>NW_028252992.1:0-337074 GCF_964263255.1 Lissotriton vulgaris
ATGAACTGATATATCGTGACTCAAGTGAAAGAAAAAATAATTTGTACTGATACCCAATACTAGACAGTTTACTTAAAAACAATATATGAAGGCAAAGCGTGAAAACAAACTAATATTTCACCTTAAGGCTCCCCCTTGGGTCAAGGAAGACAGTCACCCACGCACTCATCAACAGCAGACTGGACTATGGAAACACACTCTACGCCGGCATCAACAAGTTCCTACTTCTCAAACTCCAGACATTACAGAACACCACCGCCAGACTCGTCCTCGGCATCCCCCGACACAAACACATCAGTCAACACCTACGAAAGTCTCCACTGGCTCCCCGTGGAGAAAAGAGTTACTTTTCAAAATCTTCACTCACACCTACAAAACAACAGACCCAAATACCTCAACAGAATCAACTTCAACGTACCAAAAAGAAACCTCCAATCTTCCAACATCGCACTGGCCGAAACCCCCTGCAGCCACAGAGCCTAGGCAGAAGATCCTTCTCTCACACTGCAGCCAAGACATGGAATGAGCTATCGGCAGACATTAGACGCGCCCCCTCCCTGAACACCTTCAGGAAGACCCTCAAGACCTGGCTCTTCGGCTAAACAGATCTGCGTACCCCCCCTCAGCGCCTTGAGAACCTCACAGGTGAGTAGCGTGCTTACAATTCCCTGATTGATTGATTAGTATTAGTTTCTATGGTGATTTTTGTTGTTGTTGTACATTCCTTGCATTTCAAAATTAGAAATACTAACAGTTTAACAAGTTGCAGATCACAACAATAATGCAATTTTTCCCGTGCAGGGAAGAAAATAACACAACAGCACCATCCCACTTTCATGATTAGGTCGAGCCTAAAAAGCATTTGCACTGTCAGGCAATCAGTTGTATGTACTCTGTGCGGTTTGACTCATCCCACCACTTTGGATTGGCTTTTGCTGTGTCACTCAAAAATCGTAGCCTGCTAATGGTTAGTACATGTCCCACTTTTTCTAACAAGTTTACTCTTGTAGAGTATTGCCGCGGAAGCGAGCAGCGGCGTGCACAGCAGCTGCTGCGGCGAGCCACCCGCTTTGCTCAGACAGCTCTTTTCCCAAGGCGTAAGTATTTGTATGGCCGGAACACCAGTGCTTGAGTTTTGAATGGCTGTTGGTTTCTGTTTTTTATCACATTCCCAGCACATTCTACAAGTCAGAATTAATCTATAAACGGTCCAGTTCTTTTCGTGCATCCAGCACCACTATGTAAAATGTAAGCTGAAGAAGTGAAGGTCAGTAATAATTGGTAATGTAAAGCTGAGTTACCAAATATATTGTTCCATATGCACCTACCATTCAGTATAACTGTAGAGCCATGTGCTTATACAAAGCCACCGGGCTGCAGAGGTGCCTGCGCTGCTCGTAAACAAGAGAATGTCCACAACCACAAGCCCGCGCATGGAAGTGTGTTTTGTGGGCGGCTTTAGATTTGGAACTCTACCAATGAGTATTGCAGTCCCGGGGAGGGGGATGTGCATTCGAAGGTGGGTGGTCATATAGTTACTTGGAGGAAAGATCTATTTAAGACAGGGATAAGCCCTGCAAGTCATTCCTTAAGTATTCTTCCTGTCAATCAATGTAAACAAACAATTATTGCTTCCCTTCTTCTGGCCTTCAATTTTTTAGAACAAAAGTAGCAGGTGAATTACACACAAAAGAGGCCATGCAGCGAGTCTCGAAAGCCTTAAAAAGAAAAGCGTGCAATACAAACAACCTTGCTTTGCAGAGAGAGAGGGAACACCTTATGTTGATTCGTAAAGCACACTTGTCACAAAAGGGTATCCAGGCCAGTGCTATAAATGGGCTGGTTCTCACCTTCAATACCGGCACTTTTTTCTAGAAGAAAGGAGAGTACCGGTACTCATGGGGATCTGACTTTAACCGAGGCAGCGTGCTCCCTTGATCCCTCAAGTTATACTACGGCAGCACCTTTCAAGCACTGCAGGGAATCAATCAATGGAGCTCGTCACTAGGACCCAGCATGAGCTGCTTTGTAAATCAGAGCAGGGGTGTGTCTGCTGAGTCATTTGCTTATCCAAAGATCTTTCACAGTGGGGCTGAGAGGGGGGCTGTAAAATCTAATGGGTGGAGGTGGGAGGCACTGTTCAGGACATAACAAAAGAACGTATGGGAAGGCTTTTACAGTCGCCACGCATCTGAATTGTTTTCTTGCATACTTCCACACTCGCTGATTCCTATTTCATCGACCTTGGACAGACCTTAAGGCCAATCAAAAATATGGAGATTGGCACCTGGTTCCCCAGTACAGACGTGGTCAGCTCTGGCCGCAACTCCCGATTACAAATGGTCCAGGAAAGACTTGTTTATTTATTTTATGCGTTTTTATATAGCGCAGACTTTACCCGAAGGTGTCAGAGCGCTTCACAATAGGAACAGCAATGATACATGAGGAGAAAATTACAAGTGAACAAATTACAAAACCAAACGTTAAGTTACATGAGGCAAAGGTGACAATTGTGAGCAAACAAAATACAAGAGGTAGTAAACTATACATTATAGGAGGAAAAAGTGATACGTGTGCAGGTTACAAAAACATACAAAGTACAAGTAGAGGTATAGTACTGCAATAAATGGCTGACACTCCAGCACAAGAACAAACGTTACATGAGGCAATGGTGGCACTTGCGCAAGTATCTAAAGCAAACAAAATGTAAGAGGTAGCAAACAGTATGTTACAAGAGAAAAGTGACGTGTGCATGTTACAAAAGAGTACCAGTACTGGACAGATGGTTCAGTGGGCTGTAGGCCACCGGTTCGATTTAAGCGATAGAAAAGGGGATGATGGACGGAGCGTTTGAGCCAATCAAACACTCACCCCCAGTCAACTGATCTGGGTTTAATCCTTCACAATTCTTTAGCTCACTCAGCCACCCCAGTTCAGACATGGCCATATGCAAATCAGTCTGACCCTGTGCCTCATGGGAACAGTCCAGCCCGAACTGCCAAGCCATGTCTTCCCTGGACCGGAAACAAGCATCCTGGGACTGGTTTCGGATTCATAATCCTCATCTATCAGCTATCTTGAATCCAGTGGCCAAGTGAGCAAGGGACTCACGTCTGAGCATACTCTGCCAATTTAGGGCGAACAAAGCAATACAAAATGGAATGATGGACGGATGGAGCGTTCGATTTAAGGCAGGCTGAAGCAGCATGTAATCCTTAGGCGGTTGATAAAATGCATGCAGATTTCATGCATACAACCTTGGCACGGTCAAAAAGCTAACCCTGCCCCTTGTTCACCTTAGCCCCGCCCTAAACTCCGCCCACTGCTCCTTTTGGGGAGTACCTGCAATTATTTTTTTCCATTTAAATCACTGATCCAGGCTTTTGTTAAGTCATGAAGTGCAATGTTCATAGTTGACGACTTCATTAACTGTTATTTGGTCTAAAAAATAGAATGCATTTTATAGTTAACTTTTAGAATGGTGATGGTAGAATGATGTGAAATTATATTTCACCAGGCTGTGACTAACTCGTGTGCAAATGGCAACATAACTGTCCAGCAGAGCTTGGGTGCCTCAGTGTAAATGTAAATTGATACTTGTATAGCGCACTACTCACCCGCAAGGGTCTCAAGGCGCTTGTATGAATACCGCTGTGGAACCCATCCTGGCTTTCCCTGTGAGGCGTCCACTCCTGGGCACCCCCAAGGTGGAGGCCAGGCATCCTTAGCAATGTGGGGGCCATTGTGGAGATTAAGCAAGCTATTGCCCAGAGTTGCAGAGTGGGACTCCATGATTGGAATAGGCACCGAGGCGAGAATTATCAGGTCCGTGGAATTTTGAGCCCAAGTCCCGCCGAGGCGGGGAATTGAACCCTGGTCCCGGGCTAGACCTCTGCATCAGGGTCTGCCGCTCTAATCATTGAGCCACACTTCTCCACAACAAAGTAACTCCAATTCTACATTTAGAAGATGTGGTTGTATTGGACCACGTGAAATGCACTCACTACCACTTAATTCCCAAACACGTAAAGATTTACACCTGCGCTAAAACACCTTTCCGCCTCATATTACTAACCGCATATCCCGCCCCATTAACTGATTATTGCTCAGACCCTCTCCTGTAAGGCAGAAAAAATACCATCTATTTTGTGGATGTGTTGACGGAGGTGCGGCATTTTCGAAATAACCACAGAGTCTTTTGCCTGGTAATGTTTTTATACTTATCATCTTTTAGCAAGATCAACTGGGCACTGTAACTCTCTCCAGAATTAGGATTTGCTAAACAGAGCATACACATTCGTGGTGGCTTTAAGCTGCCCGTGTGGGCACACACATTAGTGCGCGGTGTCTGAAGTTGGTTTGATTGTATCAGATGTACACTAGACCACCACAAATTAGCCACCTCCGTTTTCTTTGCCCAAGCATGCAATCTAAAATAAACTGAGTATCAGACATTGCATTACCCACAGAAAGCACATAAGCAGTCGGAAGTCCTAAATATGTATGTTGATAAAAAGCAGTCTCTGAAATGACAGGAACTTTTTAGTGCCGTAAAATGTACGCATTTCACATGCTCCTCTTGAAAAATAAATGACCATGTCAATGGGGGTGGCTTTGGATGTTCACTTGTTTTGCTTTTGCTATTATGTGCTATATGAAGATTGATCGCAAGAGAGAAGGGGAAACAACTGGAAACATAGGCAGGAGAAGCTCACAAGTAGCTCTAAACTACTCAAGTACATGCCCTGCTTAACAGACAGTGACAGACTCGAAGTTCGGAGACAGATAAAGACATGAAAAGCTTATGGAATACCAGCTCTACACGCAAACGTGCGACTACGGCGAAGACGGGCACATAAATGTAGCTCTCGCTGCGCAAGAGGTCTGAGCAGGCGGGCGCTTGCTTACCTGGGGGAGAGTTCACCAAAACACGTCCTTTCTGCTTGCAGCGGCTGCGAAATAATACAAATCCGCGCAGAGAACCGAGCAGGCGACCTCTGACCTTCCACCGCTTACTAGGACTGGAAGTGAGTACCAAAACCACACACACCAGCTCTTTCACAGGCGGAGGAGGCGGGGCTTCGCCGGTTGGACCAGGAGAGCATCGGATAAAGAAGGAAGGAAACTTTTTTTATTTTCCCTCCCTCCGTCCTCCCTCCGTCCCCCCTCCGTGACAGGGAAACTAGGCCAAAAATGCTGACCCTCCCACTTCAGGCGGGAGACTTCCCATTCATCGAAGCTTCCTCCTCCTGCCTGCGAACCCGATTCGAATCTGCTGGAAGCGAGCCAGGTGGAGCACAGAAACGTAACCTGAGCCAGAGCGCCTTGACCTTAGATCTTGGAGAGGTTGTTTAGCGGGTGTGACAGGCCTCCAAGTTTAATTGTTGGTAGTTTTACATTGCACACACAAAACCAGAGCTTAAAACCTTGTTTTTGTGTGCACTAGCTTATTAAACTGCAAAAAATGAAAGGCTGTTTGCCTGTCACCATACATATCAATAGACCCCTTGCAGATAGATTGCCTTCAATCTAAGTCAATAGGGAAAATGCATTCTCCGGACAATTTGTTTTTAATCTCTCACTTGCCTGCTTTGAAATGTTGGTATATCTCAGACAGAGAGTAAAGAAAAGGACACCACTTAAAAGAGACAAGGGCAAGGCCTCAGTGAAACTTAGAATACGAGTACCACCAGAAACAGAGCTACCAAATGACTCGATATCAACAGGACTTACCTTCTAAACTACATTCTGTTTACCCCCCCCCCCCCAAATAATTACAGAGGTGTAACACAAGCCCCTGCAGCCCATGTGTGCAGGGGCAGCCATTGGGGGGGCCACCAAATCTTTCATGGGGCCCCATTTCTGCCGGGACAAGAAATATATGTAGGATATACGGGCCCTCTTCAAATCCTGCAGGGCCGAAAAGGGGGTTGGCGGGAACATCTTTATTTATACCACTGAATAATTATTTTCAGTTGGGATAGTCAAGTTGGCGTAATTGAGATTAGCCAACATTACAACAGCCAGAATTATATAGATTTTTTTTTTTAAACGGGCACAGGTCAGGACATCACAGGGTCCTGGTGGCACCTGCTAACCTCTCCTGCATCCCATCCCTCCTGCAAAGGTTACCAACAATGTTTGTTACCTGGTACTATTGGCTGCAGACCTCAACCTTCAATTAACGAATCAGTGCGTTTTGGAAGTTGGAATCTTGAGTGGGCTCCCTCAGAGCACTCAACGTTCCTAATTCCAAGTGTGAGTTGCCCAGCTTGTCAAGTTTTTTTTCTTTGCATTCTGGTACTTGAAGTACAGAGTCTATGTCAGCATGCACAAGACTATAATTATGACAACGCAAAGGAGAGCAAGGATTTTTGAAAGGAAATCCCAGAAATAGGTGTGATGTGTCACAACAACATGGAATAATCTAGAAACTATCGCCTCCACTCTTCACGAATGAGCAATTTTTAAAGAGAATTTCGATACCAAAGCTGTGGTATGGCAGTGTTGCAAAGTCTTTGTGGATAAGGGTTGTGCACCGCCTTATTTAATTCGATCTTTTACCGTGCTGACATGGGAATCACTCCCCTCCTGGAGTGTAAGTATTAGAACTAACTGGTAGCACACCTATGAATCCATAGGTGCGTCTCCCATGGCACCAGTATCTAATGCTGTATTCATACAGCTGAAGTTTATCATCCAAAAAAAGACTTCAAACGAAAATTTGTCAAATTGTTATCTTTAGTTCAAGACGTGTGGCAACAATCCTGTTAGTTCCAATGCATTTCGGTGAATACAATCACCTTCGTCAGGGAACGTCTACAAATGAACCAAACAAAATACAATGTAACTATTCGCTATCCAAACATTTTTTCACACATTTAGTTAAGTTTAAACTCACTGGTGATTGGCTACAAAAACATGTTAATCGGCTTATGTTGCTCAACGTGAAACTTTACTTTAACACTCCTGTGACCCCTCGCTATGTGATCGATGTTATTCTTAAGTGCTCGGCTTCCCCGTTCTATCGTTAAATCATACACATAGTCGGTGCTGCGGGTCGAGGCCCTTCGTATAATATCGCGTGCCGCTTACGCTTAGCATATAAATGTTGGCCGTAGCTCACCTTCGTTGCTTTACAAAATAATGCCGCTGTTGCGGGTGGGTTCCTATTGCGGTTGGCGTCCTCACCGGTTAATGAGAACTTCTACTGACGCCGCGTACCTGGCGCATGCGCAGTGCACGCTCTGGCCTTTTTTAAAAAAAAACATATTATTTGTCAACGCGAAACTTTAACATTCTACCTCCGTTTTCAAGTATGATCTACAGGTAGGGGTTAATCAAGACTCCACAAATCATAATTGCATGCCTCTCATGGGAACAAACTAATCAATTTGCATCATAAATAAAAAAATATACGGTATTACAAATAGCACAAAAATTCAGTGCGATCATTTAAACCATGTGGTTTAAGGCTGTTCAGGTAATAAATCCAGTGGTTTTCTCGCTTTAGCAAGTTTTTTTTGTTCAAAGCTCCCTCTCTCCTTGGTACTATTTCCAATATACACGCTCTCAATTGGTTCAAGTTGTGGCGTTTTTCTGTGAAATGTGTGGCTACCGTGGATTTCGTAGAGTGAGTTCTAATATTGCTTTTGTGTTCAGTCAATCTCACTTTCAATTTCCTTTCCGTGTGTCCCACGTACACACTCCCACATGGGCATTTCAGAAGATAAACCACATTGGTGGTATCGCAGGTAGCGTTGACTCTTAGGGGTATTTTGTACCCTTTCATGAGGTGACTGATGGTAGACCCCTTGATGATGTTATGACAGTTTGCACAGTTTAAACATGGGACAGTTCCTCTATATATCTGATGTGGCGTTGTTTGCTTGGGTTTCTTCAATAGTTCACCTAAGTTTTTTCCCCTTGAGTGTGCAAATAAGGGTTCTTGATCAAATATCCCATTAAAGTCAGTTTCCATTTTAACAATTTGCCAATTCTTGTATATGATTCTTTTGAACTGAGGGCTCACATTGGAGAATTTACTAACACACGTTATTCTTTGGGGCTTTGTAGTGGTTTTGTAGGTTAATAGCTCTTGCCTGGTTTTAGTCTGTGCTCTTGCCTGAGATTTCTGAATCATTTCCTCTGGATAGCCTCTGGTGGAGAATCTCTCTGCCATGGTTTGTAGTTGTTCTTGGCATACGTGATCCTCAGATACCACTCTCCTAACCCTGAGGAATTGAGTGTATGGGAGGTGGTTCTTCAATGATGGAGGATGGTGACTGGAGTATTGTAATAAATTGTTCTTATCTGTCGGTTTGTGGTACAAGTTCGTGGTGATAGTGCCATTTTTCAATGTGATTTCCACATCAAGGTATTGAATGATGGTATCATTGATATTCCACGTGAATTTGATTCTTCATTTCTGTCATCCAAGATTCTCAGTTGTTGTTCTAATGATTCTTGTGTGCCTTTCCATATGATAAACATATCATCGATGAATCTCATGTAGGCTAACAAGTGTGTTGCCCACTCTTGTTTATTGTATATATGTTCCTCTTCGAAAGATCCCATGAAAAGATTAGCGTACGCCGGTGCGGCGCAATTTCCCATGGCTGTGCCATTGAGCTGAATGTACCAACATTTCTCATAGGTAAAGTAGCTGTTCATAAGGGTAAATTCCATCAGTTGCATCAACAAAAGTTGTAAATCTTGTGGATAAGTGCTGTTTAATAAAGCTTTTTCAATGGCCTCCAGGCCTTCTCTGTGCGGTATAGCTGTGTACAACGTTTTAACATCTATGGTGGCCATGATGCAGTCTGTTTCAATTTTTACTGCTTGTAACTTGACCAGAAAATCCGTGGTGTCCTTAATGTAGGAAAGATTTTTTGTGACCAACGGTTGCAGATACTTGTCAATAAATTTACCCTTGGTTCGTGGATACTCAATTTGGTGGACACGATTGGCCGGCATGGGGGTTTTTTGGGATCTTTATGTACCTTGGGTACTAGATATATGGTAGGGCTCTTGGGATTCTCTTGCATTAAGTATTTTTTGGTCTTTTCATTAATGATACCTTTGTCTGTAGCTTGATTCAAAATGATTTGTAATGTTTTACAAATGTCCATCGTTGGGTCTTGGTCTATTTGCATATATGTGTTGATGTCATCTAAATGAGTATGCATGGCTTCTTCATAGAACTCTTTATTCATAATTACCAATGCTCCTCCCTTGTCAGCCTTTTGGCATATGATCTGTTGGTTGTTCGCTATACTTTCTATAGCGCCGAATTCTTTCTTCGACATGTTTGGATTTTTAGTCCTCTTGTTGGTGTTGATTTGGTTGATTTCTTGTTTGCACAAATTCTCAAAGAGGTCTATCATCTTGTGTGATGTGGGTGGCATATAATTGCTGGGAGTTTTTAAACCTTTTAGTTCGTCTTCCTTTGGCGGTTGTTTGTCAGTTATGACATTCTCAAAAAAGTGTCTCAATCTCATTTTGCGAGTGAGTTTAAAGAGACTCACTTCAAGTTCTAGCAGGTTAGTGTGTGTACTTGGTACAAATGATAATCCTCGTTGCAGTGTCTTTATCTGAAATTGATTCAAATGCTGGTCAGAGATATTAAGAACTAAGTTTTCTTGCGAGGTTAGTGCTGTTTCTTTCTCTCTTTTCTGGTCGTGGTATTCCTCGTTTGTGGTGGATTTGTTTCTTTTGTTTTTGTTGCGTCCCCTCCTGGGTCTTCTATTTCTGTTGGGCCTGCATCTAAAAAAGGCTCCGAGGTAGATGGTTTGTCTGATGGTTTGTTTTTTGTGGATTCTTTTCGTATGTCTGTTCTTTCACTGTCCGAGGATGAAGTGTCTGTCTGGGATGTATATTGTTTGGTTTGCCGCCTTCTGGCGTATACTTCTGCCCAAGTGTAGACTTCTTGTAATTTATAATCAAGGGTATCCCTGCGATATTTTCTGAGTTTGCGTTCGTTTACTTCCTGTGTGTGATTGGCCAGTTGAGCATTAATGTCATCTAGAATTTTTTGTAATTCTTCTCCGGTGACTCCCTTTTTCAATTCTTCAGTTACTGTCTCAATTTCTGTTTTTAATTCTTCCAATATTTTTGCCAATTCCTCAATGATAAGTAATATTAAATCCAAACTGCATTTGTTTAATATCGCGAACCAGCGTTCAGTGAATGGTTTTGAATTCTTACAAAGTGACGGTTTCAGGGCTATTCTGAGGTCTCTGGGGATTCGTTGTGCCTTGTGGTATTTAATCATGGTATTCGCGTGGAGTCGTTGATTAATTTCTCTACGTGTAAGGTACATTAATTGTTTGATTTGTTGTTCCTTGTTTCTCGTGACTTTTGGTTCCGATGTTTCTGCTTGTATTAGTGAATATATTTTCTCACTGGCTTCCGCCGTGTAGGCGAAAGTGTCAGCTCTTTGATCTGTCGAATGCGTAATTTCTTCATATTGCATTGTTAACTTTCGGGTGGGCGTGCTACTTCCCTGTTTGGGGAGATGTGCTACTAGCTTTGTGGATAAGGGTCGTGCACCGCCTTATTTAATTCGATCTTTTACCGTGCTGACATGGGAATCACTCCCCTCCTGGAGTGTAAGTATTAGAACTAACTGGTAGCACACCTATGAATCCATAGGTGCGTCTCCCATGGCACCAGTATCTAATGCTGTATTCATACAGCTGAAGTTTATCATCCAAAAAAAGACTTCAAACGAAAATTTGTCAAATTGTTATCTTTAGTTCAAGACGTGTGGCAACAATCCTGTTAGTTCCAATGCATTTCGGTGAATACAATCACCTTCGTCAGGGAACGTCTACAAATGAACCAAACAAAATACAATGTAACTATTCGCTATCCAAACATTTTTTCACACATTTAGTTAAGTTTAAACTCACTGGTGATTGGCTACAAAAACATGTTAATTGGCTTATGTTGCTCAACGTGAAACTTTACTTTAACACTCCTGTGACCCCTCGCTATGTGATCGATGTTATTCTTAAGTGCTCGGCTTCCCCGTTCTATCGTTAAATCATACACATAGTCGGTGCTGCGGGTCGAGGCCCTTCGTATAATATCGCGTGCCGCTTACGCTTAGCATATAAATGTTGGCCGTAGCTCACCTTCGTTGCTTTACAAAATAATGCCGCTGTTGCGGGTGGGTTCCTATTGCGGTTGGCGTCCTCACCGGTTAATGAGAACTTCTACTGACGCCGCGTACCTGGCGCATGCGCAGTGCACGCTCTGGGCTTTTTTTTAAAAAAAACATATCATTTGTCAACGCGAAACTTTAACATTCTACCTCCGTTTTCAAGTATGATCTACAGGTAGGGGTTAATCAAGACTCCACAAATCATAATTGCATGCCTCTCATGGGAACAAACTAATCAATTTGCATCATAAATAAAAAAATATACGGTATTACAAATAGCACAAAAATTCAGTGCGATCATTTAAACCATGTGGTTTAAGGCTGTTCAGGTAATAAATCCAGTGGTTTTCTCGCTTTAGCAAGTTTCTTTTGTTCAAAGCTCCCTCTCTCCTTGGTACTATTTCCAATATACACGCTCTCAATTGGTTCACGTTGTGGCGTTTTTCTGTGAAATGTGTGGCTACCGTGGATTTCGTAGAGTGAGTTCTAATATTGCTTTTGTGTTCAGTCAATCTCGCGAGAACTCACTCTACGAAATCCACGGTAGCCACACAACTCAAGATTAGCGGAGACTGAAACCAGGATAAGCAAACTGGAAGACTTTGAAAATAAGACATGTGGAGCTATCAAGAATCTTTCCTTATGCTCTGACCATCTAGTGAGGAAGGTTGCGGAGTTGGAGGACAGAAACAGGAGGGGGAACCTAAGAATTTTTGGTATGCCGGAGAAGTCGGAGGAAAAACATGACTCATGCATACCCTTCCTTGAGGAGTGGTTCACACAGGCCACAAATCTAACCTTCACTCAACCCCTGGAGTTTGACAGAGCACACAGAGTGCCAGGACGAATCTCAAAAGACCAAAAAGGCCCAAGAGCAATTGTGTGCAAGCCACTGAGGTACCAACACACAGAGCAGATACTCACCTTCGCTCGCAAAAACAACCACGTGCTATGGAAGGGCCAGAAGATCTTCATCTCACAGGACTTCAGTAAGGAAACAATGGAGATCAGGAAAGCCTTCCTTGCATTGAGACCCCAACTAAAATCACTTGGTCACCTGTATGGCTTTATTGGTCCAACAAAGTTTAGAGTAACTATACAAGGCGTGTCTCATGTGTTCTCAGACCCGCGAAAACTGCGGCAGCTCCTGTTTGACCATGGAGATGGCAATATGGAAGTCTCCCCTCCAGCTCAACAAGGAGCCTCTGCTTCTGGCCTAGGATAAACTATGAGTTGGAGATCTTGTACTGCCACTCTCAGAATCCAGGATCCTTGTAACAGTGCCTAGCCGGACTGGATCTGCTAGGAGGGTCTCCTCCTTAGACTTGTTACCTAGTTGGTGAACGCAACTGGGTTGTGGCCGATTATGACATGATAATGTTCTCTGTACCCTTGGGCCAGTGAATCAACTGATTCCGGACCTAAATTAGAACGATCCCTTGAACGATCCCTTGAACGATCGCATGAATCCTTAACTTGAATCCTTAACTTGAATGCTCTTTCATTAAAACCCACATCATTATGGTGCTATCCATGATACCATACCCACGATACCCACAATACCATACCTACATCACTATGATATCATGACGTCAAACTGCCATGCTATATTGTTCGCATCCCTCATGGACCTCGGATAGGCGCTATGCTGTACTGTTCTGTCCTACTATACTGTTGATGCTATGTTGACGCTATGCTGCACTGTTGACATGTTGACATGTAGTACTCCTACCTGTTATCGAATGCGCTTACGATGTTTCCGTTGCAGGTACTGATATATCTGACCACGATACTGAAGCCATTGCAGTGACTTTCCGGTGATTAACGCTCTGAAAACCATAGTTTGATTATTGTTGCCTACACAATTGGGCTGTGTTTTTCGCTTAGAATTGGGTTGCAGCCCATATAATTGCTAGTTAGGAGTAAGTTGCTTGGAGGCGGCCGCTTGGTCGTCACTCCCAAGTCGCCATGTTCTGTTGTTTCTACTATTGGGGAGGGAGGGGTGGGCTGTGGGTGAGGGAGGAGGGAGGAGGGCGGTTGGCAGGGGTGATGGGGGGGGTTGTTCTGATATTTTGCTTATGGTTTTGTTTAGTTATGTCCATCTTGCATACTAGCTTGCATCCAATGTACCACATTTCGTTCCGAAGCTTACACTCTGTCCTTCTGTTTCCTGAATACTATGCTGGCCGCACATTGTACGTGTTAAAAGATGCTGCTGACTTTTTAAGGGGTTTCACAACCTAATACTTATGCATACACATGTACTGTGACACGATATTGCTGGCTGCATAATTGATGGCTCCTGTTATAGATACTCCTATAGGGACGACAATTATAGCTAACCTTAGAATACTATCACTGAACGTGAAAGGGCTTAACCAGCCGGTTAAACGCCAAAAGACACTTGACTATCTACGAAGACAGCGTGGTGATATAGCCCTACTGCAGGAAACAAAATTAGAAGCAAAGCAATTTCACACACTACGTAATAAGTATTATACTGAGGTGGTGGGCTCTGAGGCAGTCTCAAAGAAGAATGGTGTGGTGATACTAGTGGCCAAGAATGCAAATGTGGAAATAGTCTCTAGTGCAACAGATACGAAAGGCAGATGGGTCTCAGCGAGACTACTCAAAGATGACACTGAATTCTTTGTCACAAATATCTATGCTCCGAATACACATGATCCGTCCTTCTGGGTAGGCCTAACGAAACAGATAAACTCCATCCCCGACACGGCTGTCCATATTCTGGCGGGCGACTTCAATCTCCCATACGACCCAATACTGGATAGAGACTCTAAATGCGTCTTCCGCCCGGGAAGAGCCCATAAGGCGTTCATGAAACTATGCAATAGATTTCACATGGTGGACACGTGGCGTTTGATGCATCCTGATGACAGAGACTACTCATTCTATTCCCCACCACATGACTCGTTTTCGAGAATCGACTACATACTCATTTCCAACAACGCGGTGGCAAGAGTTGAGGACGCGGACATTGCCCCCAGATTAGTCTCTGATCACTCCTGCATCTCACTTACGTTGTCTAATATTAAACCGACCACCCGTCAATCTATGTGGCGATTCAATGACACCATTATTAATGACACAAAACACAAAGAAACCCTTGACACTGCCATTAAAGACTTTTTATTATTAAATAAGAGGGGAGACACTTCAGACACCACCCGTTGGGAGGCACTGAAATCCACCATAAGGGGACTTATTATAAAAATATCGTCTGCAATTAATAAGAACCGCACTGCAGCCCTATTGAAACTGGAGGAAGACATTTCAAAACTCCAACACACATACTTGAGGAGTAGAAACCCTGAAGTCCTAACTGAACTGTCCAATTAGAAATACACCTATAATAAACTTATTAGCGAAAAGGCGGGAGTTTGGCTAGACAGGAGGAAGCGTTTCAAAATTTGTGACTCGAACAAAGCGGGGAAAGGACTAGCGGCTTATCTTAAATTTAAAATTCAAAAGAATACCATAGCATCATTGCTCGATGAAAAGGGGAATCCTAACTCTGATCCCACTAAGATTGCGAATATCTTCAAGGACTTTTACCAGAAACTCTATGCTAAGAACATGCAAGTGGACAACGAAAAAATGAAGAAATACCTCTCCAAATGCACACTCCCAACGCCTACGGCCGCAGAAAGAGACTCCTTGAATGAGCCGATCTCTGAGTCGGAGGTTATTAGCGCGATCAAATCCCTCAAAAAGGGA
Source organism: Lissotriton vulgaris (assembly GCF_964263255.1). NCBI lineage: Eukaryota > Metazoa > Chordata > Amphibia > Caudata > Salamandridae > Lissotriton > Lissotriton vulgaris. Next base: position 14,906 of record NW_028252992.1, read on the forward strand.
AAAGCCCCTGGACCTGACGGTTATACAGCCCAATTTTATAAAACCTTTGCCCATATTCTTTCAACCCCTCTCCTAGAGGTCTTTCACGAAATTAGCAATACAGGTAAAGTTACGGGGACTATGGCAGAGGCTGTAATTGCGGTAATACCCAAAGAAGGTAAAGACCACAAACTACCCAAAAACTACAGGCCTATTTCATTGATAAATTTAGATTGCAAGCTCCTAGCTTCAATTTTAGCAAATCGCATTCAAAAAGTCCTGCCGTCTCTAATACATCCCTCGCAAGCGGGTTTTCTGAAGAACAGGCTCTCGAGCGATAACACGAGAATCCTGGCTCATGTCATTGAAAAAGCGAAACTCTTATCCACACCTACCGTCGCCATTACGCTAGACGCTGAAAAAGCGTTTGACAAAGTAGACTGGGCTTACTTAAATGCTGTACTACATAAATTTGACCTGGGCCCCGTATTTACCAAATTAGTCATGTCCCTATATGCCTGCCCCTCTGCTAGAGTACGAGCTGGCGGCGCTTTTTCCTCCCCATTTGGTCTAGAACAGGTCACTAGACAGGGATGTCCGCTATCCCTGTCCTTATTCCTCCTGGCTATTGAGCCTTTTCTATACTACATAAGGGAAAATTCTGACATCGCTGGAATCCCGTTCGCTGATTGTACCATCAAACTCACGGCTTATGCAGATGACGTGCTGGTCATGAGTGAACAAGCTGACAAAGCTATCCCAGCGCTAATGTCCACAATAGATGAATTCTCAGTTGTATCTGGATACTCCTTGAACAAGGATAAAACTGAGGTGAAGTCTTTGAATAACCTATGTGATAAAACAATCCTGGGCGACTCCGGGCTTACCTGGCAGTCGAAGAGTTTTAAATATTTAGGACTGGAATTTGAAAAGGACATGATATCCACCTTAAAGATTAACGAAGAGCTGCTCTATAAAAAAATACAAAAGCTATTAGACGGCTGGTCTCCTAAATTCCTTTCGTGGTGGGGTAGGGCAGAAACACTAAAGATGATGATCAGTCCTATGGTTAACTACATGGCATGTATGCTCCCCATGACCTTCACGGAAGACTTTCTACATAAAATTGAGAAATTGATCTCGGGTTTCCTGTGGAAAGGGAAGAAACCGAGAATTGCCATGAAAAAACTGCAACTCCCAAAGCTTAAAGGGGGATTAGGATTACCAAATTTCAGAAACTACCAGTCCGCCTTTCTCTGCAAACAGGGAGCCTCCTGGTTTATCGAAGACCCTGTCTACACGCCCTTATGGGTCAATATTGAAAAATCCTTAATAGGCAAAGCCCCGCTCTACGCTGTCCTAACAATGGACCTCACACACCTCACGAACTCTAAATACATCATGCTCAATACCAAGAGAGCACTTCTGCGGATAGATCGCGTTCATGCCTCTGGTCAACAAATCCACAACTCTTCCTCTGCGTCTTTATGGCATAACCCGTCTATTAAAATTGGCGGATCACCCATCATATGGGACCATTGGTCTGATAAAGGTATTAACGTGGTCTCTGACCTATACGAAAATAATATGCCGCTGCCATTCTCGACTCTACAGGCTAGACACTCCCTGCTACCGATTGACTTTTATGCCTTCCTAAAGCTAAAATCAGCCTTATCCACTAGGGCATTCAAGCTAGTGACGCCTTGGCTAAAAGCTATACTACCACACTTTCAATCCTCTGGACATTTTGTCTCAAAAATATATAAACTACTCGCACCAACGGCCAACAAGTCTATGAGGCGAAATGAGGTAAAATGGGAATCAGAAACAAACAACACTGGAATAAGTATAGACTGGGTCAGGATACATACATCAGCACTCACACACAAGGTGTCACCGATACTATCACAGACCAAATATATGATTATTAACAGGGCGTTTTGGACCCCACAGAGGCTATTTAAGGTTGGCCTGCGGGACACACCGAAGTGCTGGAACTGCTCCTCTGGTATTGGTGACCTTTCACACATGTTGTTCGATTGCCCCATGCTTCACACCTTTTGGACAAAATCTTTGACTACATTGGACACACGTTTGATATACATCCCACAAGGGAATTCATCTATATTCTCCTAGGAGCCTTAGATCCATCACTAAAGGGGGACCATGACCGCCAACTCTTGGACCTTCTACTTACATTAGCATGTAAGGTGATCCTATGCAATTGGAAATCAACAGGTGAGGTCTCCTTCAATGCATGGAAGGAGTGGCTGTCCTGCATTAGGGGCACTGACAATCCCGCTTTACACTCATCACCATGGCAGGTCACCAACAAAAAACTATGGTCTTCTTTAGACCAGGCCTCCTTCACCTTTGACCCACCATGAAGGTCTAAATGATGAGGTCTTTACTCAGTAAACTTTAGGGTGCACGCTACATGAACTGTAATGATTATATCTTGTGCTCACAGACTTGACAATCCTATAACCATAAAACAGGAACAATGAAGTGTAAATGTACTATATGACTTGATTTAGACGGAGGGCTTTATGGAACTATATAAAAATGTGAGTATGCAATGTTGGTACTTTATTTTTCGTTTATGTACACGTATTGTTTTATGTATAATCCATGTCTGATTGCGGTCTCTTTGTAACATGACGATAACCCTTCAGATGCCTTCTTGCCGCTATCACTTCTGGTACCATTTATGTTATTTTTCAATAAAAATATGATTTGAACTAAAAACTCCCAGCAATTATATGCCACCCACATCACACAAGATGATAGACCTCTTTGAGAATTTGTGCAAACAAGAAATCAACCAAATCAACACCAACAAGAGGACTAAAAATCCAAACATGTCGAAGAAAGAATTCGGCGCTATAGAAAGTATAGCGAACAACCAACAGATCATATGCCAAAAGGCTGACAAGGGAGGAGCATTGGTAATTATGAATAAAGAGTTCTATGAAGAAGCCATGCATACTCATTTAGATGACATCAACACATATATGCAAATAGACCGAGACCCAACGATGGACATTTGTAAAACATTACAAATCATTTTGAATCAAGCTACAGACAAAGGTATCATTAATGAAAAGACCAAAAAATGCTTAATGCAAGAGAATCCCAAGAGCCCTACCATATATCTAGTACCCAAGGTACATAAAGATCCCAAAAAAACCCCATGCCGGCCAATCGTGTCCACCAAATTGAGTATCCACGAACCTGTGGGTAAATTTATTGACAAGTATCTGCAACCGTTGGTCACAAAAAATCTTTCCTACATTAAGGACACCACGGATTTTCTGGTCAAGTTACAAGCAGTAAAAATTGAAACAGACTGCATCATGGCCACCATAGATGTTAAAACGTTGTACACAGCTATACCGCACAGAGAAGGCCTGGAGGCCATTGAAAAAGCTTTATTAAACAGCACTTATCAGCAAGATTTACAACTTTTGTTGATGCAACTGATGGAATTTACCCTCATGAACAGCTACTTTACCTATGAGAAACGTTGGTACATTCAGCTCAATGGTACAGCCATGGGAAATTGCGCCGCACCGGCGTACGCTAATCTTTTCATGGGATCTTTCGAAGAGGAACATATATACAATAACCAAGAGTGGGCAACACACTTGTTAGCCTACATGAGATTCATCGATGATATGTTTATCATATGGAAAGGCACACAAGAATCATTAGAACAACAACTGAGAATCTTGGATGACAGAAATGAGAGAATCAAATTCACGTGGAATATCAATGATACCATCATTCAATACCTTGATGTGGAAATCACATTGAAAAATAGCACTATCACCACGAACTTGTACCGCAAACCGACAGATAAGAACAATTTATTACAATACTCCAGTCACCATCCTCCATCATTGAAGAACCACCTCCCATACACTCAATTCCTCAGGGTTAGGAGAGTGGTATCTGAGGATCACGTATGCCAAGAACAACTACAAACCATGGCAGAGAGATTCTCCACCAGAGGCTATCCAGAGGAAATGATTCAGAAATCTCAGGCAAGAGCACAGACTAAAACCAGGCAAGAGCTATTAACCTACAAAACCACTACAAAGCCCCAAAGAATAACGTGTGTTAGTAAATTCTCCAATGTGAGCCCTCAGTTCAAAAGAATCATATACAAGAATTGGCAAATTGTTAAAATGGAAACTGACTTTAATGGGATATTTGATCAAGAACCCTTATTTGCACACTCAAGGGGAAAAAACTTAGGTGAACTATTGAAGAAACCCAAGCAAACAACGCCACATCAGATATATAGAGGAACTGTCCCATGTTTAAACTGTGCAAACTGTCATAACATCATCAAGGGGTCTACCATCAGTCACCCCGTGAAAGGGTACAAAATACCCCTAAGAATCAACGCTACCTGCGATACCACCAATGTGGTTTATCTTCTGAAATGCCCATGTGGGAGTGTGTACGTGGGACACACGGAAAGGAAATTGAAAGTGAGATTGACTGAACACAAAAGCAATATTAGAACTCACTCTACGAAATCCACGGTAGCCACACATTTCACAGAAAAACGCCACAACTTGAACCAATTGAGAGCGTGTATATTGGAAATAGTACCAAGGAGAGAGGGAGCTTTGAACAAAAAAAACTTGCTAAAGCGAGAAAACCACTGGATTTATTACCTGAACAGCCTTAAACCACATGGTTTAAATGATCGCACTGAATTTTTGTGCTATTTGTAATACCGTATATTTTTTTATTTATGATGCAAATTGATTAGTTTGTTCCCATGAGAGGCATGCAATTATGATTTGTGGAGTCTTGATTAACCCCTACCTGTAGATCATACTTGAAAACGGAGGTAGAATGTTAAAGTTTCGCGTTGACAAATAATATGTTTTTTTTTAAAAAAAGGCCAGAGCGTGCACTGCGCATGCGCCAGGTACGCGGCGTCAGTAGAAGTTCTCATTAACCGGTGAGGACGCCAACCGCAATAGGAACCCACCCGCAACAGCGGCATTATTTTGTAAAGCAACGAAGGTGAGCTACGGCCAACATTTATATGCTAAGCGTAAGCGGCACGCGATATTATACGAAGGGCCTCGACCCGCAGCACCGACTATGTGTATGATTTAACGATAGAACGGGGAAGCCGAGCACTTAAGAATAACATCGATCACATAGCGAGGGGTCACAGGAGTGTTAAAGTAAAGTTTCACGTTGAGCAACATAAGCCGATTAACATGTTTTTGTAGCCAATCACCAGTGAGTTTAAACTTAACTAAATGTGTGAAAAAATGTTTGGATAGCGAATAGTTACATTGTATTTTGTTTGGTTCATTTGTAGACGTTCCCTGACGAAGGTGATTGTATTCACCGAAATGCATTGGAACTAACAGGATTGTTGCCACACGTCTTGAACTAAAGATAACAATTTGACAAATTTTCATTTTAAGTCTTTTTTTGGATGATAAACTTCAGCTGTATGAATACAGCATTAGATACTGGTGCCATGGGAGACGCACCTATGGATTCATAGGTGTGCTACCAGTTAGTGTTGCAAAGTCATCATGTGCCCTGGGCACCCCCCAACTTTTTACTGACTGATACTGGTGGTAACTGACTCTGACTGACCCTGGGCTCTGCCTAACCAGGCCCAGGGCCAGTGCTATGCTGAAAGAGAAAGACTGTCACCCATGCACTGGGCACGAGTCGTCTGGATTACGGCAACACACTTTACGCCAGAATTACAACAAAACTACAGAAAAAACTCCAGCGCATCCAAAACGCGTCAGAGAGACTCATATTAGACATCCCGCGCCAAGATCACATCACCGGACACCTAAAAGACCTCCACAGGCTTCCCGTCAACAAAAGAATTACTTTCCGCCTTCTCACCCACGCACACAAGGCCCTTTATAATCTAGGACCCGAATGCCTCAACACTAGACTGTCCTTCTACAAACCCACACGCCAACTAAGATCATCCAATCAAGCCCTCGCCGCAGTCCCGCGCATCCGAAAATCCACCATGGGTGGCAGATCCTTCTCCTTCCTGGCTGCCAAGACCTGGAACTCACTCCCCACCCACCTTCGCCTCACTCATAACCACATCTCCTTCAGAAAAGAACTGAAAACCTGGCTATTCGACAAATAATGAACCCCTCCCTCTAGCGCCTTGAGACCCTCTGGGTGAGCAGTGCGCTATATAAATGCCCGAACTTGAACTTGAACTAGTTAAAACACCTACATACACTAGGGTGCACAATGGTATGGAGGGGTACCCCTCTGATTTGAATGACCTAACCTATAACCCCTAGTATATAATAGGGCAGGGGGATTGAAACTACCTAGAAGTCCCTAGTGCCCTAGGGCATGACAGTTTAGAGGCCAGCAGCTCCTTTTGCACTTGCATGTGTGCCCTGCTGAAGCCCGAGGACAGTTTAAAAGCAGCCCTGGGTGCCAGCACTGCTTTTAAAAAATAAAGTGTGCCCAAACTTGACTTTGGGATTTTGGGCACATACAAATGGATAACCTACAGTGTTTTGGCATATTAGGAACCCCCAGGGAGTCCCCTAGGTGTCCCAGGGGTAGAGGGTCAGATATTTAAAAGGTACACCCTTATAAAATGAGTTTTATATGCCCTGGGTTAAGTGAAATTTCACATTTCACACCTCACATTGTGGTAAAGTGCTAAACAAATTTGACTATGATGCTAGGAGCACTGTGGAGGGAGGATCTGCCATATTTCTACAGATTCAGAACCCCTAAAGTCTCCCCTAGTGGCACATGGGGTGGGGGTCCTGTAGAAATCAGGGAAGTACTTATAAAATATGTTTTGTAAGCCCTAGTACTGGAAAAATGGCCCAAGTCATTTTCCCCATTGCAAATCCCAGGCCACCTAGGTTAACATGACAAGAGGTTAGTAACTAATAATTCTTGGTAGGAAAAGTCTAGAAATGCCATTCAAAGACTTCCCAGAATGCTATTAATAAATCCAACAATATCATATTGTTAAATTTCTCCTAAAATGCACAGACAAGAAGTTATAAGGCTTTCTTGGTTGTAGATCCAAATCCAGTTTTTCAGTGGTCTGTCCTGATTGGTCAGAGTTGAGTGGATTAGCCTGGCTTCTTTGAAGAGGTGATAAAGAGCCACTGGGGTTAACCAGCTCTACTGGGAGGGCATGTGCTGCTACACAGGAATGCCAGAGCAGGGGGAGGAGTCATAAACCATGGTCTTCAAAGGAAGAGGGATGGCCTCAGTGTCAGTTTCCACTAAACCCTTTTGACCCCAACCAGACCTAGGATTAGGGAAGGTATGGGCAAATGGTAGGGGGAGAGCCTATGGAAATAAGCCATCCAAGGGGGTGTGTTTAGCCAGCTCTTGACTCTGCTGGAAAATCAGCCATTATGAATTTGGAAGAATTGGTGCAGTCTGGGACAAAATAATGGCACACTCTACAGGATGTGGTCATATTTTTGGGGATTTGGCCTGCTCCCATTGGTCAGCAGTGACCTACTGCTTGATCCAGAGAACTGGGAATAAGTATCTGAGAGGGGCAGAGCCTTTCAGATCTGCTGCTTGAATCTTACTGAAGCAGGACATTGCCAAGCTGAGAAGATTGCTGTGCAAAGATTTCTAAGGCCTGACCTCCGAAGACTGCACTATCTAAAACTACAGCCCTGTGGACTATCTTGCTGAAAAAGAACTAAAGAGTGGACTCCCTGAAAGCTACAGGTTAAAATAGCTCATCTGGAAAATCACCACCTAAATCAGCACCTTGAAGAACCACCAGTGGATTTGTTAGGGTTTTGTACCAATGGATTGAGGGAACTCAAGTCCTCAACTTTCAAGGACCATCTTGGAGTTTCCAGACCCTTGGAGTGAGTTTGAGACACTTTGGGACCCCTTGAGGAACTTCAGGAAGAAGTACAATAAGTTTGGAGAACTTTGGAGCAACTTTGAAAAAAAAAAGCTCCATAGAGGGACCGACTCAACCTGGCCAGCCAGGCCGCCTGCCTTCCACTGCGAGCCGGCCAAGTCATCCAGGGTCGTCCCACTAAAAACTCCATCGGTCCAACTTCCAGAGTTTGACTGGGACTAGAAGAAATCTGAAGCCGGCGAACCTTCACGGGATCCGGCTACCTAAAGGGCATCGAGAGACCCTGCGAGAAAAAGCTCCAGAAAAGTTTCTAAGTGCGCTCGTAGAAAAGGTGACCGGAAGCAACAGCGTACGCCAAGCCGCCTGTCTTCAACCGCGTGTCGGCCTGACTCCTGGGTTGCCCTGCTGAAGCGCTGAAGAAAGAGTTTCTAAGTCCGTTTGAAGAAAGGTGACCAGGAGCTCGTCGCACGGCAATCCGGCGAACCCTCACCGAATCCAGATTGGCTGGGAGCTTCGAAGGACCTCGGGGAGTAAAGCTCCAGAAAATTTTCTACGTCCGAAGGTAGAAACTGAGACCAGGACCTGCCGCGAGCTGAAGCCACCCAGGGCTCCATTGTGGTCGGCCTGAAACTTTGACTTTGACCTGGTCTATCGCAAGCAGGTATCCCAATATGGTGCTATAAGCTATTAAGTGCTATATTTTGCGAAATCTTTGAAAATTCATATCTCTGGTTCCCTACATTGGATTTTTGTCGTTTTGGTGTTATTTTAAAGATAAAAATAGTTCCTATTGTTATAAGTTGGTGTTTAAATTTTTATTATGTGTTGTGTCTTTTTATTTACTGAAATTGTGTTTTTAAATGCTTTACATACTTGTCTTTGAAGTTAAGCCTGTCTGCTCGCAGCCACCTTACCAAGGGTTGAGCATAGGAGTAATTTTCTAAGACCTATGCTGAGTCCTATCATGTGTTAGTGGCCTTATTGCCAGTGGCAGACCTACTTTTGGCCCTACCAATAACCCAACTGGCAGAACTGCAAAACTTTTAAAAAGGGAGGAGATGTGGCCACTTGGGAAAAAACTGTAACTAATAATATCTGATAGAGAAGTATTTCAAGGACTGTGGACTCACAGCAGTGCCCTTCCGCTGTGGGAGCTTTCCCTGAAGTAACCCAAAACTTACAGGCTCAGCTCAGTTACCACACAGGAATGTTGTCTCCCCGGGAAGAAAGAGCACACAGCTGTAGGCACAAGGCAGAAATGCAATCAGGTTACACAACTCTTAAAGGTGTTAAGATAAAATATCTGTTTCTCAAATTACATATCTTATATTGAAATTAGCATCCAGGCAGCAGTACTCACACATTTTGTAGTTCCGTGCATGAGTAATTCAGCACATCCATATTTATTTGCATTGTGAGACTACCATTCCTTTATATAGATTAAAAATCAGGACAATAATGCACTTTTAATTCAGTGGAGGGGATGTCCGCCATATTTGTGACAGAACACCTTGTCGACTACACTCTAAGTCTCTTTACCTGTAGAATGCAAACTACTGCCAAGATTATATATTATTGGATTTGACTTTAGGCAGGAGAGCTGTACGTCAGGTGGCAAGATCTGCAGGTTTTGGCAACAGACAGAACATCTGTCTCTCTGATTACACAGAATTAATGTGTTCCCTCCTCCAGTAGTAGTGCTATCTCTCTGGTGACTCAAACATTATAAATACATCAGACATCAGACAGCAGAGTAATGTCACATGCTAATGTATCTAACAAAAGGACTATTACTCAGGTTAGACATAGTTAATGGTCTAAGGCAGTGGTTCCCAAACTTTTGACTCCTGAGGACGCCTATTGAGTCACTACTGGAAGCCGGGGACCTCCAAGCAATTTGTACGATTTAGATTTCGAACATTAGGACAATCATTTGAAAGAAATAAACACATGTGCACAGCAAACAAATACTCGAATTGCTGAAGATTTTAGCATTTTATATCAAAAATATTTGCATAGATCGAAAAATTGTAGTGGCGAGGTTGGTGCTGCATCATAGCGGCTAACTTTTCAATGTTTGTTTTTATTTCACAGTGCGAGAATCCAAAGCAGCTGTGAAAAGTGTTGTCAAATCAGTTCCCGTATGGTGCACACCAAGTGCACTGAGTGAGCCTGACTACTACAAAGAGGCCTTTGTGGGGCTCACACCCCTTGAAAATTTGGGGAAAATGATTGATTGTATTTGCTTTTAAAGCACAGTAATTGAGGACCTTACTGTGTAGATGGATACGATAATCTTTGTTGGGGCTCTCCAATGATTCCCTCTCTTTCACCCTCCAACAGGGCTTTTTATCTCTCCATAGCCCCTCTGTCACATGTATTTCATTTATTTTATCGCACCTCTCATACCAGTGTAGGGTGTCAGAGCACTTTACATCACACACATGGAGAGAAAATGAATCATACATGTGTAAATCAGTAGAAAATGTTACATACGGCAAAGTGTAGGACAAGGTCTAGGATTCACATGTCATCCCGACTGGTAGGCATTTTTTAAGAGTGCTTGAATTGGAGATGCACAAACTCAGGGTTCAGAACATGACACAGTGGTTTGCATTGACTTTAATAATAATAATTTATTTCTACCCCAACAAACATTTTTTAGCAGCTTCAGGATAATGAAAAACTGGGAAAAAACATAACTTTCTAAGTTGAACCATGCAGTTTGCATGCAACTCTTTGATGGTAGTTCATAGCTCACTGTGCTAGATTACGATTGTAATTTATGAACATCACAGTAACAAAAGAATCTCTGTGACAAAAGCCGTAGCCCACTGAGCTATGCACATAAAATACAGTTTTTTTAAATACATGGTACACGTTCTTTGAAGCAGGCATATTACCCATCTGCGCTCCCTTAGCTGAGTCAAATCTGCCACTGGACAAAACTCCCATCTTTCTGCAGCAGGTACTTTAAACATTGGTTATCCTGACACTTTTATTGTTGCCCAAAAACTGCTGATTCTACAAGGAACTTTTCAGTGCTTCTAAAACTGCTGCCTGTGGGCCCCATGGGAATGTGTCACAGACCCCCTGGGATCCGCAACCACAGTTTGGGAACCCATGGTCTAGGGTGTTTGGCAGCAAAGCTATCCCTCAAGTTAAACAGACGCCGGGTGGAGCTACCTCGCAAGCTAAAGGGGAGAGGGGCTATGGATTTCCCTCCTTGACCATCACCTACCCAGCCGGTCTTTGGGCAAACTCTCCTGTGTCTCTCTACTGGACCTTTCTCCCTTCTCCTCTTCACGGTACCCCTACCCCCTCCTCTCTACTCTTCTCCTCTTCCCTGCTATTGACTTTTGCCCTCACCCGTCCTTGCTCATAGTTCCCACCCTGTCTATCCACTGGACTTTCTTCTGTGAACTTTCCCTCGTCAGTTGAGACCTAGCTATCTGACTGATGCCCGATGGAGCTACCTGTTTAGCTATTGGGGTGATGGTCTGTGGATTCCCTTCTCGGATGTCACCTACCCAGTCGGTCTTTGGGCAGGCTTTCTTTTGTCTCTCCTGCTGTCTTTTCGTCTCTCCTGCAGTCTTTTCCCTCATCCTCCCCTTTACACTTCCCCCTTCCCCCCTCTCTATTTGTCTCACCTTTCTTTCCTCTCCCAATTTGTTGCTTAATTTTTGACGTAATGTGTATTTGATTCCATTCTCTGTAACATTGTGTAGCCTAATGTAAAGTGCTCTGATACCTACGGGTCTAGCCAGCACTATATATAACTCATAAATAACGTTCCTCTGAATTTCTGTTGGACCTTTGACGACGTCCCATGGGCGTCAAAACTGTTTGTACTCACCTCGATGCACGAGCAACCTTGGCTGATGCCCGGTAGAGCTGTCGCATGCAGCTAAAGAGGTTTCACCCCCTTGGCTGTCGCCTACCCAGTCGGACATCTGACATTGTTTTCCTTGTTTCTCCTGTTGTGTATTCCCTCCCCCTGTGACTCTGATTTAAGGGATGTAACTATGTAACCTGTAACTCGCTGTAACTCATGTAAAGCGCTCTGATACATCCGGGTCTAGCCAGCGCTATATATAAAACTTTTCAAATAAATAAATAAATAAACAGGCTCTGACATTAGAAACGTGTAAGGAAATGCCTGTTTTGTTTGGCCACCCCCAGGTGTTTTGACTGGTGCTGTTGATTTGTTTACTCTAAGGGTGCTTGGAGGCCTGCTAACCAGACCTCAGTGCCAGAGCCCTGACCCCAGATTGTATATGTTACATTGTCTGTACCCATTGACATATCTTATTAAGCTGTAAGTTTCTAGTACATGGTACCCAGAGAGAGCAGGGCCTTTAAGTTACAGAGGCACCTCAGGAATTACAGAACTAGGTGTGCCACACTGGGCACACTGGTTGTGGCACAGATACAGCGAGTCTCCTGGTCAGCTTTTGCAGACTGAAAGGGCAGTGTTTAACTGCTAGCCTAACTTTGTAATTTAAAGCAATGGCAAAGCCAAACTCCCTCTACAGTATGTGTTAAGTCACCAAAATGTTAGGGCTACAGAGCCCTAAGGCAGGAGGCAACATAGCGAGTACAGGGTTACATGCTGATCCCTCAGCTGTGCTAACTCCTGAACAGTGAGACCAAGGTTTATGCTCCAATGCATCAAACAACTAGTTACATTAAATCCAACATGATATTCAAGCCAAAACTAAAGTAGCAAGTAACAGGGTGCAAATTTGACAATGTTGCCACGTTGTATCCTTCAGTTTATTGTTCCCTTAACAGTTACATAAAGAGCTTGAGCCAGAGACCGCTTTCTGCCCTGCTAGGAAGAAGTGATTATGACTCCCAGGAAAGGATACAATAGGGACCAGCAGTGGAACTAAGTGTCACCATGATGTTTGTAAATGTAGGTCAGGCCTGCTTTTGAGGCTTCAGTGCGCACTTGCACTGCTGGGATGGTTTACCTACGTGCCCAACCTACTATTGCACGCCGGAGTGCGTATTTGCACAGCCACAGCAGATCAATGAGAGCATCCTTACATGCATACTCCGGCTGGCCTGTAACAAACATGGTCCAGCCCGAGGGGGCTCTTTCACCTCCACTCAGATGGAAGGTGAAGGGCTGGGCAGGCACCCCCAGGTGTTCCCTGCCCATGAAGGACGGAAGACCCACAAAGTTTCCCCTACCGAGGAGGCTTGATCTTCCCTCAAGTTAGCATGGGGAAGAGGTTATCTGTATTTCAAGCTGCAATAATGAATTGCAGTGGCGCACCTTCGAGATGTTTCCTATCAATGGATTCACTAGGCTAAACCCATTCCAAAGGTAACAGCGGCCTTGGCATATCTTGCTTGGAAATGCCACATATGGAACGTCGACGTTTCTTGGCATCAAACTCTTTGTGTTCCATGCTGCTAGGCACCTTAACATCAGAGGTTGGGGGAGCACATCTGGGAATTACCCAGCGACAGCTATAAGCACTTGGGCATGCAATTGAGATAGCCAACCTCTGCCATTTGCAAGCCTGGCGGAATATATGGGAGGCACAGATTGTGACACCTGGCCTCTGGGGCCAGATCACGGCCCCTATAAAGATAGAGATCTGCATTCCGTATTCTCTTGGCAGACAGGACGGAGAATTTAGAGGACACGTTTGTGGTTGAATCTTCCCCCAACTTCAACGGCCCAATGGGGTATAACTACCCAGTGGGAGAGATCCTCTTGTAGAGACAAAGGTTCGGAGAACCTGGACTGCGGGGTGCACATTCAGAGAGGACTTTGTTGTGCACATGGAGGATAACTGCCAGAGGGATGGACCGCATTCCTTCCTGAATAGAGTCTGGCCTGGGCCGGGTACCTACTGATGTGTGGCACCCTGGTGTGCATTCCCAAGGACCAGACTTTTGGTCTCCTATTTTCTCGGATGTCTCAGGGATATCAAAAATCTACGAGGGGCCCACTCTATCTACCAGAGATATCTGGAGAAGTGAGGTATGCCCCCTAAGTTCCCACATCGCCTGCTGAAAGCTGGACACTGTGATGTGTGCTAGGAACTACAGAATCATGCCTGGAGACCGGAGTGCCTAGTGTGGAGCTCAAGACGTTGCCCGCGTCCATAGCAAAGTGCGTCCGGTAGTGCAGGGACCCAGGCATGCACAAGCATGCCTGGGTGCCCTTCCAAAGACATTGTGGCACTAGGTAGGAGCAAGAGGTATTGACTAGGCTGGAGAGACGCTTCTGAGAAGGTTCAGGAGCAGGTCAAGAGACTGCTTGATCTCCCTGTCCTTCGCAGTATTGGCCTGGATCCAGAGGCCCTGGTGGACCCCTGGTTATAAGGAGTTGTTGCCCATGGCCGATATCTGCTTCACAACTTGTCGGCGAAGTGTCTGCATAGCACCAAGACTCCCCTTTGCATACGTCAACCTCTTGTTTATGATTACTGTGTATCCCCACCTGCTTTCCGGGGACCCAGATGAGGTGTGACCTCAGTCATGAGTGGCCTTGTGTCTGGAGGGTGGAGCCGGTGAACTTCCATTTGGAGTGTCTGAGAAAGTGGGGGTAAATTGGAAGATGGCGGGAGACTTGGAACCACAGGGTCTGTGGTGTGTGTTCTATTAGCCTGCTTGGTATCAGTGGTACCGCATTAGGGTGTTGGGTGTGTGTATGAGTGTGAAAGTGCCCATACAGCCTGGGCTGGTACCTGTTGCATCATATAGTGCTGCGAAATGAGTGTGAGTGTGCGGTAGTGAGCATCAGTGAACTGCCTGTGTTTCATGACACTTGTCGGAGGTGTTGGTTCATATGTTGTTCTCCTACCAAAAGCACTTTACCTCTCCCTCTGTGTTATAAGTCTATGTATGCACACATGACTGATATTGTTGTAGCCCACAGTCCACTCTATAGCCATGTGACATTGCATGATTAGGATTGTGAGTGTGGGCCGGGAGCTAACAACATGTCACACAGCATAATGGTGCTGTGTGGGGTTTAGAGTACAACTTTTCTCATATGTGTGTTTTCAAGATTTGACCAAGATTTCTTCTAACGGCTCAGTGCCAAGCTACCCAAGCCTGAATTCCGGGTGTAAGTGTGTAATCACCTGCCCTTGAATCGGGTGCTCTCTACATGGCCGGGGTACCCCCTCAGCCAACCAGACACTGTCGGTTCTAACAGTGGGTCTTTCAGTCTCAAAGAAATGTACAAATCAAATTATTTCTTCAATAAACTCCATATTCTAGTAGTCTTGGGTTTACTCTGGGTCATGCAGGGATTTCAGGTGTCCAATGTCATTGATTGGAGAAAAGTAAAATCTCCACCTATAAAGACAGATCCAGGGAATGCCATTAATGTGTTAGGTTTGTAAACTGTATGGGATTATCTTCCACAGGGCAATAATGCGAAACTACAGTGAACAATTGCATATGTTATTGCATTGCTAAAGCTACCCAGTGACCAGCCAGGTCTGTGGCTATCTTACTTATGGGGTATGACGTTTGCTACTTCCTTGTGGAGGTACTGGCGGGCATCTTACGGAGCAAACCCGACATGTTTGGCGGCAGTTTTTGTTGAAAGAGAGAGACGTTCTAAAGTCCCCGTGCTAGTAATACCTGGCCGGTGGAGTGTGGACACCTTTGCACACACGTGAGACGATTTATTAAGACGATTTGTTCATACCCAGCCAGACTTCGTGTTAAGAATTTGCCTTTGGTTTTGGTCTTTGTGAACGATTCCCAGCTGCCCCTGGATTGAATTCTTTTGTGGATTATCACCCTGTCCTTAAGAGGCCAGATTGCTTGGAAGGCCAAAACGCGACCACGTTGACACTTTCATACTGGAGGAGTGTTTGTTTATAATTAATTTGGGAACTTGTAGCCTTTAAGACACAGTTTTCGATTGAGGTTCGGTAATTTGGGTTTTCGAACCATCTGTGCTATACTACCTCCAAGTGCAACTCCTAGAGTGAATGGGAGGGCACCTAGCCTTTGCTGAAATATTTTGTAGGGTGTAAATCGTACAAGTCTTTGTGTTTTTGTGTTATGATTTTGTTCATTGGTCAATTTGTTGTGAATGTTTTGTGTATAGGTGTCTATATAGTTATGTATATGATGTTATGTTATGTTATGTTATGTTATTTATTACTTGTTAAGCGCGCATACGCCCTGGGGCTTCTTGGCGCTGGTGAGAGAATCAAACATAACAGTGCATAAAAGAAAAACAATTATTTTTTACAGTAGGCCTGGGAAAAAAGAAGAGTTTTAAATGCCTTCCTAAAAGCAAGGAGATCCTTGCTATGTCGCAGTGTCAAGGGGAGGGAATTCCACAATGAGGAGGCTAAGAATTGAAAGCTGCTGCCCCCTTGACGTTTCTTTTTGAAACGAGGGACCTCAAGTAGATCTTTGTGGGTTGATCTCAAACTGCGCGAAGGTGTATATTTGCGCAGTAGTGATCTAAGGAACATAGGGCCCTTACCCTCCAGAGCCTTGAACACAATGCAACCCACCTTGAAAGTGGCTCTCTGTTCCACAGGCAGCCAGTGCAGAGTCTCTAGTCCATGTCTAATCGATTCCCACTTAGGTATTTTATAGATAAGTCTCGCAGCTTGATTTTGCAGGTACTGCAGTCTTTTAAGTTGGCCAATAGGCGCCCCCAAGTAGAGGCCATTGGAGAAATCGATATGGGACAGGACCAGAGCACTGACTGTCTGTATTAAGGCCAGGCCTGTAAGAAGATGTGCTATTTTTCTGATCTTCCTCAATTGAAAAAAGCCCGAGGAGACCACAGTTCCGACTTGGCTCACCAAGGTAAGATCCTCACTAAGAGTCACTCCCAAGCTTTTCACTGTACGGGATTTTTTAGGAGGCGAGCCCATGTCCGATGGCCAGAAGCTAGGACTCCAGCTGATCTCACTCTTCATGGTATATGATGTACAAAAAGCTTGTGTATAAAATTATTATTTTTTGATGTTTGTTACAAAGAAAAAAAGAACAAAGAGATATGAGTTTACTGATTACAAAAAACAATAAAAAATGTGTAATCTAGTCCCTGTGTATGAGTGATGGGGTGGTATACATTGGATTTTTCCTAAGTGCACTAAATGGCATAGAAATAGGTGAATTAATTGTCTCCTATTTAGATAAGTTACTGTAGATCTTTTCCTCCTTTTTCCACTGTTTTTTACTTGTATCTTACTTATGGAACCAAGAAAATTCCGAGCTAATAAGATAACTGCTCCCCAATCGACACCCAAAATGGAAGGATAATATGCTTGTTTGAAGATTGGCCAATTCTACTTAAATTCTAAGTGCTTAACTATTTGTATTCTTGTATAAATACTATTGCTGGCTTGAGTGTGCTGAGCTAAGAGAGGAAAGTTTTTTCTTATTGTGATTATTAAGGCCATAAAAGTTGACATAGAACCTTCATAATTTAACCATGCATATTTTCGAATCCTGTTTGTAATTCTTGCTTTTTTTCAGCTCATATGATTACTGTTTCCAAGAATAATCTCCCCCTCTTTTACCCTCATCCATGCTCCCATCCACTATTCCCAACCCCAGCTCCACCACCCACCCTTCCCTTGCTTTATTACTTCTCTTTTCACGTTTGCAATTCCTCTCTTGCAGCCTCCCCTGGGTATACGGGTATATGTGTCCCTGCCCATCAAGGAATCACACTCTTGACACTGGTGCCTTGCCTTGCATAAACCTGGATTCCCCTCTGCCTCCACCCCAGTGACCTAAACATTGCTGAAAACATGTTCCCTCTATCTAGTGTTATCATGGAGTCTCGTGTTTTTCTCTTTTTTTCTTCCCTTGAAGTTCATTGAGAAACTCTTTCAATTTCAAGTTTCAGAAGTCTCAAATGATATGTCAGGGTTTGGAAACCATGGTCATTATCTATCCTGAATGATTTGTACTGTTTGGCCTTAGTCATAATGTTCTCCTTAATTGTGCACTCCCCGAAATTCACCAAACAGTTTTTTAGCTTAGAACAATGCTTGGTGGCTGAGAGGGATTCAATGTGCTTGACAAATTGATTGATCTTCAATAGTTGGAATAGTGGCTTATTAAGTGTTACAATACTATGTTCTCGATCAATTGTGGGACTGGTATTTCGGTTTTCATAGTCTTCTTTGGATTTGAGTTTTTTCAGTTCTATTGACCCTGCTGAGACTTCACTTTGTAGTACTGCTTGGAATCTTCTATATCATTGGAGTCAAAGTTGTTCATGCAGCGACTTTTTTAGTTTGGTTGATGTAACATAATCGAGAACTGTTTTAGAGATCTCTTTATTTGTTCGCTTCTGTCCTCCTGTGTTTTGAAGTCACCATTGAGTTTGTGGTGTATTTAAAGACGTAGGTTTGCCGGCTATAGATTATCTTTTTGTTGACCTGGTCTAACTGATCACTCCCTCAATATCACTTAATGTATTAGGTTACTCCTGTAGGATCCCAAACTAATTTGTTCTCCCAGGTTCTATCATTGTTGTTGTCGAGACATACGACTTATAAATCTTAGATGGAATTTTAGGTCTAGCCCCTGAAGTAAGGATGTGCATTGCTAAGAAAAGACTATTTTTTCCAGTGGTTTGTCTTTTTGCTGTATAGTGATCTCTTGGGCTTTTGCTGTTGGACTAATTGATTCCTGTTGTTTTATTTTCCATTTACTAAGGTGGTAATAATACTTAAGAAGTTTGTCTCCACAAATCCAGGTTCATCTGTTGCAAAGAAGTATTTGCCTCTTTTATTACTGTGCTGCTAAAAGGTGGATGACTAGCAGCTTTCTCTTCTTAACTTGGGACAGGAGCCCTCTTCCGAGCTGTACTCATCCCTCTTTTGCTAGTGAGTCAGGTTTACTTTCTAGTAAATTGTCCAATGTTTCTGTAGCTTCATTCGTTAACATCAGTTGCATTTTGGCGGTTTCACATTTCATTGTGGGTTTTGTGTCCCTTTTCAAATGTGAATACAGATTTCTTCTAAGTACAGACGTTTGTGCCTTTCTTCTCACTGGTACCACTTAGGTATATGTAGGTAATTGTAATTTACCGATTCGAAAATACAGAATTTAAACGATTCGGTATTTTCGAATCGGTAAATGCAATGTAGATAAAAAGTCGGTAAAAAATACCGAATCGTTAAGATTCGGTGTTTACAGAATCGGTATTTACTGATTATGTAATTGCTATTTATTCCTATGGGCCTGTAGGCCCATAGGAATGAATGTCAATTACCTAATTGGTAAATAGCGATTCAGTAAAATTGGGGAAGAGTCAAGGGTGGCAGGGTGTCACTTTGACACCCTGTTGCACCCCTGAATAGTGCTGGTGTGCACATGTGGCACACATACATGCCCTAAGGGCATGTATGTCTGTCACATGGCACAGGTGTAAATGCACAGATTTGCATTTACACAGGTATTCGTTATTTACCACCAACTAATAGTTTAAGCGAATTCTTAAAGCACAAAAGCACTCTTTAAAGTGCTTCCTACATCTCATTTACCGATTCGGTAAATACCGAATCGGTAAATGATGATTCGGTAAATACAGATTCGGTAAATACCGATTCGTTATTTACCGAATCGGTAAATATACCACCTACATCTGAAGAGGCTATTACCGGTCGGTAACGGCCGATTTCGGCCGGTACTGACCGGTAATAACCTTCCTACATCTGGCCCATAGTTGCCAACTCCTACAGGCGTTAGCAGGTTTATGTCGCCCTGGGTACTGTAAAAGCTAAAGCTAATCACAACCACTTTGTGACACTGAGCCTCTCTGCCACCCGGTGCTTAATTTGGAAAATAATGAGTGCTGGTGTCCAATGCACTGCTCAGAAGCCCGCGGCCGGCGCTTTCAAATTACAGCGGGACGAAGACCGAGGCTGTTATTCCTGAATCCATCTCAGGCTTCTTTAATGCACTGCCAAGTGCCAATCCCTCCTTGCCCTTAATGTCACTCATGCAAATCCCTGCTTTCTCACTTTGTAGCATTTTTCCGTCTTTTTCTTCCTCATTTTTTATGGTTTGTGTGGTTTAACTTTCTTACACTCTGATGAGGAAAAAATAAGTGCCGGTCCCCAGAAAAGATTGCTGGGGTATCCCACCTATAGTGTCCTGCGGTGCAGGGTAGCGTTCTAGCCTACCCGTGCCTGTGAGGACACGTTAGTGCGAGCGCGTGTCGTCACGCGCTCGCTATAAATAATAAAGGGGCGTGGCCATGGAGTTAGTCCGGAGCCGCGATTAAACTAACAACAGGCTCCGTGTGTTCTTAAATGTTTATGCGCCGCTATTAACAGCGCCAGCGTTACCAAGAACACTACACTGGCGACGAGGGGCTTATTGACCCCATGCAGTGCCTAGTGCCCCCCTCTGCTGCATTCTGGGAGGCAATGTCTGTGAGCTGGGTTATCTAGGCCCAGAAAGACCACGAGGGCCTCGTGTGAGCCTGCTGCTGGCTCCAAGTGCTACATGCTGCTGCCGGTAAGCCTGAGGAGCCCCACTCGTACCAGCCATCATGGGAAGCCGCTGGCAACACAGGAAGGAGACCCTCACCACCCTCTGCAGCTGACCCACGCCAAAGTGCCACGTGAGCCCCCCACTGAGGTCAGGGCTGTGCACCTGGCAGGCCACCATCTGTGAAGAAGGGAGGGAAGACGGCCACTCGAGTTTTGCCCGGCGCAGTCATCACTGACCCCGGCCAACCCCTCCCCGATGCCCCGTGAGGTGGGTGTACAGCGCACGTGCCGCAGAGAGCACCACGCACGCGCCAAAATGGCGATGATTCCCGCCATAGAGACATTTATCGTCGACGGAGCTCCATCATCCCTCGCTCCGCGATGGAGAGACTGGGTGGACCGCCTCCAAATCTATTTTGAAGGGGCAGGCACGGTCCGGGAGAAGCGCAGGGCAGTACTCCTTCACCTGGGAGGGAAAGATATCCACCGCATATACAAAACTATAGTGGAAGCCACGCCGAAGACCTACCACACCCTCCTCAACGCCTTTGAACGCACACTTCGAGTCTATGGCAAGTAAAGACTACGAGCGGTTCATCTTCCGCCAGGCCAAGCAGGACGCAGAAGAATCATTGGATGCCTTCCATGGGAGGTTGAAAGAATTGGCCAGCACGTGTGGATTCCAGGACGAACAGGAAGAAATCCGAGCACAAATAATCCAAGGGTGCTACTCTTCCAAACTCAGAGTCACCATCCTCCAGGAAAACGGCAAACCGCTGGCGGACATCCTAAAACTAGCGTGATCCAAGGAATTGCCGCAGGCCAGAGCGTCCCATGTGGAAGCAGCCCTCCATCAGCCCATCAAGACAGAGCAAGTCAATAAGGCGGAGACGGCAAACGTCGTGAGGCCAAAAGTGCGCCAATATGGCGGCAAGAAACAGCAGGACAAGTGCAAGGAATGTGGGTACTGTGGAGGACCGCCTCACCGCATGCAAGATTGCCCAGCTAAAGGAAAGAGGTGTAGCGCATGTGGGTGAATGAACCACTATACGGCGGTATGCAGGTCGACGAGATCAAAGAAAGAAGCTGTGCAAGCAGTCTTGGAGGAACGAGATAGCGAAGACATGGACGACGACACCAGTGACTTTCCGGTTCACTATGTGTTTGCGATTGATCAGCCACAGCAAAAGAAGCGACGCCTGCCAAAATGCCGGATCAACATTAATCAGCAAGAGGTAAGAGCCACGATTGACACAGGAGCATCCATTGAACTGATGGCAGCCAACGTGTATAATCAGCTTAGCAATAAGCCCCCCTCCGCGAAGCAAGAATCAGGGTATTCGCATATGGCCAGAAGACGCCCATTCCACTCATAGGATGTTTCAAAACGGAGCTGCAACATCACGGCCTCAAAGTCCCCACCACAGTATACGTCACCAAGGAAGGCAGCGGCATGCTGCTTAGTGGACAATCAGCAGAAGAGCTGAGGCTCATATCATTCGCCATGGCAGTATTGGAAGATGAACTAGAGGCCATCTTAGAAGAGTTTGGAGACGTCTTCAAAGGCATTGGATGCCTAAAAGGGAAGGAAGTCTCTCTCCACATTGATCCCTCGGTCCAACCGGTGGCACTGAGACATAGACGCATCGCGTTTCACTTGAGGAAGAGGGTTGAGGAGGAATTGGAGGCGCTGGAGAGGCAGGGCATCATCGAGAAAGGCAGCGGATCCACCCCGTGGGTGTCCCCGATCGTGGTGGCGCGGAAACCGAAACAGCCTGGACAGGTCCGAATCTGTGTGGATATGCGCCTCCCAAATGGGGCAGTCAAGAGGGAACGTCATCTAACGCCAACCATTGACAACATCCTGGGAGAGCTGAACGGCGCGAAATGGTTCTCAAAGATGGACCTCCGGTCGGGGTATCACCAACTGCCACTACACCCGGACCATTGATACCTAACCACCTTCTCCACACACGTAGGCCTCCGGAGGTACCAACGCCTCAATTTTGGGATCTCGAGCTCCGCTGAGGTGTTCCAAAACACCATTCGCGAAGTACTCAGTGGTCTCCCGGGAGTCTTAAACGTGAGCGATGACCTACTCATCTACGCATCGTCAGTTGAAGATCACCATCAGAGGCTGAGGGGAGTCCTACAAAGGATCAAAGAGTCTGGTTTGACCTTACATCGGTAGAAGTGTCAATTCCTGAGAAAAAAGATCAGCTTTTTTGGTTACACATTCTCAGATCAAGGAATTGCCCCGGACCCCGAAAAGGTGAAGGATGTCCAAGAAGCCCCAGCCCCTACCAACATCTCTGAAAACAAAAGTTTCATAGGCATGGTAAATTTTTGCGGGTGCTTCGTCCCCGATCTTTCCAACCTCACCAAACCTTTGAGGGAAATGACGAAGTCCACCACGACGTGTCAGTGGGGCCCAGAGCAGGAACAAGCATTCAATGCCAGTAAACAGGCTCTATCGGCGTACACAACACTGTCATACTTCGACCCGACCAAATACACGAACGTCGCAGTGGACGCCAGCCCATATGGACTTGGAGCAGTGCTCACTCAACTACAAGACAATGGAGAATGGGCCCCGATTGCATACGCGAGCCGCTCTCTAAAAGACACGGAGCAGAGGTATTCACAGATAGAACGGGAAGCGATCGCCATCCACTGGGCCTGTCGACACTTCCACGTTTACGTGTATGGCCATTCCTTCACAGTGTTGACGGACCACAAACCACTCATACCCCTATTCCAAGGCTCGGTGCCCAAACCTCCGACCCGGATCGAAAAGTGGATACTCCAGCTCCAGGGCTATGACTACCGGGTCGAGTACAAACCTGGCTCGTCGAACCCGGCCGACTATCTCTCAAGACATCCCCAAAAGGCCACACAGAAAGAAAGAGAGGAGGCGGAAGATACCGAAGAGTACGTCCGGCTGGTACTAGAGAGAGCTCGGCCCCTGCCAATGAGTCTGGAATCTATCATTGAAGCAACCCAGAGAGATGAGTGTCTACAACTGGTCGCCTGAAATGAACGATTGGCGTCCGATCCAAGCCACCTTGAACCGGCGAACGCCGCAAGCAAAAGGGGCACTAGAGTCCATGATGCGGGTCAGAGACGAACTATCGGTCGACAGCCAGGGTTGCCTCCTGCGAGGACCACGACTGGTGATGCCTTTCAGCCTGGCTCAGCAAGCCGTGGACCTGGCACACCGTGGACACCAAGGCATGGTAAAAACAAAGAGTAGCCTGAGGGCCAAAGTGTGGTTCCCAGGAATGGACACAATGGCGGAACAAACAATCTGGACTTGTACATGGTGTCAAGCAGCCGGGCAACCTGACCGCCCTCACCCGATCATCACGGAGGAGAACCCCAAAAGGCTGTGGGAATGCGTAAGCGCTGACTTTGGACACCTTCCGAACGGGCGCTATGCGCTGGTAATCATTGACGACTTCACAAAGTACCGGAGCTTGGGAATCAACCACCAGAAAGTAACCCCCCGCTGGCCCCAAGCCAACGGGGAAGTGGAGAGATTCATGCGTATGCTCAACAAAACAATACGCATCGCACATGCAGACGGATCACCTGTGAAAAGAGCCATATGCAGCTTCTTGAGGGAGTACAGGCAGACAACCCATCTCACCACCGAAGCAGCCCCCGGCCCAGCAACCATGGGCCGAGCAGTGAAGGACACTCTCCCAAACCACCCCGATTGGATCCCCACTAGAGTGGATGTAGACAAGACCCTGGCGAACCGGACCCGATCCAATGATCAAACCAGTGCCAGGAGAGGGGCTAGAGAATTGGACATCCAAGAAGGGGACAGCGTATTTGTCAAAGACCGATATCCAGGAAGCAAGTTCCGGCTCCCGTTCGAGCACAAGCTCTTGACTGTTCTACGCCAGACTGGCACCATGGTGACCGCACAGAGAGGATCAGAAGTTGTCACTAGGAACATTTCGTTCTTCAAAAGGTACACCCCGGAGCACCAGATCGTCAGGAGCCAGGTCACCCGCCAGCCAGGCCCCGCCAGCAAACTGACGAAGATGAATATGAGCTACCAAGGCAGTACCCCACCGAAAATGAGAACAGAATGGGACTGGACACCCAGCCGGTGGTGGAGACGCTGGGGAATAGCTTGCCCAGCTCTCCCATGCAGTCTCTGACAAGTGGGGCCTCGCCGAGAGTGACACCGTCCGTGCCACTATCCCGAGGGGAGCAATCCAGGCATGGATTGCGCCGGAATCCAGCCCCGTCATCCCGGCTAGCTGATTTCATGGTCTGACCATCCACAGACTGAAACCATGAGACTGGTAACAGACCCTCGTTTTTTTCTATGATGCTGTTTGTGTTTTGTTCAAATAAAGGTTGAAGGAATGTAGTGTCCTGCGGCACAGGGTAGCGTTCTAGCCTACCCACGCCTGTGAGGACACGTAAGCGCGAGCGCGTGTCGTCACGCGCTTGCTATAAATAATAAAGGGGCGTGGCCACAGAGTTAGTCCGAAGCAGCGATTAAACTAACAACCGGCTCCGTGTGTTCTTAAATGTTTATGCGACGCTATTAAGAGTGCCAGCGCTACCAAGAACACCACACCACCAGCAACCACCTGCTCAAACTAAGCACTTTCAATCCCGCAATCCTGTCTCACTTCTGTCCGGCATTGCAGAACATCAGCATAGATCCCCAAGCAAGCCACACTGAATTAAACAGGCGCCCACACTCCTTCAGACATGGCAGGCAGCATATTATTGGTTAAGCCAATGGACCGAGGGGAAAAGGCTTTCCGTGGAGCATTAGATAACAAGATTTATTTTAAATTAGTTTCGAGGTGCCTGCTGTCTGCTCAGCCACTCATTCCACGTGGCAGTTAATCCTGAAAGTTCATTTATCTTTAACTATCCAGGATGGTTCACAGCATTGTTGTAGCTCTGTCTAACCGGGGGTATGCACTCATCTTCGTCTGCATTTCTGTACAGTAAAGAGCTACAATTCATCAGTTAATTACAAGCTTGCTATGTCCTCGGGTGTACACCTAGCGTGACCAATGGCATGAGTGCATATTCAGGATGATGAGGATAAAAATTCAGGACAAAGGGTCAAAATTTAGGGCAAAAATTCAGTACCGAAGGTAAAATTCAGGACAAAACTTCGGGACTAAAGGTACATTTAACAGACACATTGGTGCAATTGTGAGATGTAAATCGGCAGGCATCGGATGTAGCTAATTGGAACCTGCAGTGTTGGACTAGAGTGCAGTCCTCAAAGTGGCCAGCTTTATGTGTCAGATCGCTTCAGGTATTCCATGTCTGTTCAGCTATTCATGAGCGGTATTGGGGCTGATGCAGTACTGTGTGATGAATAAGACCCATAGCGGACAGGTCTTGTGTGAGGATAAGAGAATGAAGCAGGAAAAAGGAGGGCCCAATTCACAGAACTACTTAAGACAAAATCCTAAACTTACTACCATCTTGGTATTCACAGAAGGCACTTATTCATTTTGGTATTCACAGAAGGCATTTAGGAGTCCTAAAGTTAGGAGTCCTAACTTTACTACTCCTAAACTGAGAAAAATCCTAACTTTAATACTTTTGCTAATGACAAAAGGCATTTAGGACTCCTAACTTCTGTGAATACCGAAATGAGTAAATGCCTTCTGTGAATACCAAAATGGTAGTAAGTTTAGGATTTTATCTTAAGTTAGTTCTGTGAATTGGGCTCTAAGTCATTAACCAGCCTTCATTCGCTATAAAAGGCTGCACCCTGCTGAGTGTTATGGTATTATTGTGGGTAAGAACAGTTAGATAGGAGTTGACATTACTATATAATGCCCTGGCTAGCCATGTATCAGCCCTCTTTATTTTACCTGTATATGGGAAATAGGGTCAGATGTATGAAAATCCAAATTAGCGATTCCCAAATAGCGATTTTTACCAAATCGCTATTTGAGAATCTCAAACCACAATGTAGGAAAAAAATCACGAATAGTCTGAGATTCCTTAAAATTCACTATTCCGAACACCGAATCGGAATTACTGAATCGATATTTGTGAAGTCGCAATTTCAAAAAATTGCAAATTTGCGAATCTGCTATTCAGGTGCAGTTTGATGACATCACAAGGAGGAAGGGACTTCGACAATGCTGTTTCTGGGTGCCTGAGGGTGTGGGAGAGGCAGCGAGAAGAGCATACCTCCAGGAGCTGAACAGGAGTGCTCAGACAGGCACAAACAGACAGAATGGACCCCCAGGTGAAGGGAAATGAGCCAGCAGCAAGGAAAAGAAAGCACAAATTCAGCAAAAGAAGTTTGAGAAAGTAGTGAAGACTCATGTTCAACTCTTTAGGAAACATTCTCTGCATGTCCTAGAATCGTAGAAGAGGAAGATCTGGCTGGAAATACAAGCTAAAGTGAATGCTATTGGGGTCACACAGCGCTCCATCGGCAATCTAAAGAAGCGCTGGTATGACTTGCACTCCAGGGCAAAAGACAGGGTTGCAAATAGGCTGAAGGAAGCAAAAAACAGGTGGAGGACCAACCACAGAGCCTGCAATAACACCCCTGAAGGACATGGTGGAGTACACCCTCCAGCCTGAGAGCATAAGTGGAATAGGAGAAGTGGACAGCTCAGCCACAGACAACACCAGACAAGTTAAGATGCATGCACATTTTGTCCTGAACCCTCACTCTCCCAAATCCACAATCACAAATAACACATGAGCAAGTTAGATTGCCACTCCAGTCCACATTTTGTTAACAACCAGCAATGCATCATGGGAGATGCAGTCGCATACATTAAATAGCAAAGTAGTGACACAGGTGAACATATCCGCAGGGGACTCACACCAGTCAATAACCAAGCTAAGCACTTTTAGTGTCAATACCAAGTCATGTACATTTAATTAAATTAAATTGAAATAAGGACACACAGTAAATGGTCCTCTTGTATCCATAGATGAACCTGCACCATAGGCAGGAGACAGCCAGAAAGATGAGGCACCTGAGCAACAACATGCAGGGGAGAAAGAGTCTCACACAGGCACAGATACAACACCTGCACGAAAACGTAGCAGGTAACACTGTGGAAACACTACAGGAGATGGAGGGAGGATTGGAAGAAACACAGGAACATCCACAGTCCATGCCCGAAGAGCTAGCACAGCCTCTAATTCAACAGTCTCCTGTGCAGCCTACTGTGCTTCCTGTGCAGCGTAGTCACACCAGTGGTCTCACCAGTGGTCTCAGATGCAGACCAGGGCCACAACGTGTCGCTGAGCAGGGTGAGGAATCAACTGTCTTTTCGGGTCTTGAGGGCACCATGGCCAAGGTGCAGCAGCTGCAATTGAAAAGAATGACAATACTGCAACGGCAGCTGGTGTCCCTGAATAAGAACATGAGGGATATCAAGGAGGGAATTTCTGATCTAAACTCCACAGGTGCAGAGGGTCAGAGGGCAACTACAGAGAGCATGAAGGACATGACTGTGGCAATACAACAGCTATGCTCCGCTATGCAGAGGGAACATGGCTCAAGGTGCCATGAAAAGCAAAGCACACTAGGCCACATGGGTGGATACACGAAGGCGGTCAACTGCCTCTGCAATGTTACAGCTGTCCTGGGCAGACGCACAGTTGCCATGCAGGAGGAAATGGCCCACTGCAGCCAGGATGTTGTGAGGGGGTTGGTGCAGGTCACCAGTGCTGCCGAACTGCTCCAGACAGCCAACATAGCTGCCACAGGCGCTGGGAATTCTGGGGACAGTGAGGAGGTCACAAGCCGCAGCAGCATCACTCCACCTGTCACGGAGCCCAGACGGCGGAGTGCAAAGCAAGGGACAGCAGCAGAACCCTCGTCAAGGGAGGGCAGTGTGAACACTGACTGTAGCAGTGCTGTGCATGGGCACAAAAAATAAGTTCATGCTGTGGCAGGCATTTGCAAATGGGTGAGGTAACCCATGAGAAGAACAGTTAAAAGGTTATAAATGTGCATGGAGTGTCAATATGCCATGATGTGTTACCCGAGGCACACAGACGTCAGGATTGTGAGGCTGTGTGCACACTTATTACCTGATGTCAAGGACAAAAAAACACAGTTATTCACAAGTCATTTTCAGCTTTGTCTCATTACTCACTTAGAAATAGTTGCTTGTGGTCTTGCATTTGCAGCACCTACGCCACCTGCTGCTCTGTGATGTGGCCTTGGGCCTTCCTCATCCTCTGCGTCTGAATTTGTGATTTCCACAGGGATTCCCTTCTTTGTAGCCAGGTTGTGTAGCATGGCACAGGTAGCAATGATTTTGCAGCATATCTTGGGGCAGTACTGCCATGCACCTCCCCTTTTTTGAAGGCAGCGTAACCTGCTCTTCAGCAGTCTAAATGTCCGCTCCACCACAATCCGCGTCGACTTATGGGCAGCATTGTATCTCCTCTCAATTGGGGTAGTTGGCTTGAGAAATGGGTGAGTATGAATTAACGCACTGCATATGCGCTGTCACCTACATGAGAAAGAAAAAACATTTAATCACAGGCCACTTCCAATTCATCCAAGGTGTACAACAGAGTGTGCCACATGCATTTACCTAGCAGGTATCCTTCTCCAAATTCTCCCCAGTTAGACATGTATAGATTCCACTATGCCTGAAGATGTAAGAGTCATGTGTATTTCCTGGAAATTTGTCGATGATATCAGTGATGATGTGTGAGGCATTACAAATGACCTGAATTTAGTCAGCTGGTAAAAACCCATTTCAGTCATGGCATCCAGGAAGGTGCTGAGGAAGCGTGACAGGCAACTTTTGGGGACCACTCCAGCTACAGATATCACCCCCTGGTAACTAACTGATGCAAGTAGGTGCTGTTGACACAGGACCTGCACATGTTGGAATTGCGTGGGTCCTGCATGTCTGATGCTCCAGGATTGGATGCAGGTCACATATCAGGTCTAGGATGGTAGCGGAGTCAAGCCTGTACCTATCTTGTATTTCTTCTTCGCAGAGCAGAATAGGGTAATAGGCACTCTGTATATGCATTCCTGTTGCCCCGTCTCTGTGCTGCAGCTTTTATCTGCACCCTCTTTGATATAACATACAGGGTTGCCATTGTGAATAATACTGAGGCATTCTGGGCCTGTTTATATGCTGTGCACCTTGTTACCACCTGCTTGGAGTTGGTGTTAATTTACGAGTTGCAAATAGCGATTTTCATTGATATCGCTATTTGCGATTTTTTATACATTTGTTTGCGAATCCTTAATAGCGAAATCACAAATAGAGAGTCGCAATTTGGGACTCGGTAAGTTCATATTCGCAAACTAAGGAATCGCAAAATGGATGGTCTCGATTTTTGCGATTCCTTAATTTGTGATTGAGTTTTTTCTTCCCTACATTCACAATGCGATTTTGCGATCGCAGACACTGAAAATTCTGTGAATTTCTGCATTTGCGATCGCAGTTTAGTTTTCTACATCTGGCCCATAGTATAATGATTGGGCTTGATTCATTTCTGTGCGCTGTAAAATGCAGATTCTCATTGATGCACAGAAGTGTGCTACAAACTAGAAACGGTGCACGTTGTTGAGAAATTATTTTAGGTCAGAAGGAGGCACTGTCTTTTACATACAGAACATTTTCTATTGATTGGAAGCAAAATGCCAACATGCAGTTTTACTGATGAATCTATATATTGCACACATACTAATGTGTGGAAATGTGGTTTTGACAAATATGTATCATTTGAACATCACCAAGTAAAGTGTCTTGATTGTTTTGATCCGAATAAAACTAAAACTATGTTTCCAGCAAACTCCTGAGTAACAAACAAGTGGTCCATTTGTGGTTATGTAACTGCTACTTTGAAACATTTGCACAGCTCATTTGCAGATATTTAGAAGTTGAGTGTTACAAACAAACTGAAAGCTTCCAGCCTTTGTTTTCGCACCCTCAAGAAAACTTGCAAAACATTGTGCATTCTCACATTTGTCATTCTATATTCAATTGTATTAGCTTGTAAAGCATAGTAAATGACAATCTTACTGTGCACCAGGATACGACAATGTTTGATGGGGCTCTTCAATGAATCCCTCACTATCACCAAGATTGCCTCTCTCTCACATGTATGTAATTTGTTTTATAGCGCCTCTCATATCAGTGTAGAGTGCCATAGCACTTTACATCACACACACATACAGAGACAATGAAACAGATGTGTGTAAATCAGTGTAAAGAAAAAGGTTACATAAGGCACAGTGAAGAATGCACATCACCCATACTGGTAGGAATTTTGTAAAAGTGCTTGGTCTGAAGAAGCACAAACTCAGGATTCAGAACATTACACAGTAGTTAGCTTTGACTTTAATGATAAGAATGTGTTTCTTATTTTTTTAACAACACATTTTATTTGGTTTTTCATTGAAAGGACAGGCAATGGCCCTACTGTTGGAAAATGAGGCATTATATGTGAGGCCTGCACAAATAACATGACTACATTTGTCCTTCACTGGGAACCAAACACCCAATTGTAGCGCCTGAATCTTAGAGGGTAGCGTTGCAGAGCAGTCTGAGGCTTACTCAAGGGAGGTGGTGTGGGTTAGTGATCGCCATTACAGGTGCGCCGCAATAACACTCAATAATTGATTGTCCAGTCTGTACTTTGTTTTATAAAAGTAGGAGTACATTTATTAAACACACACACACCTCAATACTATGCACCAATTTACAAATATACATAAGCATTTGGAATTACTTTGTGACATTGCATAACATCTCTACCCCTCCCATAGGGGGGTGGGGTTTAGTACCACCACTCCCGTATATGTACATCATCTTGCCCCCAATGCAGTTAGTTAAACATAACCTGGAGCGAGGGCCCTGCGCACTGGCACCATACCAGTGGCGACCCACTACATTATCTCAACACGCATTTAAAATAGGTAACTCTGCCTTGGTGACACATAGCCATGACTGAGCATTTCCTATTGACCATGAAGAATATACCTCTACATCTTAAGGGCTATTAGTCTGGGTTCTTCACTGAAGCGCAGCAGCAAGAATACATTTTTAAGATTGACAGTACTCATCACATTTATGGATCATTAGAATACATTGCAATTACAGGCCCTAAAGGCATCACAGATGAAATCACATGATTACGCATATACAGCCAGACACCCTAGCATGAATGTCTGGCAACATAACCCCACTTTACTTATGACATCACCTAACATAGGTACTTCACATTACACATGTGACCTTCAGTCCCTATAAAAGGAATAACCTTAGTAAATGCAGTTCGGTGCAATTCCGCCTCTTCATCTCCAGGGGATGCCCTTCTCCAGACATCCCCAGCTTAGACCTTCATGACCCGATGCACTTCTCATAACACCCCTAGCTGTAGAACCAAAATTCCAGCCCAAGAGGTGTTGAACTGCAAGATGAGCCCTGGAGGGGTTGCTCGTTTCAAGTCCCCATGAGACATGGGGGGACTCCCTTTCTTCGTGCTGGGGGCGGCTGCGTTCTCCTACAGCTCCCTCTGCACCCATGCACACATGATGGTGCCACACGCCGAAATTTGCATATTTCCAAGCAGGCTTCTGCACGCTTTGCAAGGAATTATGGGACTCTTCTTTCATTCCCTTGCTTAATATAGTAGCGGCTCCCCCGCTGCTTCGGTGGAGAGCAGCCATCGTACCACTGTTGGTTCCACGCTGACTCCAGGCCTCTGTGACAGGCACTGTCCCACCCGGACTCCCAGGGGATTCATCGCAGCTCGGGGAGCCCACCATCGGCTTCTCCTTCGTGGTGAGTGCTTTTTGTGGCTGGGAGAGCCCCCCCCACCAGCCGCTCCTCATCTCGTCGGGCCCGGTCCCACCCCGCCCCCGCATTGCCATCTTGAGGAAGAGCCACCTGGGGAGCTCATCCCCGGTGGCTCCTGCCGGCCCCCCGCCCGGCCAGCACCCTCGCGTGCTGTCGCTCATCCGGCCACTCGCCTTCCAGACCTCAAGCCTGGGGATGGGATCCCGGGCCCCTGAACATCTTTGGGGGGGGGGGGCACCACAGTGCTCTCCCCATCCAGCATTGGCGGGGCCATGGTGGGCTCCTGGCACCACGCTTGGGGGCATTTTCATGGGGAGCGCGATGGCGCACTCCTACTCTGCTTCAGGGCCCAGGACTGGAGTCTCAGGCCCCTCGAGACCTCTCCACAGGGGAGCACGGCGCTCCCCACCCCCAGCTCCTTTTCTTCTTCAGGGCCCGGTGCTGGGGTCCCAGGCCCCTTGCGTACATTTTCACGGGGCGCAATGGCGCTCCCTGCCTCTTTTTCTTACACGGGGCCCAGAGTTGGGATCCCGGGCCCCTCCTCCCTTTCCAAGGGGGCGCAACAGCATTTCCCTGTCTCTGGTTTGGTGGGGGCCAGGGTAGGCTCCTGGCAATGAGAGGAGGACATTTTTCACTGGGAGCGCGACGGCGCTCCCTGACTTTTCTTCGTGTGGGGGAAGCCCCCAGGACCTGACCCACCCTGGGGTCACTTCTGGATGGTGGCAAAGCCCCACGAGCTTTGTCGTCGATCCTCAGGGGTCAAAGGTCACCTACCTTCTGGGAGGTATATCTCAGCCCCCAGGGGTCTGATCTTCATGATCTTGGCCTTTTCTGGCTCCTGGTGGCGCTTCCCAAACAATGGGAGCAATCTCTTTTGTCCTCTGGGTTTCTGAGAGGGGGGATTCAGCAGGGAGCTGTCTTCACTGGCTCCCTGTGCCAGCCTTTCGCCTGGCTTTCCTCCTGGGCTTCTCTTCTCCCTGCACAGAGGCCCCTGCTCTGCGCACTGGTCCTGGACTCTTCTCCTGGCGCTGTTCAGGATTCTGGAGCAGTCAGGGCTTTCCTCCTTCCAAATGCCCATTGCGCCAGGCTCCAGCACCTTCTGAATCAGCAGACCACTCCCCAGAGTGACCTTCTCTTCCTGTGCAAGTTCTTTTAAGAAGTTGGCTGGCAGGAAGTCTCTGTTTGCCCTATCACACAGTGACACATCACTTCATTTCCCCGGTTTCCTCCTTCCTGCCCAGGCCTCTGGGCTAGTTAAAAATGGCATGGTCCAGGGTCTCCTGCCACATGGTCTCTGACAGCCCCTTCCTCCCAGGGCTGTCTTCACCCTGGTGCAGCTTGGTGCCTGGCACCCAGTGACAGCTGCTGATGGATAAACCTGTAGCTTCACCCATCTTCTCTCCTTGGAAGGAAGGTCTTCGCACTGGGAAGAAAGGTCATTACTCTAACCTGCCAGGGTCAGACCTCAGCCAGGCCCTGGTTATGAGCTGACTCAGAGAAATAGGACATTTCTGGATGACCCAAAAGCAGTACAAATATGACATTGGACTCTGCAGACTACTTCCTCACACACCCGTTACAGTGGACTTTAGTGCATGAAAAGACGTAGAGGCAGCACCAGTTATGAAGTAATTCGCAGAAGCAGAATGTTGTGAAAATATATTCTTCTTTTTATTAATCTTTTTGTTTTAAGGTGCACAGGACAGCCAACGCGTTTCGCTCCCCACCTTGGGAGCTTCGTCAGGGAAGCGTCAAAAAAGTATTGCACAATCAGTAGTGTACTAGTTCAGGCCAGGCAAGCAGTATATGGCTCAGTCAATAATCCAGATAAACAGAAAGTAAACTGTCAATCAGGATCCAGAGAGTTGCACAATAGTTTGTGCAAGACTAAGCGCCGTGAAAACCAATTGGCGTTGGGTGAGGTTCCAAATCTGTTACAATATACTGAGGCGATATAAGTGTAAGGTTCTTTTGCAGAGATGAGGTATTTTTTCAAGACGTTGGCAGGCCTTAATAAGCTGCCAAACCGGCTTGTTCTCAAAGACGTGTATCGTCCACAGTAAATCCCCCTTGTGAGACTTTAGTGCATGTCTGGAATTTGTAGGCCTTAGGAAAGTAAAACTAGCCCAAATTCACCCTATCCCCATAAGAGATTAATGGAATACACGCTGTAAATATACATTGTGTATTCCATTGTGTTGCCAATAGGTGGGGGCCTAATAGGTGGACTTTTGGCCGCAAGAGTTCCATAGGGAATCCATTGGGACCTGGGGCCCACCCCGGGTATAATGCATTGAGGGCTCCAGTCAGCTCGTCCACTGTAATCGGAGCCTTCAATTGTTCGTGCAGATGGCCAGGAAGCATTCCCTGGCATATTTCTTCCCACTGTAGAAAGCCAATTCCATGTCACTACCCAATGCTGCATAAGTCCTCACACACCATTCACCTTGTCTCTGCTCTGGGGCTGCGCACACTAGGAATCTCCCCAGCGAACCCGCACACATGTACACATGTGTCTGCATGTAACTAGCCCGGTGCCCCTTCCTCCTGTGGCTGCGCAGCGGCCTGGTCAAGCCAGGGGGACACCAGTAAAATCCCCATGCAGTCTCTTTCATCATGCGTTCCCTGTGGGCAAGTCCCAACTTATGAGGTTCCCCCACGGTAAAAGCTCAACAATTAGGTGCTCAAAAAGCAAAAAATACAGGTGGCCCATAGAGTCAGAACCACCTTCTAACACCTACAATGACCTGTAGTAGAAAAAGGTTTGAAATCACGATAATCTAACATTTTGACCAATGTCCAACACCTGCCAAACATGCAGGTGGTACAACTCAAACAAATTACTAGATCTCAGACATAAGTATATAATAATCCATTATCAAACAATGCAGGATTGTCCGGGCAATGAGCATTGGAGAAAAAGAGGCACCTATCAGAGGTCTGCAGGCGGTACGGGGGAAGCTCAATTCCTCAATATGATGCCCGCTGGGTCCAAATCTTTCTGTGTTTATCAGGGCAACCCAGAGCTAGGAATACTGCCATTTCTTCCCCCATACATCTATCTAGTTCGGTCTTCCATTTGCCCAGTGTTGGGGAGACGTCTCTTTCCACAATTGTGCTATCATTGTCTTGGCAATAGTGAGAGCTAAAAACAATAGGGGTTGCTTATACTTATTTCCCCCAATGTTGTCGGTGCTTTGTAAGGGGAAGAATCGGGGGTCCAGCAGGAGTTCCCACGCAAGTACCTCCTGAAGCCAGGACCTAAATCTGCACCAAAAGGGTTGCAATGCCGTGAAGCTCCAAACAGTATGCAAGAATGTCCGTTCCTCTCAGTCACATTGCAGACATGTAGGGGACTGGATAACTCCCATCTGCCAAAGTCTGGCCAGGTTAAAGTAAGCCCGTTGCAAATATTTAAATTGTATTAGGAGGTATCTTGTAGAGACCGCCGCACCCAGTCATCCATCAGATCAGGAATGTCGGCTTGCCACGTCAGCCATGTCTTGTAGAGCGTTGTCTGTGTATGGGTTGTTAAGGTCTGATATATTTGCCTGATCTTGTGGTGGCCTAAATCTCCCATCAGCAGACGGCCCTCTAATGGGTGGAATTCTGGTAGGGTCTCAAGAGTGTGGATCATGGGAGTGAGTGCATGACGGAGTTGGAGGAATTTGTAGAATTGTGTTTTGTGTAATGTGTATTCGCCTGTAGTTGCTGGAAAGAAAATAAGTGTAGTACCCCGCATCACATCACCGAGGGATGATATCCCATTCCCGGAACCCCCCAAGGCGGCCACTGGGCGGAGGTACCTACCCTGCCATAGTGGAGTTGCTCAGGTGAGCTTCCTGCTCCAACCCATCTGTTGGACTTTAGCCCACCACAGCTGTATCACAACTTTACCTGCTGGAGGCATAGAATCCAGGTGTGTGGCACTATATAGTAGATGAAGGAGGGGGTTCCCTTCCATTGCCGCATGCTCAATCGCATATGCCGGGTCCGTGGGGGAGTTATACCAACATTCATTTACCACGAGTATGTGGGACGCCACATAATATGAATATATATCTGCTGCTGCAATCCCCCCCCAAAAAAGTGGATTGCACACATGTGCGGAGAGCAACCCTAACCGTTCAACAGAAATTTGTTTTGTATAGTGTTGACCTGTGCAAACCAGCAACGCGGAATATGATAAGGGAAGTTTTGGAGGCGATATAAATCCCATATGAAGATGGCCGAGCACCCATATAAGGACAAGGGAAGGGAGGACCATATTGCCGTTTCACTATTTAGGCTTGCAAGCAGTGGAGTGATATTATGCACCCATGAGACTTTAGGGCATGGTGACACGAAAATACTGAGGTACTTAAAGCTGTCTGCACACGGGATAACTGCGATGCCCACGTATTGCGGCCTAGATGATCGCACACCGGAAACAGCACTGGTTTTGCGCGGTTCGTTTGTAAACCAGTAGTTACCCTGAACACTCTGATGATTTCCAGGAAGCGGGGCCCGGAAAACTAGGGATCTGTCATAAATAGGAGGACATCATTTGCTTATGGCACGATACTGTCCGATCGTGACTGGGACCATTCAAAACCACGGAGAACCGGGTCACTTCTAACTCACGCTGCTAAGGCCTCGACCGCAAGGGTGGACAAGAGTGGGGACAGCCCTGCCTAGTGCCTCTTCAGATGGGGAAGGGGCCTGAGCAGGGACCGGTTATTCAGACAGACGCCATCAAGTTTGTATAAAGTAGGCATACATATTCAACATATTGAACGTGGTCCAAAATTAATCGCCTCGAGAAGTTGGAAAAGGTATACCCAACTGAGTGTGTCGAAAGCTTTGTCAATATCGGCCAATAGCATAGCAGCCGGCCGACCCAGTGCTGGGGTTGCTGCTTGAGTGATATGGACCCTCCGGATATTTGAAGGGTAGATCTTTGAGGCATAAATCCCGACTGGTCCAG
This sequence comes from Lissotriton vulgaris, assembly GCF_964263255.1. Lineage (NCBI taxonomy): Eukaryota > Metazoa > Chordata > Amphibia > Caudata > Salamandridae > Lissotriton > Lissotriton vulgaris. Next base: position 52,016 of record NW_028252992.1, read on the forward strand.
ATGAATCAGATCCGAGACGTACGGAGGCGATCGGCAAGGACTTTCCCCAAAAGGTTAGGCTCAAAATTAATGAGGGAAATAGGGCGGTATAAGGAAGGGTCTTCCGGAGGGCGGCCGGGCTTGAGGAATAGAACTATTTCCGCATGCCGCCAATCCTGTGGCGGAATATGCAAACACAACAGGTGATGGACCGAATGTGGATCAATGTCCCACACTCACCCCAGTCCAAAGATCTGGGCCCAAATCTGGGTCCCAATCCTGTGGCAACATAGTTAAGTCCTCTGCCTCCTGGATTGTCGCCAATAGGTGGGGGCCTAATAGGTGGACTTTCGCCGCAAGAATTCCATAGGGAATCCATTGGGACCTGGGGCCCGCCCCAGGTGTAATGCATTGAGGGCTCCAGTCATCTCGTCCATTGTAATCGGAGCCTCCAATTGTTCGCGCAGAAGGTCAGGAAGCTTCTGCGGTGGAATATCTCTCAGAAACTTGGCAATTAGATCGGCCGAGATCTGTTTGTGTCGTGCATATAGGGCCGTAAAATGTTGCACAAATTCTCTGGTTACACCCTCCTGCGATGTACACTAAGGACCCGTCTGCGCCGCGAAAAGTGGGGATGCCTTCTGGAGATTTAACAGCCTGGCAGCGCCGGTGGAGAATTCTACTTGATTTGTTACCCCATTGATAAACCCAGTGTTGTAATGCTTCCCAAATTTCTTTGGCCTCTCCCATTAGATATTGCTGTAGGTCCTGTTGCGCCTGCAGCAGGTTGCACCGTACAATAGGGCTAGGGTCCCATTCAAGGTGCAATGCTAGGGTTGTCTGGTGCAATTCCAGAGCCGCTCCCACCTTACACGTTTTTCATTGGTGTGATAGCTAATTTCGGCGTCCCTAACGGTAGGCTTGAGGGCTTTCCTCGAAATTCATGAGGATGGGGCAGAGAGGCCATTGGAATCCAGATACGTTGAAACAGCCCTGTGGAGCATATCTTGATAGTCTGGACACCGAAGATGCCAGGGAGGCATGCACCAGCGAAAGAGGGGCTTCTGCGAGCGGGTGCGGAATTGCAGGACGACCGGAGAAGGATCAGAGAGCCCACAGGGATAGTGAGTTACCTGTGAGAATTGATGAAGGAATAGGCGAGGGGTAAAGAAGTAATCTAAGCGATATTGTGACCCATGGACTGCATACAGGTATGTGTAGCCATGCTCTGTGTGGTGATATTCCCACCAAACATCGGCCCAACCTGGGGTGGATACCAGCAAGCTCAATTTAGTGGGACCCAGTGATGGTTAGTAATCAACACTATGTTGTCGGTCTAGTGGCCCCATTGTATCATTCCAGTCACCCACAAGAAGGGTCAAACCCTCAGGCAAATCCCCCCAGACTCCAGTGATCTTGTCTATGAACGATGTTCCCAGCAGGGGGGGGGCGTATATATACTGCCTATAGTAACCTGATCACCATTTAGCATACCTGTGGCAAATAGGAATCTGCCCCCGGCATCTGTCCTGTGAGCAATGTGTTGCAATTGGACCCTGTGGTATATTAGAATAGACACCCAGCGAGAACCCCTGGTGAACACCGCATGATAAATATGATGAAAACCAAATCGGGCTAGACATGGGGCCTTGGCGCCTAGGAGTTGGGTTTCCTGCAAGAATAGAATATCAGCCCCGTACCTCTTAGCTTCACACAAGATAGCGCTCTGTTTTACTTTATTCAGGAGACCCTGGACATTCCACAATACCACAGTAAGGTTTCCGAAAGGGGTTGCATCACCCAGCAACATTATCCCTCATCTTGAAAGGCGTAGCAAAGAAGAGCCCGAAATCTAGAGATCATGTCTGCATATAACATAAATAACAACCTAAAACTACATTCCCCTGAAGTCCCCCCACCGGCACTGCCAAGAACTTGGAGTATCTGTTGCGGTATGAGGTACACCAGCCCACCAACAGGGGAACCCACCGCCCCCACAACAAAGGCACCCTACCCACCTAGAAAACATGAGAACAAAGGGGGGCCCAAAGCGTCTTTAGCCTGGTAGTCCCATGACCAAGATCCACACCCACTCAGAGGAAATACATTCGGAGAGTCTTTGAACAGTGATCAATGTCAACTTGTAGTAGGCTGCCAGCTGTGCATCGAAGAAGCTCAGGGGGTCACTCCGGGCTTGTGGGCAGCCTGTCAGATCCGGAGCCATATCGCCTCTTGGATTTGGTCCTACGAGACCTTTTATGTCGTGATCCAAGTGAGGAGTCTGAGTCCAGTAATGGCGGGGAATCTGGCCTGAGCTGGGGGCGTTCCTCCGCCCAGGCAAAGACGGCCTCTGGAGTGCCAAAGAAAAATCATTTGGAGTTGAAGATCACTCTCATCCTGGCTGGATATAACAGCATATACTGTAAGTTCATGTCACCAGCTTGCACTTCGTAGCTGAGAAAGCATGGTGTTGTTGCTGAACCAAGCGTGTATAATCTGGGAACACCATTATGGACCTCGACGTATGTTGAATGCAGCCTTTGTGTGTCCTGGCATATACCGCAAGATTGCATCCCGGTCGGTGTACTTCAGTATTTTGGCGATAACTGGTCTAGAATTTTCGCCAGGGGAGGTTTTTGAGTCAGGGCCCAGTGAGCACTTCACCAAAAGGCATGAAGACAGTAGGTCCCCTGGCATGATGGCGGTGAGCCATTGAGTGATGAAGTGGGTCATAGAGGCACCCTCACACCCCTCTGGCAGGCCCACAAAGCGCAGGTTGTTGTGTTGTGCTCAGCCCTCTGCATTTTTCACCCAGGAGGCCAGCTTCTGTGACACCACAGTAAGTTTTTTACTTTTTCTGGAGGGTAGAAACCGTGTCCTCTACTATCGAGATCCTTGTCTCCGCCTCCGTGATACGATCAACAGCCTTACGGAGATCCTGACGCTAGAATGAAACTTATGACCCAACTGCACAAATCTTCGGGTCGAGCATGTCCCTGGCACTATTAATCGCTGCTAGGAGGGCCACAATGTCGGGTGTCAAGTCTGCTGCCTCACCGCCCAAGGAGCCCCCAGTTGGTGCGGTAAACTGATCCAGGGTACCCGTTTGGGGAGAGCTCCACCGGGCTTGTCCCTGCCCATCGTGGAGGAGGTCAAAATGGTTACAGCCACTCAAGGAGGTTAAGCTGTTGTCACAGGTCAGATATGCATTGAAGGAGGTGTTGCCACAATGCGGGAGAGAATCTTTTGGATTGTAAAATGCCTCAACCGAAGGCCTCAGAATGAAAGCATCTTAAGATGGAAGGCCACCAGCACAACCAGGCATGATTTGCCAGAAGCATGCCACCTCACACTCACAACTTCCTCGAAGTGCACCCACCTGCAAAGGTTCTGATCACCCTCTCCGTGTGGGTCGCAGTGGTCGCACCAGGCTAATCACGACTCATGGAAGGGTCACAAGCCAGGCGGCGCCGCCTGCCACGGTGTTGAGACGGGCCACGGGGTGATCCTTGCTACAGTAAAGGCCTTCCTGCCAGGACCCTCTCCAGGCCACTACAGGCCGGGCACAGCAAAGGGAGAACTCAGGCAAGTCGAGGCCACGTTGGCCAGTCATGGAGCAGTAGGGCCACAAATCCGGCCGTCCAGACTCCCCCCCAAGGGTTGACAGGAGCATGCAGCCGGCCTTGCCAGGGAATCTAGGAGCAGGAATCAGAAGAGAGACCCCGGCACAGGCCCACCCGCAATCACGATGTTGCTTTCTTGCTGGATGGGTAAGGGGGTTGCACCGCCTGCAGGGTATGGATGGGAGGGTTGTTGGCAGCTATGCGGGGGGCTTCAGGAACGACGTGGACCAGCACCACCATGGAGCGCTCACCTCAGGCTCTGTTCCCTCTGATGTGGCTCACTCTGACGGCCGAGGCCGGCTGGATATCGGCAGGGCCGTGCACCACATGCCGCCTGGATCTGATTGCTGGGAACCCTCACGCCGATGATAGCCACCACGGCCCAGAAACAGTCGGGTGGTCAGGACCTCTGTGCTACCTTAGATGATTCATAACTGCCACTAAACAAAACTCCCATCTCTCTCCAATAGGGACATTAGTCACCAGAGTTATCATGTCACTTTTATTGTTTCCTGAAACTGCTGGATATACAAGTAACTTTGCAGTGCCAGCCCCCAGTAACAAAACCACCCCCACACCCTTCCAGCCTCCCAGAGAAAGGCCTAATGCCGGGTATGGACAGTCCGGCCTTGCTTCCACCCTCCAATGGTGCCCCTCATCTTCACATTGACCCTCTCTCATGTGTATTTAATCTATTTTATAGTGTTACTCATCCGAAGTGTGTACGGCAGGGTGTCGGAGTACGTTACATCACACAAATATTAGATAGCGACAATGACTCATAAATATGAAAGTCAATGTATGCGGAATGTTACTTAAGGCAGTGAGTGAAGGACCGGGTTTTAGAACCCAGCGGCGTCAGGGAGAACGCCCGATGCCTTCGAGTTCCCCTGCCTTGGCAAACAGAGACACGGATACTTCTTGATGACGTGAAAGACCAAAGTTTATTGGCTGCAACCAGGAACAGAGATCTACGAAGCACACACGGGTGGTTCGCTAGAGACTGCACAAATTCAATGAGCGGAGCATGGTCTTTTATGCCAAAAGTCACGCCTCAGGCAACATTCAAAATTAGCATTGGGTTCATACAAACTGACCAATGACAGTGTGACAATTTAAAAGTAGCGTATGACGACAATCTCACTTTCCGTTGTCCAGCCCACCAGAAATAACCAAGCACATTCCAAATTCTTGTTCGCTCAGGTCGGACAAACCCATCATAAAACCCTCAACCCAAATCAGTGATTATGTCGTAAAGGAAGGAGTAGAAACAGATTGAAAGCAAGATAGAAAGGTGGGAGCAGTGTACTATAAACTCAGGCATGTCCTACCCTTTGATCTTTATCTGACCAGCTGCTTAACAAGGAACTGGCTCAGCGAGGTCAGCCTCGGGCAAGGAGTCAGCTCGGCCAGGTCATTCAGAAGTCAGCTAAGGCATACGTGTCTCAAGGACTCGTTCGGCCGCAGTCATCGGCCTATGTGAGGGCAACCACTCAAAATGGCTGCCGTACACAAAATGGAACCCGAAGGTTCAAACGAAATCCCCAAATACGTATTGTTCTCATAGATCGATTCATGCGAAAACACTCGTACACGCGACACTCGCCATTTGCGGTCTGCTGACACCTAAATCGTCTATTTCCAACGACCTTTATTGAACGGGTTCGGAACCACCGAACCAGACCCACAAACTCACGGAACTACATGAGGTGTAAGAGTCAGATGTCATCCATAGTGGTAGGCAGTGGCGTAGTGTGGGCGGGGCCGGAGGGGCGGTTACCCGGGCGCAATATTCTTAGGGGTGCAACATTTTAAAAGAAAAATAAATTGTAGTGATAGGAACTCGAGTCACATCAGTGCTGGTGTCTGAAAGTGCAGATGATCTTATCTTGCCCGCCCATAACCCAGAAGAAAAGGGAATTAGTGTGCAAGATACTTCCGTGCACCACACTTCATCCTAGGCATTCCAATCAGGATAATACACTGACGGCCGCTAATCCAAACATCCTTATCTTCGCCCAACACTCCTACGATGAGCCATTTTGAAAATTGACAATAACGGCATCACGATCAACATGGGTGTTGTCTAACTGTTCCCATGAGGCACAGGGTCAAGACTGATTTGCATATGGCCATGTCTAACTAAGAAGGGGCTATTATATACGAGTGTGCGAGCTCGCAATACAAATTTGATGTACAAATTACACCATATGATTATCCAAGATTTATGATATAAAAAGAATTAATCCAGCTTTCTGTCTCTGTGCTAACCTCCAGGAGCACAGGTGCTCCATAGTCCCCATGATGCTCCTGTCTGTAGAGACCCTCCCATTTCAAGTAGGATCGAAACTTTGTCGGCAGCTCCTTAGGATAGTCTAATAAAGCACCAGAAAAGAATCTGGTTCTTGGTCTGAAAAATTGAAACAGAACCACACAGACATCCTACGACGCACCAATAACCTGTTTGATTTGATGTCACTATGGGGCATATTAGCAAGGACCTCTTTAAAATTATCGCAGTTTTAGCGGCAAGAAACTGCTGCTAAAACGGCGATAATGGGCTTGCTAATATGCGTTATAGAATTCCAATCGAAGCCCAGGTTAGATGTGCAGGACATCTAACCTGGGCTTCTATTGGAATTCTATAACGCATATTGGCAAGCCCATTATCGCCATTTTAGATGTAGTTTCCTGCCGCTAAAATGGTGAAAATTTTAACGAGGTTCTTGCTAATGTGCCCCCTTGTGTCCTTTTAAATATATGGTTGGTTATTATCACTTCACTGGGGGTCGAAATTTTCACAGTTTTTCTCCTTTTAAAAAACCCCAAACCTTCTGCTTTGTGCATTGTATATACAATAAACTTGTGTCATGTGATAGGTACTAACTAATGATTAAATGTATTACTCATTTTGGCTGAATTGAGTACAAAATTACCATATCCGTTGGGTTACTGTCTTCTCAGAGCAAATAACTGTAATGTATTACTGCAATTGATTTATGGCAGATTGATTCTACCTTATAAGTACCATTTACGTCCACCGGTTAAGTGTGCGCCCGAGTTTGAAGATTCATGCGCAGTACAGGTTATTTTAGTCAAAACATGATAAATGAATAAAGGACACTGGAGGTTCACTTTTTAGTCATCTTTCAATGTACTGAGAATAATATTAGACTGTTTCACCGAGTTTTCCAGCAACCATTAATAATTGTGGACATTAGTGTTTATTAGTTGATCAATGATAAGGAAGATTGTGTTCATACATTTATGCTTTCTGTTGGATCTCATTTCACTTCAGTGATACAGGGATTACCACACATGAGTTTTTTCATTTATATTTTTGGCATGTGATATGGTTTTCACTTGAGGAGATTTTATTAGCGCATACATGAATGGCTGGGAACGTGCAGTTTATTTTTCAATTCCTTTTGTTTATCTAAATGAGGCAGACACACACTGCATTCTTCCTGTATGTTCAGTTTTTGCTGCACGTGTATATATAGCAAAAGACACAAGATGATGGACGGAATGTTGCACAATGACAAAACATTCACCCTCGGTCACAGATCTGGGTTTAATCCATCATTATTTTTCTCACCATCCACCCCAGTTCAGACAAGGCCATATGCAAATCAGTCTTGACCCTGTGCCTCATGGGAACAGTCCAGACCAAACTGCCAAGCCATGTCTTTCCTGGACCAAAATCAAGCATCCTAGGACCGGTTTCTGGCTATCAGCCATCATCAGCCAGGATACCTTGACTCCAGTGGCGTAGTGAGCACGGGACCCACGCCTGGGCATACCATTCCCACATGGGGTGAACAGCAAACCTAGGAACCTAGGGGTGAACAGACCGAACCTAGGATGCTTGATTCCGGTCCAGGAAAGATATGGCTTGGCAGTTCGGACTGGACTGTTCCCATGAGGCACAGGGTCAAGACTGATTTGCATATGGCCATGTCTGAACTGGGGTGGTGTGGTGAGCAAAATAACGATGGATTAAACCCAGATCTGTGACTGGGGGTGAATGTTTTGCCATTGTGCAACATTCCGTCCATCAATTGTTGTTTTTGCATTTGTCGCCCAAGTGGGACGGGTATGCTCAGACGTGAGTCCCGTGCTCTCCATGCCACTGGAATCAAGCTATCGTGGCTGATGACGGCTGATAGCCAGAAACCGGTTCTAGGATGTTTGATTCGGTCCAGGGAAGACATGGCTTGGCAGTTCGGGCTGGACTGTTCCCATGAGGCACAGGGTCAAGGCTAATTTGCATACGGCCATGTCTGAACTGGGGTGGTGTGGTGAGCAAAATAACGATGGTTTAAACCCAGATCTGTGACTGGGGATGAATGTTTTGCCATTGTGCAACCGTCCGTCCAGCAATTGTTTTTGCACGTATATATATAGGACATTCATTAATTCATGTTTTTATGGTGGGCATAATTTCAGTCACAGAGTGAGTATAAAAATATAATATTTTGTTGATGTTTGCACAGAACGTCGTTGCATATGATATAACTTTATCATGTGACACGACTTTTAAATATCCGATTCACTTGCAGTTGTTTTAGTAGAGCACACATGAATGGTTGTGAATGCGTGGTTTATTGACTTGGTGAAGGTATGTCTAATATTCTAGGTAATGGTCTTTTAAAACTAATATGCCTCATTACAACGCATAATAATACAATGCGTGCCATTACAACACAGGTATTACTACGCATTGTCATTATAACGACATGCCATTACATCGCATACTTTTACCACGCATATTCCTTTACCATGTATGCCATTACAATGCAAAGGCATGCGTGGCAAAAGGTACACTCATGGTAAAAGCATGAAAGGTAAGTGACACTACCCTGCCCTACCCTAAACCCTAATTTATTATCCCTGCATGACACTCACCCGACCCCCAGTACTAACACTACCCTGCACGACTCCCAACACTACCCTAAACCCTAAAAAACACTAACCTACACAAACACCACAACACTACCCTAAACCCTAATACACTACCCCCAGCTCGACCCTCCCCTGACCCCAAGTCCGGTCCCTACACTCAAACACTACCCTGCACAACCCCCCAACACTACCCTAAAAAACTACCTTACACTACACAAACACCACAACACTACCATAAACGCTAAAACACTGCCCACAGCATGACCCTCTCCTTTCCCCCAGTCTGGTCCCTACATTTTAATACTACCCTGCACGACCCTCAACACTACCCTAAACCCTAAAACACTAAACAAACACCACAACACTACACTAAACCCTAAAACACTACCCCTAGCACGACCCTCTCCTTTCCACCAGTCCGGTCCCTACACTCAAATACTACCCTGCACGACCCCCTGACACTACTCTAATCCTAAAACACTACCCTACACTACACAAACACCACAACGCTACCCTAAAACACTACACCCCTGCATGACACTCCCCTGATCTCCATTCCAGTCCCTACACTCAAACACTACCCAGCACGACCCCCCAGACACTACCCTAAATCCTAAAACACTACCTTGCACAACACAAACACCACAACACTACCGTAAACCCTAAAACACAACCCCCTGCACGCCCCTCCCCCAACCCCCAGTCCGGTCCCTACAGTCAAACACTACCCTGCATGACCCCCCGCCACTACCCTAAATCCTAAAACACTACCCTACACTACACAAACACCACAACACTACCCTAAACCCTAAAACCCTACCCCCTGCATGACCCTCCCCCGACCCCCAGTCCGGTCCCTATACTCAAACACTACCGTGCACGACCCTCTGACACTACCCTAAATCCTAAAACACTACCTTACACTACACAAACACCACAACACTACCCTAACACTACTTTAAACCCTAAAAAAGAAACACCCACCCTCAATCCCCCTTACTTCTCTCTCCTCGTGGTTCCTCTCTCCTGTTTCCTGCTTCACGTCCTCCACGGTGCACGTCGTTGTGAGGAAACGGAAGAGCCTCAGTTTCTTTCATAGGAACAAGGTCTGAATACCTGCTTTGGGACGGACATTGTCGAGCACCCTTTATGGACCGGAATTACTTTATCTGGGATATTGTTCCTATGAAAGAAAATTTACCTGCTAAAACTATATGGTAATTAAAAGTATGAGGAAGCGCAATAATTAAACTCCAAAAAACCATCCATCCTGAATATATGAGGGATTATCAATCAGAATATTTGTACTTTGCATTGCAAGTCTTGAAGAAGTCCCTGGATGGGATGAGACGCGTTGGCGGTTTCAAAAGCTTTTAAAGACTGAAAAATAAAGGATGAATTGAAATCAAACATTGACTCGCCTTTGGAACAATTTCTTTATCACTGATTGCGTATTTGTGACATTTGTATATTGAGTGTGCTGGGCTAATATGTATATGTATATTTGAGGAACGCCAGGTTCTGGTGAACCAGCTTCTGAATTTAGGAGGTATATGGAATTGTGCCTCCAGCCCGTGTTTTGCACCTTTTTGTTTCGTCGATACTGATAAGGAATTTTAAGACTGGTGCAGGCATTTATGCTTTGATTCCCGATTTTGTATATTTTGTACGTTTGATTTAGGGGCACCATTCATACACATGGCATTTTTGCTGCATGTTTACTGTTTTGTTCATATTAAGATAAGAGCTGATGCACATGCAGTATTGCACACATTCATGGAGTACTGGTTAGAAGCGTGGGAGATCATGTACATACTGATGCAATTGGTGTTCTTGGTGGAGAGGTTGTGCAAGTAGTATGGGCCACTGATTTTTACATGGCAGTGTAATCTGGGAGTTTATTATTTGCACTTAGCTGTAAGTGTTTTAAAAGAAATACTTTTTGAGTTGTATGCTGGCAATATGAGGTTCTAATTTTGACTCTTTTATCACATTTACCCCTGAAGAAGGGCATCATATGCCCAAAATGCATTGGAACTTCAAATTTCACATTGAATTATGAGGAATTTTGAAACTCCATGTGTTTAACCCTTTCGATGCTGATGACGAGCTCAGCTCGTCATCACCCACGGGTGTCATGTGCTGATGACGAGCTCAGCTCGTCATGAATAAATGGCATCAAGAGTTTCCCAGCACAGGGGGGGAAAACGCCCAGCAGCCATGTGGTTAAGAGCAAAGCCATATAGGCATTTGTTGAACCTTTGTGAGAGTGTGGAGTATGAAAACTTCTTTATGAATTCATGGATTACTATTGATTACTTATGGAATAAATCGGATTACATCTGGACAATAATGTTTGTACTTCATTGGATTGTTCAAATACATTTGACTGTGCATCCTGGGTTAGTGAACCTGACGAGGTCCCTGTTGTTAAAGTTAAGTCTCTTGCCAGGCCAAAAGCTTCCTTTTTAAAACATATAAGTCACCCATAGTTAAGCCCTGAGTAGCCTAGAGGGCAAGGTGCAATGTATTTAAATAACAGGACATGTACTTTTTAGTTTTACTTGTCCTTGAAGTGAAAAACTCTTACATTTGTTTTTCATAACTGCAAGGCTTATATATCCCATAGGCTAACATTGGGATTACATTAATATATTTTACAAGCGTAATTCCCAAATGGGAAGATATATTTGCTTCATGTTTGGTGTCACTGAAATCCTAATTTAAAATCCTAACATGGTCAATTTGGATTTTTAATTACAATTCTGAAAATGGCATTTTTAGAAAGTTTCAGTAAAAAATTGCTCTGCCAGGAATTTTTCTTATGCAATGTACAATGTAATGGGTCAGGTGTGCAGCAAGGACGGGACCACATGTTAGAAACTTGGACGCTCCGGCGTGTTCCTAATTATGCAGTGATTGCTTCCAGCTACTTAATCAAAACAGTTCAAGTCCTTTATGTTGGTGAGCCATGCCCATGTGAAAGTGACAACTTATATTCCATTATTTGAACTTGACCCAGATTGATCTGGTCAGGTCTCTACCAATTCTTTTGTCCTGATGAAGACCTTGGATGATTTAACTTGAAAGGGGTTGAAACGTAAACACTCCATGGGCTTACCCGTATCTTTTATTGATGGGCAGTCAAACACAAGTGCCCAAATCATCGGCTATTAAACTCCATGGGTATGTGCCCTTTGTACATATTGCAAATATGTATTGTTTTGTACTTCTATGATTTGGATTGGCTCACTGACTTTCACTGCACTGTTCCTTGGAGCACCTTTGATTGATTATTATACGAAGCTCAGTCTTTTGAATTCATTATTTCAAATGCATACCTGAACATCCTCAATTCTGCAGATCTTTATTTGATTGTTACATATAATTTCTGACCCATTACACGCTATATTGCATCACAACTATTCCTGGCAGAACAATTTTTTACTGAAACTTTATTACCATTGTTCTTGGAAATACAGGTTGCTCCATATTTTACACCTTTTAGAAGGTTGGTATTTTCTTGCCTTAACTATTTGGTGGCCGTAGCCTGACTCTGATCACATGACTGGGTGTAGTTGGCAGTCAGGCTCTGTGTATCCCACCTACACAGCCACACATAATGGGAACTTATGTGTGACTGAGTGGGCTATCCTGACAGGCTGGGAGGGTGGAGTTAGATCCAGCCTCACTTATACCTGAATATGCTGGGTCCTGTCCCAACACAAAGGGCTGCTAGGCTAGTTAGTCTGGAGCCAGGGCTGGCAGGGCAGGGCATGGAATGTGTGCACTTCAAAGGCATGTCACTAAAAGTTTCTCCCGACCACTTCAGTGCACTTAAGGGCCTGTGGATATTCTGCCAGGAAGAAGGACTGCTATGCGGCTGAAAGGACTGCCACTCTGCTGGACTGCTACTCTGCTGGATTCCTGCTTTGCTGTGCTGACTTGGTGCCCACTTACCTGGGTGAAGAGGACTGGACCTGCATCTTGTGAACCCAGAAAATAGAGTGACTCCTTGGACTAGTTGGCTGGTCTCCTGACCTGAAATCTCAGAGACCTCACAGGCTTACAACAACCTTGCATATGTACCTGGACGCTGCCATCTGAGAGTCTACCCTGTCAAGTGGTGCCACTTCAGTGCTGGACCCTTGGAAGTGGGTCTAAGGTGCTGATCAGCAGAACCAAAGGATATTATCTACTGAGTGGCACATCCTGTCGCAGAACCAATGCATCTCCTCGGCTGAGAGGTACATCCTCGAGTATATCCGATGCATTCCTGCTGCTGCATGGATTGGGCCTGGCACAGTATGTCCACATCACCTTCACATCTTCGGAACTGACCCATTGCTGATGGCATGCTGCATCTCTGATGCATATCTTCACATCGCTCCTCAATGGCAGCACAACAACAATCCTGGCCTCCACAATCCAGCTGTTCGGAACTGACGCATCACCTCAGCTGAGTGCTTCATCCTCAATGAATGTACTTTGCATTGCAAGCCCCTGTCAACATGATTCTCAATGACAATGCAACAGGACCTCCCACCGCAGTCTCATCGCATTTCAGAAAAGATGCATCACTTTGACTGCAAAACACGTCTTTGCCTTGGATCCACCCAATTCTCCACAACCAGGATTTAAGGTACTTTTCACAGCAGACCTAATCTGCTCCCAGTGGTTGGCCTTTGCTCCATCACGGTTGGCCTGAACTTGTGACTTTGTCTTGGTCCAGTGCGACCAGATATCCCTTATTGACACTTTGTTTTTTGGCACTATTTGACCTAAAATCTTTAAAATTCAATATCTTCATTTTCTCTGTTTGGATTTTTGTCGTTTTAGTCTTATTTTTTTTTTAAATCTACCCTTTTATTCTAATGTTGTTGTGGGATCTGTTTGTGTGGTGTTATCATAGTTTTTATTGATTAAGTTTTGCACACATGCTTTACACATTGCCTTAAAGTTAAGCCTGACTGCTCTGTGCCCCGCTACGAGAGGCTGAGCACAGGTTAATTTGATATTTGCTTGTGCCTTACCCTGACTAGGATTGTGGTAGCTGCTTGACCAGGGCTCACTCCCCAGTCAACCAAAAACCAAATTTGTAACAGCGGGGTTTGGAGAGGGACATGCGAATACAAAGACACACCTACAAAGATAAATCATAGCAAATCATAAATGCTACACCCAGATCTACTCTAAAGATACTGTAGCTAAAACTGGTTCAAGTCTACAACATGAACCAGCCATGCCAAGCATGGAGACCCTACACATGGCCACTCACAAATCCTGCAAGTGAATCACATCGAAATCAACGGATTATAGAATAATATCACCAGTGTAAAATCCAACATTAAAAAAAAAAACAATGACAATCCCACCGGTCCGGCCTAAACCTGACAGTTCTTCTTTATTGATGGGTCACTTTGTGTCTATAATTGTGTGCATAGATGAGCATACTTGAGTTTGTGTGAAGAGCATTGTCAGCACCCCACCGCAATTTAAGATATTGTTCGGGTAAGATCCTTCTGATGGGTAAAGCGCTGGGCTGGATCACAGTGCAATCTCTAGTCACAGATTATTATAGTCATTATAAAAAACTCTCTAGGGCTATTTGTATTTATTGAACCTGACATTTTAAGGAGGGCAAACTATCTTTGCTTAAATGTCATATTTTATTATGATTTTATTGAATTGTGAAATCTTTGTATATGATTTTATTGTGCATTCATAGGCAAGATTGACTTAATAAAGATAAATATGTTGATGATGAAATAGCTCAGATGTTTACTGTGCCTGCTGCAAAGCATAACATGAAAAGTGTACATCATAGATTGATATTTTATGTAGGATAAGCTTGTAGGTGTTAAGTTACAATCCCCAATTCTACAACCACTGGAGTTTGTTTCATTCATCCAAACACACTCAAACTTTCTCAAAAGAGAAAAAACATGGAAAGAAGCCTACTCTACTGGGGTAAGAATAATACCTGGGACTGGAAACTTAAGTCGCTGTAGAAAAGCAAACGACTGGGGCTAAGGAACATAACCCACAGCCGTACAGACGTAATCAGAAAGAGGAGTGTAAGAGGTAAAAGGCGAGGGGGAGTGGGGTGGGTGATTAATATAGGGGATGCTTTTAAAGGACGGTAATGGGAGATAGTATTTTTCAATGTGATAGCTATTCTATGTATGGATGAGAAACATTGGCTTAAGGTTTACTTTTTCAGAGCATGCACTACAGAGAAACAAGACATATGCAGACTAAAGTGGCATGAGTTCAACAGAACCAAGCACTCTACTTCGGATTGCATTATGGGGAAAAGGAAACGCACTCGTTTGAGAACATTCACTGCAAGATGATTAGTAACATGCTAAAAAGAATACGCAGGTTACAAGACAGTGGTGAACTAGCAGCACTGAAGAACGCACACTACAGGAAGAGAATGAAGAATGTACAGAACTTGCAGTCTGGGAGAAAAGGATGAACTTGGAGAACTTGTACAATTGGAGGATGGGTTCATGTGAAGTAGCAGGATGGACACTTCAAGAAGATGAAAAAATGTGTGAAACTGGAGTACGCTCACAGAAATGGGATAATGAATGCATCCTACAGGACTCTGGAGAATGTACTGTTCATGAGAACGAGGTCTCTGTCACCCTGGAACATAAACAGTGCAGGAAGGCGAGGAACATGGAGGAAAGGAGAGCTCACAAATAACACAATTGAGTGTACAATTGTGTGGCTAATCTGAACAAGAATCACACCCAACAGGAAGTTGCACATACCAAGTGATAAGGAATATACATCATGTGTGTACTGCAGAGACAGAGGTGAACACAGCAGTGCAGCAGTACAACTAGCCAATGTGCCCTCTAGGAGTGATGGGGCGAATTTTCCTGTACCTAAGTATGCTCATGTCATCATTGTACATTGTTTTCCACTGGGCAAATGGACATTTGGTTGTCAAATGAAAGCGTATAAAATGAGCTAGCATTGGCAATACATTTCAATAACAGTGAAAACAATCTTGCACCACAATCACCAAAGAGAGGATGGTGTCCATTCCCGTGTAGATTTATTAGCAAAATATAGCCAGGTTACAAGCACTCAGCGTTTAGCATCTAAAGCAGTACATACCCATATAACCATGCGGTCTGAATTTGTATAATATTAAGAAGAAGGTTCAAAATATAATGAGTTACAAAACACAGAATACAGGTTAGATAGACTCCATAAAGGAACCTCCCTAATCTAAACAAAAGTTGTACAGTGGCAGGGGAAGTTAAAAAAAGTAAGGTGTCGGCATCAGAGGAACCACATTAAATTCTGGGGTAAGAAGCGGGCATTCAAACATAAGGTTCAACACCCGGGGCCAGGGGAATCTGTAGAGATCAGAAAGGTCTTCTCTAAGCAAAGTCAGGACAGGATCTGTAACACTATTCTAAGAAACAGACAATTCAGCCCTAAATACAAGTTGTGTTATCTATGAGAGAACAGATAGCAATCTGCGAATACAACTGGCATGAGAGAATACAATGATTATAATACGGGTATATGTGTTGCTTTTACTATAAGAACATGCAGCCATTAGCAGTTAATTGATAAATATAATGCACACAGATTAAACATTGTTATTGAACGCATAAGTACATGAAACACTAAATTGCACTGCGCCAGGAGTGACTTTTAATATTCATCGCTCAGCAACAAACGTTCTGGATGAACAATGTCTGTTTATTGGCAGTAAAAGTGCAACAGCAAAGTGGAACATGCAGCAACATGCATGAAGAATTAGCATCACTAGGGAAAATGCTTAAATGCAGTTGACACATTAACAAAATCATGCTCTTGTCTTAAAGAAATGCTGGTAGACGGATTATCTATTTGAAAACTCTTGTGATACAAACCATCACTGCCACTATTTTAGGGAGACAAAACTGCAGCCCCCTTATTAACTTAGCCAGACTGATGATGAAACATCAAGATGATAGACCCATTGACAAAAGGATGTCTGGGCTCTTAACCGATTGCTACTACCAAAGGAAAAGGGAGGCTTATCCCTACCGAACTTCAAATTGTATTATTGGGCCACTGTCCTAAAATATTGCGCTAATTTGATTTCGAATGATAGTATTAATCAAGAGATTCCATCCCCTCAAGGACTCATACTAGGAGAAGATTGTGCTGGTTGCTTCTGGCGACATACAAACAATAATTATTTTAAGAAAGTCAAGTTTAAGACTATTATTGGGGCTTATAAAGCATGGAGCAGCGTTCGTAAGATGTTGGGGCTTGGGCGATTTTCATTTGACAAAAGGATGTCTCTGTGCACTTGTAAGTATTGCATTTCATCCTCCTGACTGTCGTGACCCCAAGTACAAGGGCACGTAGTACTGTGCATGTGTATTGGGGGAGGGTGTTCTCCAGGACCAGGCTGCTGAGTGGTACACATGCCCCTCAAAGGTGGTTTGCTGATAGGCCACCTTAAGACAGAAGTCTTATGAGACGCAGCGACCATCTTGTCTTTTAAAATGTTATTAAGCTAAGCCAAAACGTTCAACCTCGCTCATTCTACAGAAAATCTTTGATAGAACCATGAAGGTCAGTTGAAATAGAATCCAACTTATCTGTTCTCTTTTGGTTGACAGCAACCACCGACTCACCAGAGAATCCCGAGTGGCAGCGACCTGTGAAGAAAGAAAGATAACGGAAGACAGGAGGTGAGTGCTAAGACATACCCAGAATTATAAGGTAAGGTGCAAGCACCTGTAGTTAAAAGACACTCACCTATTCATCTTACGCAGAGTGATAAGGGAATATCCCTGCAAGAGAGAAAAGACATGTTACAACAAAATCATACATGGTGGGAATTTTTGAATTTGTGATTATGAACTTGGACAAAATACAGAAACCCAAAGTTGGGAAAAAACCAAAGAGCCAATACAATGGTATGATGGGACAATGCAGGATGGTTAAAAACTGTTGCAAAAGACTATTGACTTTAAAAAAAGGTGCAAATGAACATGAGTTTCAAAAATAAGCAGGAGAAAGAGCAGGTATGGGGGGAAGTAAAGTACTTAAAGTCACTAGAACCAGGCAGTACTTATTTACTTGTTCTGCAATCCTTTTAGGAACAAGATCTTAAAACTCCATAGGTGAACCATAGAATTAAGATGAGGATACTTGTACAGGAATCCTAGTTAAGAGGTACAGCTACATGGTATTAGAGAATAACTAGGCATCGGATTAACATGTGCTTTGCATTACAGCGGCTGAAAACATCCCTGAGTGACGTCACATTATGAAGCTCACTGTGGGTAGAGGACACCCTGGAAGACACCAAGCCAGAACTGTCTGCCTCTCCATTTCCACTTGGTCCTCCCCCTGTTGCCCTAGAGTTCATTAGGGGTTTCAATCACGTGGTGGAACTAGGGCGACAGAGTTGAGAACCAGCATCCCACTGGATTCTTGTCGCTCTCTCAGGGAATAGGCACCAGGTTAGTGCACAGTTTCTGACAGTGACAGACTTTTCCTAACAGATTGTCACAAACCACTGTGCAACATACATTACTAATTCACCTTAGAGAAGTGGTCCTTAACCTTTTGACTTCTGTAGACCCTCACTTAATCAATCCTGGATATCAGCGACCAAACACTGGATCATTATTGGAAGCCGGGGGGCCCCGGTCTGAGCAATTTCAATGATTTGAACTGCAGAAAGTACTCCAAAATACAGAAACAAGCATTTATCTAATGAATACACATATGAAAAAATATTATATTTAATTCACAAACAAATATATTAAAAAATAGATTTTAATAATGATGTTGCGGAAATCTCATTTAATTGTAGGGATGCATTATAATCACATGTAAAATGCATCCTCATATAATCTTGCAAACTCTGTTAACATGAGGTGTTAGAATTGTAAACTGTATTAATGCAATTATGTGGCATGCCTTAGTTTATGGATAAGTCACGGAGAATTAAGGTAGGAAATAAATGCAACTAGCGTTAACATGTGAAACTGGTGCGGTGAAGCTGACACTACTCACTTAATTAATGTGCTTGACAAATGGTATTTTCTATTAGTAGGTAAATGTATTAATTGAAATGCTAATGATGGTTATGCAAATTGTATTGATTGGAGAAACACGTTCTTACGTTAGCCGAAGTTATCAGCCTGAAATACAAGTCCTTGAAAACTCTTGCTTTAGAATTAATAGTTGAATTTAATGTGCATTGTAGATTCTGTTTTCTCACGTTTCCATTGCAGGTGAAGATACATTTGTTAGGAACAGTAATGTCTTTGTTTTAGTAAGCTAGGCAAGGAGAGAAGAAGTAACAGTTATATGGGTTGAAAGTGATAAAGACAGAGACAGTTTCACATGGGAGAAGGCATGGGAGCCAAGGACAACTTGTTACAAAGAAGGCTCATGGACAACACTGTGGAAAAGTACATCCAGAACTCTACCCAGAGTGGATGGCGTTATGTGTGAGGCATGGGAATACTACCTGTGGCTAACTGTTTGTTGGACTTTGGGAAAGGTCCCCACTTCTTTCTTGCCCTCGAAGAGAGAGCATCTCAGAACAAGCTCTTTCTGTTGAAAGTGGCTTTATGCTACTTGGTCCATTGATGGTGGAGCGACTTCTTAGGAAGACTCGACGCACTGACACCTTTTCCTTTTGATTCACTGTAGGATGTCACTCTAGTGCTAGAGTAGGGTTAGATTTAATGCTTTTTACTCATCAACCCACGATGCAGGGAAATTTGGACTACTGTTTTCTGATTTTATGTATTCTACTTCTTCAATTAATTATCTTGCTAATGCTGCACCGTCTGAATTGGATGCACCGATTTGGCTGATACTAATTCCATCACAGTTCTATACCCTCATTTTGAGGTTTCTCTATATCTAGTTATTTTTGGCTTTGTAACAAATCAACTAACCTTATTGTTGTCTGTGGATTACTGTGTAAAAGAAGAATTGTTGATTAATTAGCTGTGTATTATCGATTTTCTCCCCTTAACACTGTCATGCTGCAAAAAAGTGAGAAGTTCGGTGCTTTTCTAAATTCAGTTCAGGCCACCCATTGTTCATAGTATATTCTGGTTGATGCATTTGTATTGCTCCCACAAATTACTTCACACTTACAAAAGATTTACCATTTTTAATTGGATTTCTTTATTTTTATGCACATTATCAATCTGTTAATAATATATAATTCTCTATACAGTTGTGCACCCCCTGAGTAGGCATCGCTGACCCCATGGTTTCTCCAACCACAGGTTGCGAACAACTGCCCTAGAGCATGTATACCTAGGATCCCTAGACCACAGGTTTAGAACCACTGTCCTAAAGCATATACACCTACACACACACTCACACACAGACACAGGCTGTCAGAAATGTACTTTGGGGACCCCTAGCAGGGCCCCCATCCCCATGAGGCCTCTACTATGAGGCCTGAGGGCCCCCCAACATCTATGTATGTTGTGGCAGGCAACACATGTAGTGCTATATTATTCCATATAGGTACTATAATGTAGGCCACAGTAAACTTGTTACCCTTCACCTATATTCTCTCCCTATATTACACTTGTCACAGTTTACAGGGACTGACCTTTCACCTACATATTGCACTGCATTCAGAATGCAGGTTTTCCCGAGTTCGAAATCTTATAAATTATGCATGAGGGTTCTTGGAAGCACAGCAGGACTGCCATCTCCTGTATAAAATCTATGTATAAAGTTGTTGCCCAATGTCATCCTTAGGCGGACACAGTAATACACAAAGGTAGGACCCCTGTGTTGTAATTTGGCAGCGATTGGGTTAGCATTAGCTGAAGCCATCCTGTATTTGGAGGCTATCTTGACCGTTTTGTGGAATCCATTTTGTATTTCTGGCAGCCATCTTGTTTGCCTTGTGCTACCACATGCATGCAATGTGCTCTGTCCTACCTTGCTGTTGTCTGTCCTTGAAATCTGCCTAGAGACAGGTTATATTTAGCCTCTTCTGCTTCGCACATGCTCAGTTGATCTTGCAGCTGTCCTTGCAGCTGTCCCTAGTCTGTAACTGTCAGGATGTGTTCACCAGAATTAGCAACTGTTAGCTCCTCCCACTTGTTGACTGTGCATTTTCTGTATGACCTTATGTACCTAAAACCTTCCTCTTGTACTTGTACCGCCTTCTTTGTGCCCCTTTGTGGATATGAAAGGACCAAGCTCCTTCCATTCAGTGTGCTACTTCATACATTACTGAAGGGTGTTGTGTGAATGTAGTTCCTCCTCATGAGGTTTAATAAATCTTGTATTTTCTATTCCAGTTTCTGTGCAAACTTCTATCCTATTGGTCTGAGGACTCTGTGCAGAGAAGGGCAAACCCCTGGCACTGGTAGTCCTTGCTGAGGCCCACTACTACAAATTGGCGCTTCCAACGCGGGGCTCATCGGCGACTCGGATACCCGAAGGACTGGTAGAAACAAAGGATTGGAATCTCGCTTTGGACGTGATCGCTGTCTGTAGAGACCCGAGTCTTGGCAACCACGGCATTTTTCCTTTCTTTCTGATTTGACCATCCATGTGGTGCCGGTCCTCGACTGAGATCTCTTCTGTTGATTCGACGTGCAGTGACCATTTGGTCGATTTGAGAACTTGGCAGTTGGAAGCTGGACACCATTTGAATGGTAAGAGTCGTTCTGCGGCACTTGCTGTTGGTTTTTGATGCCTTGGATTGATAAGGTAGTTTAGTAACACTTACTGTGGCTTTTGATTTGAATGATTGGACAATATTTGTATTTGTATGTATGTATTATATAAATTGCAATTCATATAGGCAGGCAATGAGGAGATTTTTCTCTATTTGAATTTGTTTGAACGGCGCAACGTACAAAGAGTACCTTAAGCGCTACTTTGATTATAATACTGCATATTTTGCACTATTTTTGGCATGCCTGTTTAAAGCACACTTCGTAGGATGTGTTACTTTTGTAGAGGTACCAGTTTGAGGCTCGATGAAGCACAACCAGCACCCGGAGGGGACGCCTAATAGGGACATGTATATTAAGTATGATATTTCTTCTATAATGTACAGCACGTTATGGAATAAATATACTCGTAAGGATTCTGAGTTGCGCTGGCCTTTGCATGGGTCATTTGATTTGCGAAAGATTCAGTATGTAGAACAATGTATGTTTAAGCGTAAGACTAGGCAAGATATGTTTGACTGTGCATGAATGTGGGAGAAAGAAGTGTGTGAACGAATGAAGCATGAGCAAGCCTTGATTGAAAAAGAACACCAAAAGAACATTTATGCAAAAGCATTAGAGTTGAAAAACAAGGACATAAAAGAACTGAAAGAGAGAGAGGATAGGGAGCGCCATTTACTGGTAACTGGCCAATACGCTGTTAGGCAACCCCTTTATCCTATCCTTAATAAACCTCAAGATGATTTCTTGTTATTAGATCGTCCTCCACCTCCGTATATTCTTCCCTCTGCCCCTCATGAGTCAGGTGAGGACTCTTCTAAAGAACAGGAGAAAGCATGGGAAACTCATTCTATGTTGTCCGCTGAGCGTGCCCATGAGCTTAGATCTGCTGCTCGTAAGGCCCTTCGTAGTACCGCCCCTGCTTCTGATCTTTTAGATGACATGAAAAACTGGCAGGAAAGGGAGCAAATATATTTTACCGAGGTATTTGTCACAGAGGTTGTTGAGCGGTTTAGGAAACATTCTGGTGAATTGGAACCTGATGATGTAGCAACTGATTGTAAGGAAATGTGTGATGGTCTTTTTGTCTTTTCTCAGGTGGCAGATACAAACAGGCGTTTTGTTAAACTGCGTGCTAATGCAGTCCATTTGCGAGAGGAGAAAAAGGCAGCAGCAGCTGCACTAACATCTCAAACCGGCGTGGTACAAGCTTCTATCGTTGGAACAGATAAGACTATGATAGTTCATGTGAAACCTATGCCGGAAGCCGCGCCTTTGTATGTTTCTCCTAGAGGCGAGGGAACAGATGATGATAAAAGTTCTGCTGATGCAAAGGGTTACTTTATTTATAATTGGGTCTATACTCCTTGGAATAGAGCAGATGTTATGGCCCTTACAAAATGCATTGCCTGATCAACGCAAAAATCCAGTAGCTTATTATGAGGAAGTTGAGGGTGGTATTAGCTCTTGTACCATGACTTTGCATGGTACTGATTTGTTTTTCGGATTGATATTGCCGCCTGACATGTGAAGAACTGTGCGTAAAGTTGATGATTGTGCAACTTTTGGGGCATTATGGAAAGAGTTAGAACAAATGGATGTAGAGCGGGAGCCTGCACAGTAACCGTGTAAATTGATTTTAGATATCCCTACAGCTTTATTAGTTAAATTAAAGACGATTATTCCCCCTAAAAAGATAGATTGGATTGTATTAGCGTGGTGTAAGCAAAAGGCAGATTAATCGGTTTCAGATTTTTTTACACGCTTTGAGGATGCATTACACGATTTTAGTGGCCCAGTCATTGACAGATGACATGGGTAGGCATCTGTATGTCGCAAACCTTTTGCCAGGAATAGCTAGTCGCCCAAAGGCCAGTGAGAGTTCATGGACTATTTCTTCTCTGGTTTCTCTTTTGACTATGGCTCAGTATTATGAACAACAAGTGATGGACCGAATGTGGATCAATGTCACACATTCCCCCAGTCAAAAGATCTGGGCCCAAATCCATAGTTTTTTTGCACTCCACACCACCCTGGGTTAGACAATGGCGATATGCAAATCAGCTCTGACCCTGTTGCCCCATGGGAACAGTCCAGTCCGAACTACAAAAACCATGTCCTTCCCAGAACGGAATCAAGCATCCGAGGACCGGACCGGTTTCGAGGTAACACCTCTCATCAGCCCGGCTAGCTTGACTCCAAGTGGTGTGGAGTGCCTGGGACCCACGTCTGGGCATCCCCAGCGCACTTAGGGCGGCAATTGCAAAAACAACAAGTGATGGACCGAATGTGGATCAATGTCACACATTCCCCCAGTCAAAAGATCTGGGCCCAAATCCATCGTTTTTTTGCACTCCACACCACTTGGAGTCAAGCTAGCCGGGCTGATGAGAGGTGTTACCTCGAAACCGGTCCGGTCCTCAGATGCTTGATTCCGTTCTGGGAAGGACATGGCTTTTGTAGTTCGGACTGGACTGTTCCCATGGGGCAACAGGGTCAGAGCTGATTTGCATATCGCCATTGTCTAACCCAGGGTGGTGTGGAGTGCAAAAAAAAGATGGATTTAGGCCCAGATCTTTTGACTGGGGGAATGTGTGACATTGATCCACATTCGGTCCATCACTTGTTGTTTTTGCAATTGCCGCCCTCAGTATTATGAACGCCAGGAATTAGAAGCGAAGGGTAATGAGGATAAAAAGACTAAAGAGTTGAAAACAAAGGTTATGTTGGCTCAGGCTTATGGTCTGCCTTCTAGAGGTAATGATAGAGGTGGACGTGGATCTTATGGTTCATCTTTTTCTTCTTATGCTCGTCCGAATTTGTCTATTGACCAGTGTGCGTACTGCAAGAAATTTTCTGATTGTCCAGTGCTGCGTGCTCAGCAGTGTCCACGTGGACGGGGACAAATGAGGAATCGTTCAGGATATTCAGGGCCTAGAGGAAGCACATATGATCATGCTAGGTTTGATGCTAATACACGTGGGCAGGATGGGTTTAACACTTTTGATAGACGGAACCAATATCAAATGTCCGACTATGTGCCGTCTGATTTTCAAGATTCTGCTTATGCATAGGATTGCCTAGGATGGGGTAAGAAATCAGTTGAAGTTCCAGTAGATCAGAGGGGTCCCTATGTTACAGCCCATGTTTTGGGTTCTACTGATCAGTTTCTGGTTGATACAGGAGCTACTCATAGCGCCTTATCTAAACAATTGGTGTCAAGGGCTCCCCTGTCTGGCTCAACCATTACGTCGATAGGGTTCGATGGGACACCCTCCCTTAGCCCATTGTCACAACCACTTGCATTCCATGTTGATAGGATCACTGCTCCATGTCCATTTTTGCTCTATCCGAATACACCAGATAATATTGTGGGTCTTGATATGCTCAAGTATTTCAGGGCTACCATACGATGTTCTCCTGAAGGAGTACGTGTTATTTTGAATGACAATTACCCCACAATTGAGAGATTATGTCTTGTTAAGCTTCACTCCCTAGTACTTTGTGGGCTACTGCAGACACTGATGTAGGGCAAATGGTTATTCCACCAGTGCATATTAGTGTCAAGGAGGGCGCTTCATTGCCACGCTTGCCTCAATACAAAATTTCACAGGAAGGTGAAGAAGCACTTATACGCATTGTTCATGATTTAATTAAAGTGCGGGTTGTGGAGGAAGTCCCTTACAATGTTTGCAACAGTCCTATTCTTCCCATTTTGAAAAAGATACTGACACTAGGATTTACAGATTCATTGTTGATTTGTGAGAAGTTAACAAGATTGTAGTCCCACAATACCCAGTGGTTTCTGACATAACATTTCTTACTTTGGTTCCTCCGACAGCAACTACATTTTCTGTGATTGACCTGAAGAATGATTTCTTTTCAATTCCTATTCGTCCTGAAAACTGATATTTGTTCAGCTTCACTTTGAATAATCGATCGTACAGATTTTGTAGAACTCCTCATGGGTACACTGAGAGTCCTATTATTTACAGCCAAGCATTGAAAAGACAGCTTGATTCTTTTGCTTTACCTGAAGGAGTGGCTCTCATACAATATGTCGATGACATCTTGTTGGCAGCCTATAGGCCTGAACTGTGTGAAGAGTGTACTTTGTCTTTGCTTTCTTTTCTTGCTACACACCATCATAAAGTGTCACGAAAGAAATTGCAATATTGTAGACCAAAGGTAACCTACTTAGGTCACCTTCTGTCTAAGGAGGGCCGTGCACTGACATCAGATCGCATTCAAGCAATTTTAGATACACCAGTACCTGCTACTCAGGAAGATGTTCGTGTCTTTATTGGTTTGACTTTGTTTTGTGGGCAATGGATATTAGGATTTTCACACATTGTTAAACCTCTGCTAGCGCTTTTGACGAAAGACACTCCAGTGACCCTTCCATGGACATTTGAATGTGAGAATGCTTTCCGACAGTTACGACAAGCTCTTTGTTCAGCATCAGTGTTAGGTACTCCAGATTATATGAAGCCTTTTACACTCTATGTACATGAGAAAGATGGATGCGCATTGTCAGTTTTAGTGCAGACACATGGTGATAAGCAGCGTCCCTGTACATATTTTTCAGCAGTACTTGATCCTGTTGCTCGTGCGTTGCCTGGATGCTTCCGTTCAGTTGCAGCAACAGCTGTGTCAATACGTCAGATTGAAGGGATAGTTTTCTCACATAAATTGTTGGTGCTAGTACCCCATGCAGTAGATGCCCTTCTAAACCAGACCAAAACGCAGCACTTGACTAGTGCTCGTCTGACAGGCTACGAATTGACACTGTTGGCCCCTCATATTACCCTAAAGAGATGTGCGACTTTAAACCCAGCCACTTTGTTGCCATATCCTGTGACTCAGTATCAGTCACAGGAGCCTCATGATTGTATATTCCTTACTGAGGAACAGACAAAGGGTCGCGTTGGTTTGCAAGATATGCCACTTTCAGATGTAGATGGGGAACTGTGGGTTGATGGGTCCTGTTTGAAGTTACCAGATGACACGACTTCAGCTGCATATGCAATTATGAACCTTCAGACAGTAGGGGAAACAGCTCGTATACCACAGAAGTCAGCTCAAGCAGCTGAAATAATAGCTTTAACATGAGCGTGTGAACTTAGTACTGACATGCGTGTGAACATCTATACAGACAAAATGTAACAGAAGGGGGGAGAGAGAGAGTCAGTGGATTCAGTCTCCCTATGCATATAAGTAAACAAAGTGGAATCCACTCAAGGTGGTGATCCCTAAAGTGATGGGGAGACACACAGTGTTGTTTAAATGCCCCTCACACACCAACAGGCCCCTTGGTGTCATGCTTCATCATCGGGGCCTTCGCACCCCTCTACGGGATGCGGCGTGCTACGACTAGCGGGTACGCAGGAGCACTTTGAAGTGAACTATGTGTGGGGGTGTGTGTGTATATAACCAAAGTGTGAGTGAGGTGAGGTGATAAAAGTGAAAAAAGTTAAAAAATACCTGGCACGTGGGAGAAAACAAAATTTTATTAATCCCCGGCTGGTATTGTTAAAAGAAGTGCAGAGCGTGGTCGTGTAGATACGAGTTAAGGTATCAAAAACCACTGTGAAAGTGTCAACATGTTTCGGAGGGCACAGCCTCCTTCTTCAGGACAAGGGTTATGCACTTACCCTCACCTTACTCACATGCAGAATGTAAAAGTGTTCAGTTAAAAATTACCACAATGTGTAATGTTCCTAACAATGTTATTTAGTGTTAGTGAATGTCGTTGCGCCCAGTTGGCGAGAGAACCTGTAAAGAGAAATGCATACTTAAATACATGCCAGCAGATTCATTTGGAAAAGAAGGACCAAAACCTTCTCAAAATATCACAAGGTCAAACCCAAAAATTACTGGGGCCTTTGTGATGAAAAAACACACAATCGTACATCACTGTACTGACACACACAAATACATACAAAACACAAATTTACTCTCAACTCTGATGGAAAAAGAGAGCATATATACATAAGGAGAAAGTCTTACTTAAAGTTCTAATATGTAAGACCTCATGAGCCTAAGCGTATATTGGGGATCCCTCCTTCCTGCTCAGAAAGACCTAAAACAACATTAGTAATCCAGGTTCAGTTGGAAAGAGAAAAAGAGAAAAATATCGAGTCTACCATACTTGTGGAGAAAAAACGTTCGTCTGCTGTCACCCATTAACTCACGGTTACTGCATATGCCATTCGCCAGCCTTCCCTCAACGCGGCTCCGATGAAGTGAGCCTCTCTAGAATCAAGCCCTTTAAATACACTTTCCCTCGTGATAATTAGTGGTGGCTAATAGGTTAATGAGAGTCGGTATATGCGCATGCCTCGAAAAGAAAACGCTATGCCCGCTGAGAGATGATGTCTCCGTTTTGACAATTGTTTGAACTGAATCACCTAGGCGTTTTTTGGCCCATAGTCTGTTTGTAATAACATCACCTTGGCTTTCGTAGCCTTCGAACAAAATGTCACCACCTGTGTTCTTGTATGTGACCACCTCGCATAGCACTTATTATCCTTCAGTGCCCCATAGCCAACTCACTCGTTTTTTAAAAAAGCGATGGAAAACATAAGCCCGCTTTTGTCAATTGCAAAATACATACTTGAAATCAATAGCAATGTACAATAATTCATATTGTTTCAGATCCCGGTCCGGGATATCTATTTCATTGCCTTTTTTCCATGTTACAGCCTGTTACTCTAAACGGAGACATCATCTCTCAGCGGGCATAGCGTTTTCTTTTCGAGGCATGCGCGATCGCTTTTCAGACCGCGCATGCGCAATAGACAGGTGTTTCTGCGCATGCGTGTAGATAGTGTTTCACGGGAGCGCATTACCGGATCTCCGGCGATGGCGTTCTCCGTATTTGGGCATATACCGACTCTCATTAACCTATTAGCCACCACTAATTATCATGAGGGAAAGTGTATTTAAAGGGCTTGATTCTAGAGAGGCTCACTTCATCGGAGCCGCGTTGAGGGAAGGCTGGCGAATGGCATATGCAGTAACCGTGAGTTAATGGGTGACAGCAGACGAACGTTTTTTCTCCACAAGTATGGTAGACTCGATATTTTTCTCTTTTTCTCTTTCCAACTGAACCTGGATTACTAATGTTGTTTTAGGTCTTTCTGAGCAGGAAGGAGGGATCCCCAATATACGCTTAGGCTCATGAGGTCTTACATATTAGAACTTTAAGTAAGACTTTCTCCTTATGTATATATGCTCTCTTTTTCCATCAGAGTTGAGAGTAAATTTGTGTTTTGTATGTATTTGTGTGTGTCAGTACAGTGATGTACGATTGTGTGTTTTTTCATCACAAAGGCCCCAGTAATTTTTGGGTTTGACCTTGTGATATTTTGAGAAGGTTTTGGTCCTTCTTTTCCAAATGAATCTGCTGGCATGTATTTAAGTATGCATTTCTCTTTACAGGTTCTCTCGCCAACTGGGCGCAACGACATTCACTAACACTAAATAACATTGTTAGGAACATTACACATTGTGGTAATTTTTAACTGAACACTTTTACATTCTGCATGTGAGTAAGGTGAGGGTAAGTGCATAACCCTTGTCCTGAAGAAGGAGGCTGTGCCCTCCGAAACATGTTGACACTTTCACAGTGGTTTTTGATACCTTAACTCGTATCTACACGACCACGCTCTGCACTTCTTTTAACAATACCAGCCGGGGATTAATAAAATTTTGTTTTCTCCCACGTGCCAGGTATTTTTTAACTTTTTTCACTTTTATCACCTCACCTCACTCACACTTTGGTTATATACACACACACCCCCACACATAGTTCACTTCAAAGTGCTCCTGCGTACCCGCTAGTCGTAGCACGCCGCATCCCGTAGAGGGGTGCGAAGGCCCCGATGATGAAGCATGACACCAAGGGGCCTGTTGGTGTGTGAGGGGCATTTAAACAACACTGTGTGTCTCCCCATCACTTTAGGGATCACCACCTTGAGTGGATTCCACTTTGTTTACTTACATCTATACAGACAGCCACTATGCTTTTGGAGTGGCCCATGATTTTGGCCTGCTTTGGAAGGAAAGAGGCTTTCTTACGTCCCACGGGATGCAGATAATGTACGAAGAGTTAGTGCATAATCTCTTAACTGCACTAACATATCCAAAGAAGATAGCTATTGTGAAGTGTAGTGCACACAAGAAAGTAACTGATAAGACAGGACAAGGCAATGCCTTTGCAGATCGCGTAGCTCGTGAGACTGCAATGCAAAGAAGCACTTCTTCTATGTACGTAGTGAAGTCTCAAGCTGAGCGATGGCATGATGCTAGACAGGAAGTATTAGATGTACAGAGATCTGCTTCTGTCGCAGAACTTGAGCAATGGGCTAAAGAAGGAATATTGGACAATGAGGGTTGTTGGCGCAACAAAGACATGGATAAATGGAAACTACCTGCAGCCTATTTACAACTTATGGTTCAAATGGTACATTGGCTGGCACATGTTGGAGCTCTAGCAAGAACGAAATTGCTTATGCGAGTTTGGGAGCATCCTGAAATTGAAAGAGATTAGTACAGTCCTGTTTGATCTGTTGGCAGTATAATCCTGGTAAATGGGACATGGACTCCTACAGGAGGGTTTGCTACACCGACTGCACCTTTTGAAATTTTGCAGATGGATTACATCCAACTTGAACGCTGCAATAACTTGAACTATGTCCTAGTTGTGGTATGTGCCTTCAGCAAATGGTTAGAGGCATACCCAACAAAGGATAATACAGCTCTCACTACAGCTAAGGTGCTTCTAAAGGAGTTTTTCCCAAGATATGGTGTTTGCAAACTTTTGTGGAGTGACAACGGACCTCATTTTATTGGGCAAGTTGTTGAGTATGTTCTGTAAGGATTAGGAATCAAACAGAAATTCCATGCAGTCTTCCACCCACAATCAGCAGGATTAGTGGAGAGGTACAACGCTACTTTGAAATTGAAGTTAGTGAAAATACTGGCTTCCACGTCTCTGAAATGGCCTGATGCACTACCTCTGGCATTGTTGTCCATAAGATCGGTGCCACATTCACGAACTGTTTACAACAAGGGGTGGTGAGGGACAGAGTCTCTGAATTAAACAGAATACTCTCACCCAGTCAAGAGATCAGGGCTAGATCCAACACCGTTTTTTAGCTCACTGCACCATCCCAGTTTCAGAACCTGGCTGTATGCAAATTAGTCTGTTCCTGTCCCAGTGCATGATGGGAACAGGGCAAACCAAACTACAAAAGCCAATTCTTACACTGGGAAGGAAACAAGCTACCGGGGACCGGTTTCTGGCATTTCAGCCTCTTCGGCCCGGCTTGCTTGAATCCTGATGGTGCAATGAGCAAGGGACTCACATCTGAGTATACCCTTCCACGCTTAGGGTGGACAAAAATATTTACAACAAGGGGTGGTGAGGGACAGAGTCTCTGAATTAAACAGAATACTCTCACCCAGTCAAGAGATCAGGGCTAGATCCAACACCGTTTTTTAGCTCACTGCACCATCCCAGTTTCAGAACCTGGCTGTATGCAAATTAGTCTGTTCCTGTCCCAGTGCATGATGGGAACAGGGCAAACCAAACTACAAAAGCCAATTCTTACACTGGGAAGGAAACAAGCTACCGGGGACCGGTTTCTGGCATTTCAGCCTCTTCGGCCCGGCTTGCTTGAATCCTGATGGTGCAATGAGCAAGGGACTCACATCTGAGTATACCCTTCCACGCTTAGGGTGGACAAAAATATTTACAACAAGGGGTGGTGAGGGACAGAGTCTCTGAATTAAACAGAATACTCTCACCCAGTCAAGAGATCAGGGCTAGATCCAACACCGTTTTTTAGCTCACTGCACCATCCCAGTTTCAGAACCTGGCTGTATGCAAATTAGTCTGTTCCTGTCCCAGTGCATGATGGGAACAGGGCAAACCAAACTACAAAAGCCAATTCTTACACTGGGAAGGAAACAAGCTACCGGGGACCGGTTTCTGGCATTTCAGCCTCTTCGGCCCGGCTTGCTTGAATCCTGATGGTGCAATGAGCAAGGGACTCACATCTGAGTATACCCTTCCACGCTTAGGGTGGACAAAAATATTTACAACAAGGGGTGGTGAGGGACAGAGTCTCTGAATTAAACAGAATACTCTCACCCAGTCAAGAGATCAGGGCTAGATCCAACACCGTTTTTTAGCTCACTGCACCATCCCAGTTTCAGAACCTGGCTGTATGCAAATTAGTCTGTTCCTGTCCCAGTGCATGATGGGAACAGGGCAAACCAAACTACAAAAGCCAATTCTTACACTGGGAAGGAAACAAGCTACCGGGGACCGGTTTCTGGCATTTCAGCCTCTTCGGCCCGGCTTGCTTGAATCCTGATGGTGCAATGAGCAAGGGACTCACATCTGAGTATACCCTTCCACGCTTAGGGTGGACAAAAATATTTACAACAAGGGGTGGTGAGGGACAGAGTCTCTGAATTAAACAGAATACTCTCACCCAGTCAAGAGATCAGGGCTAGATCCAACACGTTTTTTAGCTCACTGCACCATCCCAGTTTCAGAACCTGGCTGTATGCAAATTAGTCTGTTCCTGTCCCAGTGCATGATGGGAACAGGGCAAACCAAACTACAAAAGCCAATTCTTACACTGGGAAGGAAACAAGCTACCGGGGACCGGTTTCTGGCATTTCAGCCTCTTCGGCCCGGCTTGCTTGAATCCTGATGGTGCAATGAGCAAGGGACTCACATCTGAGTATACCCTTCCACGCTTAGGGTGGACAAAAATATTTACAACAAGGGGTGGTGAGGGACAGAGTCTCTGAATTAAACAGAATACTCTCACCCAGTCAAGAGATAAGGGCTAGATCCAACACCGTTTTTTAGCTCACTGCACCATCCCAGTTTCAGAACCTGGCTGTATGCAAATTAGTCTGTTCCTGTCCCAGTGCATGATGGGAACAGGGCAAACCAAACTACAAAAGCCAATTCTTACACTGGGAAGGAAACAAGCTACCGGGGACCGGTTTCTGGCATTTCAGCCTCTTCGGCCCGGCTTGCTTGAATCCTGATGGTGCAATGAGCAAGGGACTCACATCTGAGTATACCCTTCCACGCTTAGGGTGGACAAAAATATTTACAACAAGGGGTGGTGAGGGACAGAGTCTCTGAATTAAACAGAATACTCTCACCCAGTCAAGAGATCAGGGCTAGATCCAACACCGTTTTTTAGCTCACTGCACCATCCCAGTTTCAGAACCTGGCTGTATGCAAATTAGTCTGTTCCTGTCCCAGTGCATGATGGGAACAGGGCAAACCAAACTACAAAAGCCAATTCTTACACTGGGAAGGAAACAAGCTACCGGGGACCGGTTTCTGGCATTTCAGCCTCTTCGGCCCGGCTTGCTTGAATCCTGATGGTGCAATGAGCAAGGGACTCACATCTGAGTATACCCTTCCACGCTTAGGGTGGACAAAAATATTTACAACAAGGGGTGGTGAGGGACAGAGTCTCTGAATTAAACAGAATACTCTCACCCAGTCAAGAGATCAGGGCTAGATCCAACACCGTTTTTTTAGCTCACTGCACCATCCCAGTTTCAGAACCTGGCTGTATGCAAATTAGTCTGTTCCTGTCCCAGTGCATGATGGGAACAGGGCAAACCAAACTACAAAAGCCAATTCTTACACTGGGAAGGAAACAAGCTACCAGGGACCGGTTTCTGGCATTTCAGCCTCTTCGGCCCGGCTTGCTTGAATCCTGATGGTGCAATGAGCAAGGGACTCACATCTGAGTATACCCTTCCACGCTTAGGGTGGACAAAAATATTTACAACAAGGGGTGGTGAGGGACAGAGTCTCTGAATTAAACAGAATACTCTCACCCAGTCAAGAGATCAGGGCTAGATCCAACACCGTTTTTTAGCTCACTGCACCATCCCAGTTTCAGAACCTGGCTGTATGCAAATTAGTCTGTTCCTGTCCCAGTGCATGATGGGAACAGGGCAAACCAAACTACAAAAGCCAATTCTTACACTGGGAAGGAAACAAGCTACCGGGGACCGGTTTCTGGCATTTCAGCCTCTTCGGCCCGGCTTGCTTGAATCCTGATGGTGCAATGAGCAAGGGACTCACATCTGAGTATACCCTTCCACGCTTAGGGTGGACAAAAATATTTACAACAAGGGGTGGTGAGGGACAGAGTCTCTGAATTAAACAGAATACTCTCACCCAGTCAAGAGATCAGGGCTAGATCCAACACCGTTTTTTAGCTCACTGCACCATCCCAGTTTCAGAACCTGGCTGTATGCAAATTAGTCTGTTCCTGTCCCAGTGCATGATGGGAACAGGGCAAACCAAACTACAAAAGCCAATTCTTACACTGGGAAGGAAACAAGCTACCGGGGACCGGTTTCTGGCATTTCAGCCTTTTCGGCCCGGCTTGCTTGAATCCTGATGGTGCAATGAGCAAGGGACTCACATCTGAGTATACCCTTCCACGCTTAGGGTGGACAAAAATATTTACAACAAGGGGTGGTGAGGGACAGAGTCTCTGAATTAAACAGAATACTCTCACCCAGTCAAGAGATCAGGGCTAGATCCAACACCGTTTTTTAGCTCACTGCACCATCCCAGTTTCAGAACCTGGCTGTATGCAAATTAGTCTGTTCCTGTCCCAGTGCATGATGGGAACAGGGCAAACCAAACTACAAAAGCCAATTCTTACACTGGGAAGGAAACAAGCTACCGGGGACCGGTTTCTGGCATTTCAGCCTCTTCGGCCCGGCTTGCTTGAATCCTGATGGTGCAATGAGCAAGGGACTCACATCTGAGTATACCCTTCCACGCTTAGGGTGGACAAAAATATTTACAACAAGGGGTGGTGAGGGACAGAGTCTCTGAATTAAACAGAATACTCTCACCCAGTCAAGAGATCAGGGCTAGATCCAACACCGTTTTTTAGCTCACTGCACCATCCCAGTTTCAGAACCTGGCTGTATGCAAATTAGTCTGTTCCTGCATTCACGAACTGGGCTTACACCATATGAGGTGGTGTTTGGGAGACCGATGAACATTTGGGGAGTTCCTAAGCCACGCCCCATACATGATGTTCCATGTGTTCGGATGAATGATTATTTGGCACAGTTAACTGACAGTTTGATCTCTATTCATCAACAGGTTCGAGAAGCTCTTCCTGACAGATCTACAGGTGAGGCCCACGAACTCCGTCCTGGTGACAACGTGATGGTCAAGGTCTTCGACAGATCGAACAGCTTGGAGCTGAGGTGGCGAGGACCAGAGCAAGTGCTCCTTGCGACAAGGACTGCAGTTCGAGTGACGAAAGAGTTGGGTCCATAGTACTCACTGCAAGAGAGCACTACCTACCTTGGTGGAACCTGCTGTGTTGACCGACCATCGAGAGATTCTGGAGACGGAGAAAGGTCAAGCTATCTCACCTGACGATTCTGCAGAAGTCTTCCCGGACCACACGATCACTGCAGAATCCCGATATCAGCTGAGACCAAGGAAAGAATCTGCTTTGCCGAAAAAGACTGGTTTGAGCTACCGCCCTGGGTTGGTGAAACGGAATGCCGATGTGGCAAGGGGGGGGGGATCAGTCCTGCATAGTGTAGTGACACCCGTCTTGACCCTCGGTGAAGAAATCAACGGCTGCCCAGGGATAAGAGCTCCAACGATTGTTTTTGATGACGAAGTAAATATGTCTGTTGAAAGATCAGCAGTTGCTAAGATCTGCAATAAGAAAATAATTTGTGCTGTAGGGTTTGTTGGTGCTATGGTGATTATGGCAGCAATCACATGGTACATTGAGAAGGTGGCTCCTGTTAAACAGCTTTTTGTTGCCACTACTCCAGTGCCAGTGGAACATCATTACTTCACACTTCTGTACCATAAGCAGAAGGATCGACAATCCTACCTAAATAATACATTCATCCAGATCTTGCATCACACTTATAATGCCACAAATACTACCAACTGTTGGGTGTGTGGGATGATACCTGCTCACCAGAAAAGGAAGGAACACCTTTCATTCCTCTTCCATTCTCACACAATGGTTCTTGTCAAGCTTGGTATGCGCTTTTGTTTGCATCTGGAAAGCCTTCAGTAGGTGGGATTAACTTTCACCTCAATAAAATATGCTACCAAGATAAAGATGGTTATCCTCAAGCTAAAGGGACTAAATGGGAATAGGAAGAGTATCAACCTGACAATATTTCAACCATTGAAGGTGCTAATAACAGCAGTTTTACGTCTTCACATAATACTTATTTCGTGTGCGGAAATAAGGGATACTATCAACTACCTGTTGTGAATATCATAATTTGGGGATTCGCCTCTGAGGATTATAAATTCAACTTTAGAAAATAAAAAATAGCCCACCTTAACATCCTTTTTCTAGGATATGAGCTTTGAAGTGATGGAAAAAGCCTGGCAACCAACTTTTTAGAAAACTGCGCACTGCTCCAACCTGCAAAATCATTGAAAAACTTACAATCAATCTTGGGATTCTTGAATTTTAGCAGAACATACATTTTGGAGTACGCAGAAAGAGTAAAACCTTTCTACGATTTATAAAAACCCGACTTTTCAGTTGGACAATTGACACAGAAACACAGAGATACTCTTCGTTCCATAAAAGCTGATATGATAGCTTCCAAACACTTACAGACAAAAAGTGAATGTACGCAACTGGTGATCCGAATAGTTGCGGGTCAATCAGGGTACACCTATCTAACATATAATGAAGGTAAAACAGTGCCAATAGCATATAAATCACATTTGTACACAAATACTGAGATACGTTTTGAATCTACAGAAGAAATTCTAACCGCTGTACAGACTGCTGTAGTTAGAGAAAGAGCCCTGGCTCAAAGGAAACGTATAATAGTCATTATCCCGGGTCCAGCCTTAGAAGCTGCAGCAAAGGCAAGCGAGGCCCAATGCTAAAGCCTTACACCCAAGATGGATACAATGAGCTAATTCTCTCACTGCAACAGATGTAGAATACAGGTACGACCCAAATAAAACACAAGCATTTCTGCAATATGAACAAGAATAACTTCTAGCAAATGAAATAATGCCTCTCGGTATGATTACATTATTTACTCTGACAGTTCTGCACAACCGGCGATAGGGAGTAAACAGCAATACAGTGCCGCGTGTGCTATCGTTAAAGGATGGAGGCTAGATGGAAAGTTTCATCCGAATTGCACAAAAACAGTCTCTTGGAGATTGCAATGCACAGCTGGCAGAACTAAAAGCACTAATACTGGCACTGGTAAGTACGGATTGAGAATTCCCCACACTAATCGTGTGCGATTTCTTTTACTGTATACAGTCATACAATGAATATTTACATCACTGGGGACAGAATGGGTTTGAAGAAGCAAAAGGTGGCACAATTAAGCACACAACGCTTTGGGAACAAGTAGTGTAGTTGAAAAACAAACTACCAAGGGCTCATGTGATACATACTTTGAGTCATCAACGTGATGGAGTTCACGTTGAAGGGAATTCATTGGCTGATGATGCCACGAAGGAAGCTGTTCGCATGGCTTCCATAGATGCAATCTCTCAATCATAAACGAGGACTATCAGGGGCCTAGTGGCCCTTGATCTGCCCCCGGGGGGGCAGAATGCCCACTAGGCACCAGCGATTATGCTGGCTTTTTTATTGTGTTGTGGTGGGGGCTGCCCAGAATGGACATACCAACTCCTCCACCACCCCAAAAACATAGTCACCCTGGGGGCATATCGGGGCAACCCTCCACCCCCGATTCCCCCTAGGATAGCAAAAAGCCCACTGGCACAATTTGTTTTTAGCAATGTGCCTACCTGTGGATTTTGGGCCCTAGCGCAGCCGGCACATAAGAAAACCTAGTTAACCTGTACATTTATTTTTAACTAGACACCAAGGGAAATCCAGGATGGGGTGACTTGTGTGCCTCTCACCAGGTTCAGTTACGAAAATCCCTTACAAACCTCAAACTTAGTTTAAAAAAACACATTTTCCTCACATTTCACATTGAAGCAAAGATCGAGATATCAGCCAATAAAAGTAAGGAAATATTTAAAATTGTAAAACACTTCACCTCACCCCCAGTAGCAGCTTCCAATTGTGAAGCTTCTGAAGTCTGGACACACCAAATAACAGACTTCTTCCATAGGAAGATAGTCGATATACAGACTTCCCTCAACCCTTCCTTTAATACACTGACTAACACACTACCTGCACACGTCAAAGCACTATCTAATGCCACCTTTTTCCAATTCCCTTCTATTACGTTAGCTCAATCTCTGAAGATCATGAAGAATTTAAAATCTGGCTCACCATCAGACCCCTGCCCTGCTAAAACATTGGCATCGGTGGATGAGGTGATTAATGCCGAGTTCAATACTGTACTGAACTTATCTCTGAGCAGTGGCCAGGTTCCAGCCATTTGGAAACACGCCAAAATCCTGCCACTGTTAAAAAAGCCTACAGCATTCCTCTAATAGTGTCTAACTATAGACCCATCTCACTCCAGCCTTCCATTGCTAAGGTCATTGAAAATTACGTGAACTCTGTCACCACTGAATTTATGGAGTCGAAGAACTGTCTCCACTCGAGTCAATCAGGATTCCGAGCTAACTTTAGCACCGAATCAGCTCTCCTCGAGTTATCGGAATCTATCAAAATGACCCTTGACTCAGGCGGGAGAGCGGCTTTAATACTGCTAGATCTATCTGCCGCTTTCGACACCGTGCCCTATGAGAGACTCCTACAGAGACTGAGAGACTGCGGGGTTGGGGCATGGTGTTGAAGTGGTTCTCTTTGTTTCTAGAAGACCGAAGACAGGAAGTTTGGAACCCGCCTTTCTCCTCCCTCATTCCTCCTACGGAGGTGGGTGTCCCTTAGGGCTCTATCTTGAGCCCATTATTATTTAATCTTTACATGGCTCCCCTCGCTCTTTTGGCTGAAGCGGCTGGAGCCATGATAATATCTTACACAGACAACACCCAGCTTTTGTTTACCTGTAAAAAGGGAGAGGCTCTGGATGGCGACAAATTCAGGAACTGTTTAAGACAGGTCTTTTCCTGGTTTGGTCATAATCAGCTTCAGTGCACTCCGCTAAATCAAAATTAATTATTTTCAGAGCTTTGGACCAGGATGTCTGGAGTCCATGGTGGCCGCCTGAAATGTCCCCCCCGCAGACCTGTGTGGGAGTAGCCAAAAACTTAGGGGTTAAACTGGACAACTCACTGAACATGAAGACCCAAGTTCGATCTGTGGTCCGCACCTGTTACGGAACCCTGAAAATGCTCCGGAGATTTCTTCCCCTTCTGTCCCTCTCTCACAGAAGGACTGTGGTCCAGGCCCTTATCACCTCCAGGCTGGACTACGCTAATGCCCTCTATCTGGGTCTCCTGGAATGCCTCCTCAGTAAGCACCAGGTCGTGCAGAATACGGCCGCAAGTGCCATCCTTATGCTGGGACCCAGAGTCCATATCTTACCCCCACCTTAAGAAGCTGCACTGGCTTCCCATCCGCCACAGAATCCAGTTGAAAGCCCTGTCCATCGCCTTTAAGGCCCTACATGGTATTGGGGCCACCTATATTAGGAAAAGAGTGAGCTACTATATACCTGGTAGAGCCCTCAGATCATCTCACCAACATCAGATGAGTGTGCCTAATTCGATCGCGCCCGCTTGGGAGGGCGCTCCTTCCAAGTCGGGGTTGCTCACCTTTGGAATGAACTCCCTATAACAATTAGACAAGCGCCAAATATTCTGCACTTCAGGAAACTACTGAAGACATGGCTGTTCCAGTAGTAATTCTGGCTCCACTCCGTACTCGCGCCTCCCTCTATCGCTTTGTCTTCGCTAGCGCCGGGACACTCTTCTGAGTA
Source organism: Lissotriton vulgaris (assembly GCF_964263255.1). Classification (NCBI taxonomy): domain Eukaryota; kingdom Metazoa; phylum Chordata; class Amphibia; order Caudata; family Salamandridae; genus Lissotriton; species Lissotriton vulgaris. Next base: position 91,143 of record NW_028252992.1, read on the forward strand.
GCTGTGCGCTCTATAAATATGGTAAATAAAATAAATAAATAAAAATACATTTCTGTGATGAAACGTTCTGGGACCTGGGTGGATTCACAAAATTCCACCCACCCCGCATTCCCCAAAGTCTTCTGAGAAAAATGGTACCTCACTTATGTGGGTAGGCCTAGTGCCCGCGACAGGAAACCGCCCAAAGAACAACGTGGACATACCACATTTTCACAGTGAAAACTGACCTTTTATATGCAATGCACCTAGTAGATTTTGAACTCTAGCTCTGCCGGCACCTAGGGAAACCTACCAAACCTATGCATTTTTAGAAACTAGACAGCCAGGGAAATCCAGGATGGGGTGAATTGACTGGCTCTCACCAGATTCTGTTACCCAGAATCCCTTGCAAACCTAAAAATATGTAGAAAAAAACCTTTTTAGTCACATTTTTGTGGTGGCAAGTTCTGGAATCTGTGGGATTCCACAAAATTCCACCCACCCCACATTTCCCAAAGTCTCCAGAGAAAAATAGTACCTCACTTGTGTGGGTAGGCCTCGTGTCCGCGACAGGAAACGGCCTAAAACACAATGTGGACACCACTTTTTCACAGTGAAAACTGACCCTCTTTTTTTGCAAAGTGCCTAGCTGTAGTTGAACCCTACCTTACTCTGCCTGCACCTATGGAAACCTAGCAAACCTATACATGTTTTAGCACTAAACACCCAGGGGAATCCAGGATGGGGTGACTTGACTGGCTCTCAGTTTTCAGTTCAGTTTTAAATCACGTTTATTTGGACCATTGGTCCACAAACAATACATATCTTGTTAAAAATACCTCTAAAAAACACTTCATTAAACACGCTAAAATACATCTTAAAACACATTCCATGATAAAAACCCTCTGTTACACAAATTACGGATAAGCTATTTTCAAAAATTCATTTAAAAGGCATAAAAAAGTGTCTTCACTCTTTGCACAAATTTCCAGATAGCAAAGGCAATATCTAATTGGGTCATTTCAGTCATCAAGGTTACAGCCTGGGCCCTTGTTATAATCTCATAGTTCTTAAATATTGATTTTAAGAACATAATTCGTAGATCCAGAAACTTCTGACAATCTAATAAAATATGTAGCAAATCACATGAGGTGCCCAAAGTACAAGTGTATTTTCCCATCTTATCAATCATTGCACATTTCACCACTTTACTTATATAACACGGGTTCACCCCAATTCTTACCCTAAAAACCTCACTTCTTAAACGGCAATCCGGTAACCTAGCAATATAGGGAAAGCATTGATCATTTTTCCATGCGGCAGTCATAAAATGCACTGAGGTTTTGGTTGCAAGATAATTTTGGTCCTGTGCATTAGATATCTCTTTCCCCAACGTCCTAAGTATCTTTTTGTCGTGGCTAACCATAGAGATAGTGTGGCCCAAATTAACCTCCATCATACGACATAGCTTCATCATAATCACCCTAGCCTCTCTTGACCATTTTAGTTCGCTATTCTGTATTTCGTTTTTACACCATTGAGATATTTTGGTGTTTTTGCCTACTCCTAGGCGTTGCCAGAAGCAAATTAGGGCCATTACCGGCTAGGGTGCCCCATGAAGTCAGTCCTAATTCCAGTCTTACTGCCTTGACCATTGCTGATAGGGAAGGTGTAAATAGATTATTTTAGATTTTTACCTTCCTCTACATCCCAGTCTTCTTTGCCACTCAAATATAACAATTCAGCGCCATACAGAAATTGTGGGGGGACCATGGCCGAATAAACCTTTAGCACTGGCCGATCTGACATAGCGCCATAGGATTTATTTCAGGCCGCTAATTGATGCAGAGGTTCTTAATTTTGACGCCTCTAGGTGAGTGTACCATTTCATACTTTTCTCAAACCATAGCCCCAAATACCTGTATTCAGTAACCGATTTCACTTTCTCTGTCCCTATCCACCATGTGAACCCAGCCTTCCTCCGGCCAAAGTTCAAAGTTTCGGTCTAATCCATATTACTTACAAGTTTTTTCTTGGAACAGTAATCTTTAAATATATTCAATTTCCTTTGCAGGCCAACTTCGGTCTGGTCCATAATCACCAGATCGTCGGCATACAGTAGGCATGCAATATGCTTACCATCTTGTTTTGGGCTGACCCCAATGACATTCCCCAAGGTCACTGGGAAATCTGCTAAGAACAAGGAAAACAGCAGGGGAGCCAATACACATCCCTGACGCAGCCCATTTCCAATATCTATCTTCCCAGATAAACTACCATCTATATCTAAAATTATCTGGGCCCAGTTTTTAGTATGGAGCATTTGGATCAGACGTAACAGATCCTTTGGGAGTCAATATCTGATTAGGGCCTCCCACAACAGCTCCCGGTCCACCAAATCGAAGGCTGCGCGGAAGTCTACAAAACAACAAAATAGACTTCTCCGCATTTCCTTTGATTTCCGTGCTATAGCCCAAAGAACAAAGCAATGGTAAAATGTGGAATGGCCTGCTTTAAACCCCCCCTGTTCCGGGGGGATAATCTAATCTTCCTCTGCCCAGTCTTTTAATAAACCTAGTATAGTTTTTGCAAAGATTTATTATCACTGCCGGAAGGTTATCTGGGCCAGCAGCATGGGTAAGATTCAAACTTGCTATTATTTGGGAATCCAGGGTGGGGTGACTTGACTGGCTCTCACCAGGTTCTGTTATCCAGAGTCCCTTGCAAACCTAAAAATGCGTTTAAAAAAACAAATTTTGCTCACATTTCTGTGGTGGGAAGTTCTGGAAGCTGCGTGGATCCACAAAATTCTACCCACCCCGCGTTCCCCAAAGTCTTCTGAGAAAAATAGTACCTCACTTGTGTGGGAAGGCATAAGGCATAGTACCCGCGACAGTAAACGTCCCAAAACGCAATGTGGACACAACACATTTTCACAGTGAAAACTGACCCTTTTTTTTTGCAAAGTGCCTTGCTCTAGATTTTGAACCCTAGCTCTGCTGGCACCTAGGTAAACCTAGCAAACCTATATATTTTTGAAAACTAGACACCCAGGGGAATCCAGGGTGGGGTGAGTTGGCTGGCTCTCACCAGGTTCCTTTACCCAGAATCCCTTGCAAACCTGAAAATCTGTCAAAAAAATCAAACTTTCCTTACATTTATGTGGTGGAAAGAATTCGAATCTGTGTGCATCCACAAAATTCTACCCAGCCCGCATTCCCCAAATTCTTCCCAGAAAAATGGTACCTCACTTGTGTGGCTGGGTCAAGTATCCACGACAGGCAAGGGCCCAAAACCTATTGATGTGACTTCAAAATTACCTATCACAAAACAACCTGGTTTTGCAAGGTGGGGTCCCATGTGTTTTTAGTTCTGGGCTCGGCTGCCATCTAGGGAAACCAACCAAACCCACACTACCGAGAATCCACTGCAAACCTCAAACTTAGCTCGAAAAAATACTTTTTTCTCACATTTCTGTATTGTAGGATCACCGGGCTGACACAAATTTCCAAACACCCAGCGTTCAATAAGGTCTACCAATAAAAATGGTACCTCACTTGTGTGGGTAGGCATAGTGACTGCAAAAGGAAATGGCCCAAATCGTTCTGTGGAGACTTCAAAATTGCCTATAACAAAACTACTTGGTTTTGGGGAGGCACCAGGGGTTTTGGCCCCGGGCTCGCCGCCATCTGGGAAAACCTACCCAAACCACATGTTTCTGAAAACTAGACACCCTGGGAAGTCCAATGAGGTATGGCTTGCATGGATTCCCCATTGTTTCCCTACCCAGAATCCCCTGCAAACATCACATTTAGCTAAAAAACACCGTTTTCCACATATTTTTGTGTGGAATCACTGTGGCAACACAAATGTCCTACCCCACAGCGTTCTCCTTAGTGTCCCAAGTAAAATGATACCTTACTTGTGTAGGTGTCCAATGCATAATTGGCTAAAAACTTTTTTTTTTTAAATGTAGCGCCTAGAATTCTGGATGCTCTTCCCTTATTCCCTATGTTTTGGGCTCTTCCCAGTTACAGGCCCTTGCCACACCCGCACAAGTGAGGTATCATTTTACTCTGGAGACTGAGGGTATCTCTATACGGTAGGACATTTGTGCCGGCACAGTGATTCCACCCAAAAATATGTGGAAAATGGTCTTTTTTCAGCTAAATTTGAGGTTTGCAGGGCATTCTTATTAGGAAAACATTGGGGGATCCACGCAAGCCATACCTCGCTGGACTCCCCCGGGTGTCTAGTTTTTAGAAATGTGTGAGTTTGGTAATTTTCCAAGATGGCCACCGAGCCGGGGCCAAAAACCCAGGTGTCCCCTCTTGCAAAAACAGGTTGTTTTGTGATAGGTCATGTTGATATCTCCTCAATAAATTTTGGGCCCTTGCCTGTCGTGAGTACTTGACCCACCCACGTGAGTGAGGTATCATTTTTATCGGGAGACCTAGGGGAATGCTGTGTTGTAGGAAATGTGTGGATCCACGTAGATTCCACAACCTTCCCACACAGAAATTTGAGAAAAAAGTGATTTTTTTCAGCTAAATTTGAGGTTTGCAGGGGATTCTCGTTAGGGAAATGTTGGGGGACCCATGCAAGCCATACCTTGCTGGGCTCCCCAGGGTGTCTAGTTTTTAGAAATGTGTAGGTTTGCTAGGTTTCCCTAGATGGCCGTCAAGCCCGGGGCCAAAAACCCATGGGACCCCCCCTGGCAAAACCAGGTTGTTTTGTGATAGGTAATTTTGAAGTCGCCTCAATAGGTTTTGGGCCCTTGCCTGTCGCGAGTACTTGACCCACCCACACAAGTTAGGTACCATTTTTCTTGGAAGTCTTTGGGGAATGCGGTCTGGGTGGAATTTTGTGGATCCACACAGATTCCAAAATTGTACACCACATAAATGTGAGGAAAATTTGTTTTTTTGACAAATGTTCAGGTTTGCAAGGGATTCTGGGTAACAGAACCTGGTGAGAGCCAGACAAGTCACCCCATACTTGATTCCCCTGGGTGGTGAGTATTCAAAAATGTATAGGTTTGCTAGATTTCTCTAGATGCTGGCAGACCTAGGGTTCAAAATCTACAGCAAGGCACTTTTCAAAAAAAGGGTCAGCTTTTACTGTGAAAATGTGTTGTGTCCACATTGCGGTTTGGGCCGTTTCCTATCAAGGGCACTATGCATTATGCATACCCATAAAAGGGAGGTACCATTTTCTCTGAAGACTTTGGGTAGAATTTTGTGGATCCACGCAGATTCCAGTACTTCCCACCACAGAAATGTGAGGAAAATGTGTTTTTTAAACACATTTTTAGGTCTGCAAGGGATTTTGGGTAACAGAACCTAGTGAGAGCCAGTCAAGTCACCCCAAAATGAATTCCCCTGGGTGTCTAGTGGTAAAAAATGCATAGGTTTTCTAGGTTTCCCAAGGTTCAGGCAGAGTTCGGGTTCAAATACAGCTAGGCAATTTGCAAAAAAAGGGTCAATTTTCACTGTGAAAATGTGATGTGTCCATTTTGTGTTCTGGGCCGTTTCCTGAAGCAGGCACTAGGCCTATCCACACAAGTGAGGTACCATTTTTCTTGGAAGACTTTGGGGAAAGTGGCGTGGGTGGAATTGTGTGCATCCACGCAGATTCTAGAACCTTCCACTACAGAGATGTGAAGAAAATTTGTTTTTTTGAACAAATGTTTAGGTTTGCAAGGGATTCTGGGTAACAGACCTGGTGACAGCCAGTCAAGTCAGTCTAGTTTTCAAAAATGTATAGGTTTGCTAGGTTTCCCTAGGTGCTGGCAAATTTAGGGTTCACAATCTAGAGCTAGGCACTTTGCAAAAAAAGGGTCAGTTTTCACTGTGAAAATGTGGTCTGTCCACGTTGCGTTTTGGGCTGTTTTCTGTCGTGGACCCTAGGTCTACCCACACAAGTGAGGTGCCATTGTTCTCTGAAGACTTTGGGGAACACGGGGTGGATAGAATTCTGTAAATCCACGCAGATTCCAGAAATTTCCACCACAGAAATGTGAGGAAAATGTGTTTTTTGGACACATTTTTAGGTTTGCAAGGGAATCTGGGTAACAGAGCCTGGTAGGAGGCAGTCAAGTCACCCCACCCTGGATTTCCCCAGGTGTCTAGTTTTAAAAAATGTATAGGTTTGCTAGGTTTCTCTAGGTGCCAGCAGAGCTAGTGTTTAAAATCTACAGCTAGGCACTTTACAAAAAAAGGGTCAGTTTTCACTGTAAAAAAAGTGTGTCCATGTTGTGTTTTGAGTCGTTTCCTGTCACTTGCACTAGGCCTACCCACACAAGTGAGGTAGAATTTTTATTGGGAGACTTAGGGTAACACAGAATTGTAGAGCAACTATTATTACCTATTGACTTGTGATGCATTTCTGCCTTCCAAATGAAAGACAATGTATAAAAAATAAATCATTTTGAAAAATGACCTATAATTCTCATGCTAGTATGGGTACTCACAATTTGGGAAATGTGCAAATATCTATTGTGTCTAAACTCTATATTTTGTTCAAATTTCAAATACATAGATGTGTTTCATATCGATTTTTCCATGTATATATTTTCCCAAATGAATTGCCATATACCCGGTACATAATAAAAAAAACATTGCAAGACGCTGCTCAGTTATTGGCTCTGGGTTCATCGGGTTCTTGGTGAACCTACATGTCCTATATATATCCCCCAACCAGAAAGGTCCAGCGGATGTAGCGATATATTGTTTTCAAACAGCTGTCATAATTAGAAGAAGTTACTGGTGAAAACGTTGACACAAATGGCTATTTTTTTCAACTAATTTTCAATTTTGTCTATATTTAACGGTTAGTTTCTGTAAAGAAACCTTGAAGGATTTACACAAATGACCCCTTGCTAAATTCATAATGCTGCCTACTTTCCTAAAATGTATAGATTTCCAAGATCCATTATAACTTTCATACCCATTTCTACCATTAACTGGAAAGAGTTTGAAAGCACAAAAATAGCAAAAATAGGCTATGTCCCAGAAAAATGCCAAAACTGTTTGAAAAATGTTGGTTTTCTGACAACAGTCTGATTGTCCCTGAAATCTGGGAAGATGGTGATTTCAGAAACACAACCCCTTATGTGATACCATTTGCAGGGAAAAAACAGACACTTTCATCTGTGGCCCTTTTTTCCAATTTTCCTACAAACAATTATAGCTGTAGTTAGGCTAATTTCTGGGTCCGCTCCGGGGTAAACCACAAACTCTGGGTACCTTTAGAATCCCCATGATGTTGGTAAAGAAGGATGCAAATTTTGTGTGCATACCTTATGTGGTCAAAAAGTTACAGTGGCCTAAGCGCAAACTACCCCAATTAGCCAAAAAAAGGCTTAGCACCGGGGGGGGGGGGGGGGGGGGGGATTGAGACCTCGCAGAGAAGGGATTAATAGGACAGATCCACGTTATGCACAAAGAAAACCCCCAGGGGTAGTGACATCATACAGTGTTGGGAAGTTATGCCTTGATTGGCTACAAACCTCAACACTCACACAGGTGAAACAACACTTACCCTTACTTACAAGGGATGTGGACCTACAGGATTTTTTATTAGGTCCTAGGAAACCATGTCATGAACGTTTCTATTATGCTGTCTACAATGAGATTTGGAAGATTTCACAACAGGAGGCTGCAGAAAGATTACGGGAAATAGATCATATTAATCTAGAGAAAGCTCTAGCAGTGGTTAATAATGGGTTAACAACATTAACATCTAGGATATATTCACTGCGCAACATTGTATCACCTGCTATAGATATACCAGAACAAGATTTGTCCATATTACAACACTGGCAATCGCAATTGCGTTCTATTTTGTTATTAAGCTGGACGCTGCAATCTTTGCACGCAGGCTATGTGCCATGGCTTTTCATAATCCATGGCCACATAGCTCTTCCGGTCACAACCCTTCAATTCCAATATTGCCTAGAACAAATACAGTCAGGCTGATATGAAGAAATGGGTATAGAATTCATCAAGGAATCTTGGAAATTGCCGTACAGATTTCGATGCCAGAGTGGGGAAAAAGAAGTGTTTTTAAGATGTACTAACTGCGAGAATACCTTAAGTGGATCACTTGTATGCGAGGACATAATGCTTCATGGGGCCTGTAACGGCTCAGTAGTAAGCATGGGCGGAAAATCCGTTCCGCTTGCGGATTTTGCGGATTTTCGGTAAGTTCGCAATCCGCGAGATTCGCGAATTTCCCGCAAAATCCGCAAATCCGCGAGCAGCGGATTTTATGGCTTGCTCGCACTGTTCGCGTGAGTTCGCGGCTTCCCAGTTCAACTTCGCGCCCCGCGAATAAGCGCTAAATTGCAGAAATACGATTTTAGCAAAACTGAAACTACTTACCAGGTTCAAAAGTTCAAGCTCATCATTAGTAGCCATTTCTTGTAGTGCTTCCTGAGGGGCCCCTCCAGAGTTCAGTTGCCTACTTGCAACTATTATGTGACCCTGCTCTGACCCTCAGAATAGTTACACAAAGGTCCTGAATTACAGCTAAGGCAGACAAGCAGGAGCCAGGCTGGAAGTTCAAATCCAGTGACACATTAATCAGCCCCTAATTCATTATTGTCAGTTGGGGCAGGGCAGGTGTTGTAACTAATTTTGCAACAATGAAAGCACTTAGCAAGTGCAAAAGATCACTAATCAGGAAGCACTAAGGAAGCAGGTGCCAGCTAAAAAAATATTCTGTGACACATTAATCAGCCCCAAATTAATTCAGGTCACTTGAGACAGGGAAGGTGTGCTTTGCTTTGCCGAAAATAATGTACACTGGACAACCAGAGGGTGCGGTGATGAAACAGAGGGTGGCATGGGTGGGCCAGAGGGTGGCATGAGTAGTCAGAGAGTGGCAGTGGTGACAGAGAGTGGCAGTGATGAAGAAGAGTGTCCCAAATAGGCTGGACACGTAGAAACAACAAGTTTGCAAAACTTGCGACCCGACAGGTAAGTTTGCGTTTGCGAAATTGTACAAAACCCTCACGAACTGGCAGAAACCCGCGCGAACACACAAAAAAAATCCGCAAATTCGCGAGAATTCGCGGATTTTGCGGATTGCGAGTTCGCAAATCCGCAAAATTCGCAAACGCGAGATTCGCAAAATTCACCCATGCTTATTCAGTAGCAAACTTGTCCTGTCACTTAGAGGGTGCCCCAGCTGCCGTGATCACTCCGGTATTCAGACTACCGTCAAATGGGAGTACCTTGATGCTGAACGATCAAGGTTGTGTGGGATGCTTCCAGGCATTGCCTATCTGGTAACTGTGAGTTCCAGGGTAACTTACTGTAATCAATTATTGTTTCCCCCAACACTTACAGCCAGGGAGGCGCCGCTGTGGCCTTCATTAAATATTACACTAATACGGTTTGATACTTTGAAAATAATGAAAGCCATGCTTACACAGAAATTCGTGCCCTTAACCTCTGCTCGATAGACTTTCGATCTCCAAGTAGCAAGGTCTTCAACAGAGATACAGGCACTTATTCGTACAAACTGCCCTTTTCATTTCACAGAAATGGTAAATCATATCTTTAACATGTCTGATACAAGAGACTTTGTCCACCTATTTAAGAACAAAGGTTTTGGACTGTTAAGCAAGTTTCAGATGGTCCTCGGAGTTATACCAAACTCTATGCACTCAGTATTTGGAAGCATTTTTGGAGGACTGCTGCTGAACCTGTTTCTAATAGCAGGTATCCTGATTGTCATGTTTCTGCTACGCTATGGCTGTTCCAATCACGGGGGAGATGGAAACAGTACTCCTGGAGCAAAAATACAGTGATCGCATGGTACAACTTCTAGGCACAACTCGCCTAAGGGAACCAAGTGCTTCTTGGTTCTTGTTGTTTAGACCAGTCTGGATGGACTGCATCTTACCTGTTCTCTGAAGCCTGTTTTGCAGAGAAGAATGCGTGTTGGATCTCCGTCTGACACTCCCATCATGTGCGCGACTGGACGTTGATGCTTTACTGGACCCGACAACGGACCATGTTTTGCAGTGTCCCCAGTGTGTTCTCATGTTGGTGTCGGCATTCTTAGAGCCACCGCAGGTAACATCAGCACCTGTTGGTGCAGACACCAGCTCCTCCTCTGACACCCAGGCCTTGGATGATGCACAGGCTCCCACAGCACCGGCTGTGGACAGTAGGGAAAATCATTTGTGCTCAATTGACATAATCTGCGAGGTGTTACAGGGACCACCAACTGTGGAAGCAAGCAATGGGAATGTTGCGTTAACCAGCTAGGACACATAAACATTTGACTCATTTGGCCCGTCGTGTGTTGGGAAGAAATTCGTCCTTTGGCAAAACAGTAAATTAAAACTGTCTCAAAATTGACATTCCTTTCACGCATGTATGGCTTTCAAAATGTTTGTAGCAGTTTGGACTATATATACACATAGACATATTAGAGCAGTAGCCTATCTGTACATTTCTAATCAATTTTTCCTTTTTAACATTTTTTTTAGAAAAAACTTTTTTAAACACATGTTTTTAACACAATAAGAAACTAATGTTTTGCATATTTGTGTACAAGTATCTACAACACCTAATAGTATGTGTAGAATTTCAACTATATATCGTCCATTCGGAAGAAGAGTGGGTGTTATATTCCATATAGTTACTAAAATATAGGCCTCTGTAAAATCATTATCCTTCACCTATATTCTCTCCCTACATTACACTTATCACGGTTTACAGGGACTGACCTTTTACTTAAATATTACACTGCATTCAGAAGGCGGGTTTTCCCTAGTTCAAAATCTCATACATTATGGATGAGCGTTCTTGGAGGCACAGCAGGACTGCCATCTCCTGTATAAAATCTATGCATAAAGTTCATGCCCGACGTCATCCTTAGGCCAACACATTACTACAGCAAGGTAGGACCCTGCACAGTAATACAGCAAGGTAGGACTCTGGGGCGACATATGGGTGTATATACATCACATCTTGCTAAGATAGATAGAGGAGACCAAGACTTCCCGGCCAACACACTGACCAGAGATGCTGAGGTTCCAGCATGTAGACACTCCAGCGAGCAGTGGTCTAACATTCCTCATGGGGTGTCTAGCTCGAGACCAGGACTGGGTCTCATCATCTCACTTCAGGTAATGGGGTTGACCGAATCCTGGAGAAATTCTTGGCTTAACACCTACACCCATGCTAGGTACACATAGGTACATCTAGTTAGTGTGGTGTCGTAGGAGTACCCATCTTTTTATCATGTGTTTTATATACTTGAATGTATTCATGATTTTAGTAAGATTGTAGAACTATACCATCCTTTTATCTTTATGGTACTGGTAATCATTTATATCTTATACTGTTTAACGGTTGTTACAGAACATCTATTCTACACCAGAATAACAACAGTTCATAGCATCTGCTATTTTCATCTGCGTTGGCAGGCAGGCTGACATTCCCACCTAACGAAGCTTATGTATGCCTCCTTGTAGCCATCAGCAAACGAAAGTAATACGGTTCTTCTGTATGGTCTTTGTCTCAAGTCTCTCTAGCTCATTACACTCTGTGCTTAGTTTACAATTTTAGAATGAACAATTAGCAGAGGGCCCGGGCACCCTTTTACCTACCTTATTTGCATTCTGAGAAACCATGCTCATTAAGTATAATAAATGAGAATTGAATGTATCAGTTTCTATGAAACCTTGCTCAGTTACTTAAAACTATTCACTAGAACAGATCACTCAGCTCTTACAAAATAACATGAATGTATTCAAGCAGACTTGATTATCATGTTGCAATGAATAATGTCATGAATATTAGTGTATTATATAGTTGACACATATCTAAATAACCAACATATATATTTCAAGAAGGGGGACACCTAAAGGGAAAAACTACATCTAAATAATTATAACAACTTCGCATTATAATATGCTTTTTGATATGATGCCTTGCGTATATCTCCAAATGTCTAATGAATCATAGAATCTCTGAGAACATAATATGTTAACCTCTTTCAAATTAAACACATAAAAATGTTCTATATTGTTAATTCATGTCATGCACCAAATCTCTCTTGAGCGAGAAGTTTCATTATTTCACAAATTGCAGCCTCATTAGTAGTAAAGAAGAGCCTGAATATTGTCTCAGCACCACAAATACAGTTGTTAGTCACCAGTCACTGGACTGCTATTATTTTACCCTTACATTCTCAAAATGTTTGGGATAGTATGCACATTGATGTCAAAGGTAATGTATTCCTCTATACAAAGCCACAAATTAGAGGAAACATCCTTTACAACAAAACTTTTACAACACAGTGCTTTTACAACACAGGTTTTACAACGAAAACCATTACAACGCATTGCACTGGGGGGCGCTCTAGGATAGGGAATAGTTTTAATTTACTATCCAACACCTTCCCTACTATCCACGGGGACTGGAGTTGGAATAGTAAATTAAACTATTCACTATCCAGCACCCCCAAGCGCTAAGCGTTGCAACAGCATGCGTTGTAAAAACTGCTTTGTTACAGCATGCGTGGTAAAAGCATGCGTTGTAATGTCATACATCCACAAATTAGACATCAAGGGTGGGTGACACTTATAGCCTCCTTACCTTTTTAAGTCTCGCCTACTAGGCTGCCCAAGCTGTTGGTTAGTGCAAGACCTACTGTGAGCAAACCAAGAACTTACAATGGGCTTAGAACTTTATTGCCATTCATATTTGTTTGCTTCCGTTTGATGGCTTTACCTAACCCATCTTACTCATCTTGTGTTTGACCCTCCCCTGGAGCATAGCCTCTTTACCATAAATTTGCTTGGCTGACATATTCTTCCACTGTTCTCTTTTGGGGAACTACTATTTTACTTTTTGGTAAAGCACTCCATGAGAGTGCATGTGTTTTCCAACTCTCTTAATCATATGGTTTTCCCAAACAACTGCAGGCCCTGATTTTGCAGTGCTGTGCCTTTGTGTGCTGCTCTCTTCTGTCTGCTTCTACCCCTGCATTTCCTCCACAATCTGTGTTGCTCTCTTCATTGTATGCAGCTTTTACCCACCTCCCAATCTGGTGCTACTTTTGCTTTAATACCCTATTGCTTCCCACCACCCTTGTGGGCAATTTGTGTTGTTTTGGCCATTATTTTGAGGGCTCTGGAAGCTGCCATGTGCTCCTCTTCAAACAAAAGTTATTTTGCACATTTAAATTTGTTTTTTTATTGATCAAACTAAGTAGTATGACCATCTTAGATCAGTCTATAACAAAATAAAATGGAGCCTGCATCATTCTGTAGGTGCATGGATGTGTGTTGATGTATGCAGCCCTACTGAGGATGTGACTACCAACAGCGGATGTGCCATGGGATAACGTTTTTTCTTTTATTTTTGCCAATGCTAAACTGCAATTGGCAAAACAAATTGTCACTTTTACTGATTCATCCTAAAAAATCATTGGCAAAGCCAATAGGGCCCACAGTCGAGCCTTATTGGCCCTTCCACAGCTTTTTGGGTGGCGTACAATGTAACACCATTTATGAAGTACATCTCCAGAACATTTAAGTGACAAGAAAAATTGTAGTAAGTATAAAAATACACTGCAAAATATCCACTACAATATTATAGTATTTAAAAAAATAAGAAAAGACTTAACCAAGACATCTACTCCAAAAAAAATGGTTTATTACAATAGTAATAAATTATTATAAACATAAAATTGTTTCAAATTAGCAATCAGTAAACATAAAATAAAAATTGATTTATTTAAAATATATATATATAGTATTTTCTCATTTTGACAAACAAAAAATCTGGTTTTAAGTAAAGAATGTAAAACTTAAATACATATTTCGTATTTTGAAATAATAAATGTAAACATGTGTTTAAAAGAAATATATAATTAACTAAGTTTATTTTATCTTGCAAAATAAATTACTTAAAGTTATTTTTATTAAATATACATCATTATAAATGTATTAAACTAATAGCTACAGTAAACTACACACACTTAACATAAAATCAGCAACAATATAATATATGTATTGATAAATAATATCACCATTTAAATTAACCATAAATGTATATATCAAAACACGCAATCTATGCTCATTCAACTATTGTCAATCTATACTACTAATATAAAGAGAGAACTCAACCCTTTGAGCCAGGTAAACTCGGGAACCACAGCGCCAATCCACACACCCGATACATCCTTGAAATTGTCAGGGTGTGTAGATGGACATAGGCTACATAAAATAAAAATAAAACGTAAATTTAAAAAATTAACTTTAAAAACAAATTAGTCCCCTGAAAGAAGCGCCGGCCCCGAAGTCTGCGTCATGACATCGGGAGCGGGGGGAGGAGCCGCGTTCACGAGCAACAGGAAGAGCGGAGGACATGATCGCGGGGTGGAGCTGCGGACAGGCGGGGAGGAGCGGCGAGCGGCAGACAAGCGGTAATGACCAGCGAGAAGTGGAGGAGCAGTGGAGCGGTAAAATCAGCAGCGCGAGGAGGAGCGGTGAGTAAGGTAAGTGAGGGTGTGCAACGAGGGACGGGCAGGAGCCATGGGTGCACGCAAGCCTGAAATGTTGCCCCCAGCCCCCTTCTGCCCCGGGCAATGCTGCCGCAAGCCTGAAATGCTGCCCCCAGCCCCCTTCTGCCCCGGCAACGCCGGGGCGGGCTGCTAGTAATTTATAAAATTTGAAATTTTTGAAAAACAGTTTATAAACATTAAGAAAAAATATTCCATTTGACATCCAACAAACATTAAAACGGAGTGCAATATAATAATCTAACTCCAGACCAACAAACATTCTAAAAATTCATCATGTTAAAGTCGTCAAATATACTGTTCTAACCCCAGACCCGGTCCCAGCTATTAGTGGTACAAGGTTCAGTGCTGTGGGGTCCCAGAGGTGTGAGGATTTCATCCTTGCCTAATTTGTGCTGGGGTCAGGCACGAGTCCCGCAGCACCTTTGATCTCCTGTGTAGTGCCGCCTGCACAGTCTCTTCATGTGGTAGTCTCAAGTCACAGGGGTGTCCTTGAACTTGGTTCTTAATTCTCCCTGTGCGCCTCGGATTGACTCGACCTTGTGCATGGGATTATGTGATGGGTTCTTCCACGCATGCTGGTGTCTCTCTAATGTCACATTCAGGCGAGATTGCAGGGCCTACCGCACCCCTAAAACGCTGTAGGTTTTACCACTCATGTGTTTTGGCTCATAATTTTAATTGTAAAATTCCTGAACAGAATAAATGCAGTTATATTTTCTTTTCTTATATAATAGTTACTTTTATTTCGTAATTCAAGATGGCTGAACCACTTGGATTCAGGTCACACCATGTTCAGCACTATTTAAGATGAGTCCCATGAGTTCAGTTGCAGCACAATTGTGCTTGCTGGATTGCTCGTTCACTAGACTTGTGGAATTTCCTCTTCCTTCTGTCCCTACACTCAGTATTCTTTGCTCTTCTCCTTACTGGTTGGTCTGGCAGCTGGAAAGTTTTCTGGTCTCCAGTGTTTCCCCCCTTCCCGCGGTTAATTATTTTTTAGGGTATTTCTGGATATTCAGTTTGATCCTTGCATCTGGCTTATTTTTTGGAAACAGTAGGCCATACCTAAGCACCAAGACGACTCTACACACATCGCCAAGAAGACTGGATCTTGCCATGGGGTGTAGTGGTCCAGTCTAATGTGCATGAGCTGCGGTTTAGTTCGGCCACTCACATACAATGTTTTCAGTTTCTTGAGAGTGCCTGCAAGGGGCGGGACTGCTCAGTGTTTACTCTTGGTAGGGTGGGGTATAGGGGTATGGTAGTAGGGGCACAGTCCTGGAGAGTAAGGTAGTCCCAAGGAAGGCATAAAAGCACTCAGATCATAGATGCAACAAAAATAATAGCAATAAAAAAGGCACTGTAACTCAGTGATGCTCTGTAATTTGGTGGCACACTTTCCACTTATCTATGTCTATCAATACCTTTTCAGTTTACCCCCTATTTTTTTATCTATCAATCTATCTTTATCTCTCAATTTCTATTCCTATCTTCACATACCTATTTATAACTATCTGTCTATACCTTAGTATCTGTATTTATATAGGCATCAATCTTTCTCTTTATATCTATCTAAATCTGTCACTCTTTTTTATACCTATCTACCTATACCTATCTATCTGTTTCTATTCATCTGTAATTATCTCCCTAGATTAATATATCTGACGAACCTTCTCACTATCTTTAGCCCTCACTGTCACCCTCCCTGTCCCTCTCCCTCTTGCTGTACCTGCTCCCCTTTCTCACTGTCCCCTTCTCTCTCTGCCCTCTATGCTTCCCTTTTTTGATCTCACTTCTCTGCTTCCCATGCCCCTTTCCCTCTGTTTCTTTCTAAATATATTTGATTACAATTTAGTCCAACATTGGCAGGTACAGGAGTGCTTGCTAGGCACAATCTGACATTGTATATGCAGGGGATATAAACTCAAAAAACATCATGCAGTGTGAGATGAATCTCGAATCCTCCCAACATGCAACTGCGTGTTAAAATGTTATTCAAAAAAAGTGATTTGTAATGTTTTTCCAAAGTCAATGGTTTATTTTCGATCTCTCTTCAAAGCTTGAGCAGCAGCTTAAATTGACGTTGAAAATTTCATAAGTAAGGTAACTGCATCATTGCATTATTTTGTACAATTCAATATGTACATATCATCCGTAAATGCATACCCTATGTATTTTGAGCTGGAGCTCTTCGGTGGGGGATATATCGCAAGTACAAAAGATGTGAGCTTGAAATTAGTAACGCTGTGTAGAACAACAGGGTGTGCCGTACATTACAAATCACTTTTTTTGAATAACATTTTAACACGCAGTTGCGTGTTGGGAGGATTCGAGATTCATCTCACACTGCGTGAGGTTTTTTGACTTTATATCCGCTGCGCCTCTGTGTCAGGGGGCGAACATCTCGTTATCCCCATACCTGTCCACTTTGATTACTCTACGTATTACATTGGAGTGCTGTGGTCTTTCCATTGATTGTATATGCAGGGACATTAATCTTGGCCTTTAGCGTAACCATACAGCTGTTCAGTCTACCTGTTGTTTGAATAAAAAAATGTGAAGAGGTGGTTTCAGAAATATAGTTACAGTGTTGCTTCGAGTACATGGGAATCTTAGAGGTGGTATGGCTCTGAGATGATGGGCAGCTCAGTACTAGTGTCACTATGAATGGATGAGAAGCTTGGCATTGCTGACACTGAGAGGAGTAAAGAAGCTAGGCATTTGAGGTTACTGTCAGGGTATGGGGAGCTTGGTTATGGTGTCAGTGTGAATGGATGGAAATCTTGCTGATGTTATCACTGTGAGGTGATAAGGAACATAATAGTGGCAATATTGTACTACAGGATCCTACGTGCTAGTGCAACTGAGAAGAAACAATCTGCAATATCATCACAGTTGGTAGATAGGATACTTGGACTAGTGGTATTAAGAGAAGGGAAACTTGGTGCTTGAGTCACTTTGAAGAGAACATATGGGAATTTAAGTGCTGCCATTATTATGCAAAGAAGTGTGTGTGAGGGCCCTTCAAGGAGGTGCAAAGACGGAAAGGCTTTTGCTGGTCGCAGCGCTAGCGCTGCAAGGAGAGCCTACATTTAGAGAGATCCTTACAGCAAGGTTAGGACAGTGACGGAAACATGAAATTGCAAATCGCAGATTTTTTTCTAGTTTAGGTCTGATTAGCTCACTCAGTCCAGGTTATTTGCTTTGTATTTTGAGACTCGTAGTCTTTCACTGCCTTTAAACAAACCCACTATGCAGCCCTCACTGCCCAGCAGAAGTCATGATTCATATCAGTGGAGGGCAGTGCCTCTATTTTGTCTCCTAGTCCATTCCGATTGCTCCACCTTTTCCACTGGCCCTCACATTCTTGTGTACGTAGTCATTACTGGAGGCGATGGGCAAAGGAAATGGGCATTATTCTCGTTGGATCTCAAGTACAAGGTTAGTGCTCTCGATAATGATAATTTAAACAATATAAATGCCAAAAATAAAAAAAGATTTAGGGCCCGATGTAGGTAAACTCCAATTTACCACTTCTTAAATACCGAATCATACCGATTCGGTATTTAAGAAGTGGTAAATTGGAGGGGGGGAGATGTGGGTATTTCAGAATCGGTAAATACCAAATCTGTAAGATTCGGTATTTACCGATTCTGTAAATACCGAATCGGTATCCCCCATTGATTCCTATGGGCCTTGAAGCCCATAGGAATCAATGTGCATTACCGGATCAGTATTTACCGATTCGGTAATTACCGATTTCTGCAAGGGTGCAGGGGGTGTCACTTTGACACCCTCTAGCACCCCCAATACTGGCTTGTGTGCCATGTGGCACACAGACATGCCCTAAGGGCATGTCTGTCTGTCACATGGCATAGGTGTGCATGCACACATGTGCATGCACACCTGGATTCGGTATTTTAACACCCAATTGGATTGGGTGTTAAAATACCGAATCTGAAGGGCCTGTGGGACTGAAAGTAGTCCCACCTACATCCCGAATTTTAAAAATCGGTAAACTTACCGATTCTGTATTTTTCCGATTCGGTAATTTTACCGAATTGGTAAAATACCGAATCGGACAAAAAAAGGTCCCTCACATCTCAAAAGGCCAAATACTGGTCGGAAACGGCCGAATTCGGCCGTTTCCGACCGGTATTGGCCACCTACATCGGGCCCTTACTCTTTAAAGTTAAGTTCCTGGGCACAGACCAGGTGCTTTTCTTGCCAGAGGACCAGCACACCTCCACATACTCGAAACCTTTGTATCTGCCCTGGAAACACGCTCACATCTCTTCTAGAGGACTATTTAGCTTCTGGGTGACAGTTAAAGGGTCATACAAATGGGCTTCTAGGGACTTTAGGCAGGGAAAGTGGTAACTTTCTAAAGTACTTCTTCTAAAATATTTATTACAAATCCAACTTTACCAGTGCATTGAGCTTGTAATATATATGTTAAAAAGTCCAAGAATTAACTTTGTAGCCGTTTCCTAGGCAGAGATAACATCATTAAATGTAACATTGTATTACAATGCTTTCTTGTAGAACAGCTAACCATGCTGTAATGAAAATGGCTTTTGGAGCTTTGTCACTGTAGGGACGTGTTTAACACCATGTACCTTACCTTATGGGCATTAAGGCCTTCATTTAGGGGACTAATTAATATTTGAAAGGAGGTTTTAGGCCTGTCAAAAGGGGAGCGATCATTCAAAAATAGGTGCGTTCTTACACTCAGGCCCTGATTACGGTGTTGGGCGGACTGACGTCTGCCTGACACTATTGCGGATTGAGACCGACCGACCTCAGGTCGTTGGTTCTGACCACATCAATTGGATACGACTGCACACAATGCGGTCGGAAACATCCATTTTCCTATGGGAGCTTGTGCAGTGGCCCCCCCCCAGGCCTCATAGCGGAGGCCGTGTAGGAATGCGGGCCCTGCTAGGGGCCCCCAATGTCTCTTTCCGATAGCCTTTCCGACGTGGAATGCCGTTCTTAAGTGATTATGGTGAGGTTCCATTTGACCGACGAAAGCTTTGGTGGTCCCTCCCACTACTGCCTCTGACTGCACTCATCATAAAGTGATCAGACTGTAGCAGGAGATGGCGGTCTGACCACAAACGACGAGCTGTTGGTTGCTGTCTGACCGCTATCGTAATTTGGCCCTGAGGGACTCATTTATGAAAAGTTTTGCATCGCTGCATGAAAACAGCAATGTAACACTTTTCATAGCGCCTTCCTTGCAACATCATGGATACTCCGTATTTACTGTACGGTGCTTCATGTCGCAAAGATTTACAGATACAAGAGCATTTCTGACGTCTCTGTAGGCGCAAACGTGGTGCATCGCTGGAGCGTGTATGAAACAGATGCAACTCCAGCAATGTGTCTTTCCACATGTGAAAAGCCCTGCGTCATTCCTTACATCTGCTTCAAGTAGTGATGCCCCAGAGGTGGTGCAGTGAAATCTCATATATTTTGTTGTGTCACTTCTACGTGGCTTTGCTGCGATGGACCGCCCACCCTGCATACATTATACCTGACTCAGCTATTGTTGTATAGCGTTTTAGATTCCAAATGGATTTTCCCTACATATGCCCTTATATAGATTCAATTCACATTGCCCTTACATAGGCATAGGAATCAAGCTCTTATTTATGCATAGCCCATGCTACCCAATTACAGGCATGGCTACTTCCATCCGTTCACCAAACGTCACAACGATCTCCTGGAAAACCAGCTTAAGCTGTTAGGGAACGTCCCCTTGCTTGAATATTGATTTCTCCAAGAACTCAGTTACTTTACAATGAACAACTATCCCCCAGGGGTTCATTCATGACGTTCATATGCCCTATGGCATCCCTAAACACCTTCAATGTATAAATATACCTTCACTTGCTATAGCCAGATACAGTGTTTCGGAGAAGTTCGACGACCTACTTGCCCGACACAGCTCGCTACAGCAAGTGCCGAAGAAAGCCGACTCTCCAGCTGATGCACTGATCAGGAAGCTGCCTTTCTCCTGCCGAGAATCCAGCTCCAGTGTTTCTGACTCCCCTTGCGGGATGTTGGGAAATAGAGTCCTCGAGAAAGAGATGCCAGACCTCCTTCATTCTAAAAAGGTATGGAGCTGATTAGAACCTAGAGAAACTTTTGGTAGATTCTTGGCAAAGCTAAACCTATGCAAAAGACCATACTTACTTCTTCCCTTGTACTAGACTTAGGTTAGGTACATTGCGGTAGGCATATTTTAGAAGCACCAGTTGAGTATTTTAGTCTATATTATTTATGTATGTATTTTTATATGGCTTAGAAACCATACAATGCTCTTACAGTATTATTTCATATTACTGTTTACGCTGTTAGCATTATACTTTGCAGTCTGCCTAACGATTGTAGCAGTTCACTTATCTTGCTCTACTAAGTGACATTTTAGCTCTTACTCACGTTTTGCACTTATTTTTTATCAATTTGCGTCGTATCACTGCTGTCTTCAGCTGCCCTGCACCCTCCTTGCATTCAGTTACCGCCATAGACCCTGGTCCGTCACGGCTTGTGCCGTTTGTTACGGAGGGTCGGACCAGACACCATCCACTTCCGGTTGCACTACCAGAAGTAACAATCAGCATTCTAGTCTCTTTCCACCCATTTCCTATTTAATCAGGAGCAGGGCACGGACGCGCGCAGTGGCGCCTTTGAACTGAGGGCCACGTTATTGTTTTAATGTAAAATTAGATAATGCTTGTATGTACAGATAGAAGTACTAAGTGACATTTTAGCTCTTACTCTGGTTTTGCACTTATTTTTAATCAATTTGCATCGTATCACTGCTGTCTTCAGCTGCCATGCACCCTCCTTGCATTCAGTTACCGCCTTTGACCCCGGTCCATCACGGCTTGTGCCGTTTGTTAGGGAGGGTCGGTCCAGGCGCCATCCACTTCCGGTTGCATTACCGGAAGTAACAATCATCATTCTAGTTTCTTTCCGCCCATCTCCTATTTAATCAGGAGCAGGGCGTGGACACGCCTAGCGGCGCGCTGGCGGCGGGCCGAAGGCAAGCCAAAGGCAAGCCCGTCTGCGCCCATCCGTGCCTGACTGCCGCCAGACGCCAGGATCCTTGCATTTTCCCCCCATGTAAATATTTTGTCTTCTTCCTTTTAATGATACATTTTAATAACATGACGATTCTCAGGTATTCCAGCATTGACTTAAATGATGTGAATACTATCCAAATCAAACTCACCAAGGCACTAGCAATAGAAATAGGCAGATTAGCTGAAATCTCTCGTTTAGCCCCCCCTTCTGACCAGATTGCGATCTCCGCGCCTCCCTGTTCAAATCCGTCTAAAGAACTTACTGCCATCTATTTTAATGCGTGTTCCATCTCTAAACACGCATTAGAAATATGGAGCCTTCTGGACTCCGAAAATCCAGATATTTGTTTGGTATCTGAGACTTGGATACACAAGAATGCCACCCCTGATGTTCATATTGCCTTTCCTCCGGAGTATAAAATCACACAACTTGATAGGAAACACTCTAGAGGGGGTGGACTACTAATTGCAACCATCCACAATGTAAATGTTGTTAGCGTGGAAAACCTTGTTTTCAACCGTACCAAAATAATTGTGTTCAAGATAAAGGGACCCTCAAGCGGCGTCTGGAAAGGAGCCTAGCTCTATCGACCCCCCAGCGCCAAGGGAGATTTTGCAAACAAGCTTCTAGAGATTATTGCCCCACATGTTTTGTCTTCTGACAAATTCTTTTTGATAGGTGATTTCAATTATCATGCAGAAATACAGCTGAACATGGATATCGAAAAGCCAATCTCCAACATGAATACCCTTGGTCTGGTTCAGAAGGTCACTGGCCCCACACATCAGGCTGGCCAAACCCTTGACCTTCTTTTTTCAAATTCCGCTGACATTATGGTAGATCCTAATCAAAAAACGTGTGGGGGGTCAAAGGGAAATGTTTACCGACCTGTCAACTCACTCCCTTACTGTCATACTAGTGAAACACAAACAGAGAAGACCAGGTCAAAGTGGTGTTAAGCTATACTAGTGACTAAGAAACAGGGGGGGCATGCGTGAGGAGTTGAGTCACAAATGGCTTCAGAAAAATCCCATCAGACCACCCTTGCGGTGGAGTCTCGTCATGTGGGAATTGGTTAAATGATCCAAACACCGCCCTGACCATCAGGTGATGGTGCGGATGTGGATAAACATACTGTAGCCAAATTGTTGCTCAAGGAATAGTGCTAATGGGGTGCAGTGCTTAAATGATAGTGAAGGATAAAACTAACTACTTAAACAAACCATGTATTACTTGAGATCTATCTAAGTGTCAGAATTAAAATCACGCCTAGTAGCTGAAGAATTAGGCTACACTATGGCGCTGTGCAGGTCGGTCGACATGTTTCAGCCAATAAGAGAATTACTCTGGCTTTCTTCAGGACCTTTAAGGATGTTTAGCTACTGCAACTAAAAAAAGTGATAAGTGCAAACATAACAAAATTATACATATAATGATACATATAACAACCAGTCACTTGGAACTCCAATGTACACTGGAGAAAGAGAAAAATATCTTCTTCCCATCTTTGTGTGGGTGATGACCTCACCTCACCCGGCAACCGCTCGGGAGAATGAGGCCCCGCTCTTTGGCTGCGGCCACCGGGCGGGAGACACGGGGTCAGGCTCAGGCTCCACTCCATCCATGCCAGACTGAAACACAGGCTGGTAGATCCCCCCATTTCATTGCTGTGGACGGATCACTACCTTTTGAAATTTACCATTCGCGCCATCAAAATCGAAGTAGCCTCTGAAAACGAATCCATCTTACGTAGGCCCTTGAAAAAAATTGATTTACTCCTGTCTTCCAAACATTTTCATTTCGATCCGACCTCTTCTACCATGAGTTCTAGTATAACAGCACAGCATCTCCGATAGAGCTATCTAGACAGCATTGGAAAAATCTGCTCCCTGGAGTAAAGCCAAATGCAAGATCAGAACCGCCCCATGCTTTACCTAGCAATTAAACATTACTGAAACCCTAACCAGAGGCGCTGAGAAAAAATGGCGGAATAGCAAAGCTCAGGCTGACCACAAAGCATATAAAGTACTGCATACCAGTTATATGCTTGACATAAGGGCATAAAAGCGAGCATTTCTTATGGAGCAAATAAATAAAGCAGAAAATTCCTCTAAAGAATTGTATAAAATTTTAAGGGAGTTCTCCACTTCTAGCAACTCGTTAGCAATACCTAACTTACAAGAGTGGACTGACGCTCTTTCGGGATTCTTTGAGGAAAAAATAACTGCCATTCATCTTTCCTTCCCTTCCCTTCCCATCAAATTTCAACGCAACCCGCAGCTTTGGAAGTTTCATCATGGAATCCATCATATAACCTAAGTCAATTTGGGAAATTTGACAATGATGCGACCATGTCAGTTGGGATGAAAATAAAGTCGGGGTCTCCCACCGATCATGTCTCTCCTAAACTTTTCTCCATTCTAGCGCCGGCATTGGTGGAATGTCTGACCGGTCTCTTTAACAAATCTCTCTCAGAGGTAGACTTCCCCACAACATGGAAAGCAGCAAGGATTAGACCTATATTAAAGAAACCCTCTGCCGGTCCTAACATCCCTTCAAACTACAGGCCCATTTCATTACTCCCATATTTTGGGAAAATGCTTGAATTTTTTGTCAATAAACAACGTGTGAGCCACCTCGAAAACCAAGGGATTCTAGACCATTTTCAATCTGGTTTTCGGTCAGCCCAGAGTATGGAGACAGCGTTGGTCGAGGTTGCTGACAATATCTGATTGGCTTTAGATAATAACCAATCATCCATCCTCGTCCTGCTCGACCTGTCTGCGGCCTTTGAGACCATCTCCCATCGCATTTTAATCCAACGGCTTTGGGAGATGGGTGTCAGAGGAACCGCCCTAAAATGGTTCACCAGCTACTTATCCGATCGGATAACAGCTGTTCAAATTGGCAAAAATGTAGCAAGTGAAAGGCCTGTCAAGATGGGTGTTCCACAGGGTTCTATTTTAAGTCCTACTCTTTTTAATGTTTATATGACACAATTGGCCAGAGCGATCAGAGCCTTTGGCTTTGATGTTCTGTCCTACACCGCCTATACCCAGATTTTAGTCACTCTGGGTTCGTATCCTAATGAAACAAAACAGCATTTAAAAAATGAATGATCCAGGTGGAGAAATGTATGAGCGCCAATCATCTTCAGCTTAACAGCAGCGAATCAGCAATTATGCTCTTTGGCAAAGCTGAAGAACATTGGGCACATGACTGGTGGCCAACCAATCTGGGCAACTATCCAATGCCTAAGGAATCAGTGCAGAACCTAAGTTTCTACATGGATAATAAATTATCCATGAAGAACCAAATCAATCACATCACGGGCACCTGCTTTGGACTAATGCGTAGCTTAAGAAAGGTCTTTAAGTGAGGCACGGAAACCCCTAGTTCAGGGTCTAATCATAAACAGAATGGACTATGGGAACATGCTCTTACTAGCCATGAATGAGCACCATCAGAATAAGCTCCAGGTTCTTCAGAACACTGGAGCCCGGCTGGTCCTCAATTTACCGCGAGGATCCCCATCGGCCCCTTGTCTGAAAAGCCTTCACTGGCTTCCGGTGAAAAAGCAAATCCTCATTAAAACCTTATGTTTTCTTCACAAACAAATGTATGGAAGTGGTCCAAAATACTGGTCCCAAAAGCTAGCATGGTATCTGCACCGTAGAGAACTAGGATCCAGCAACGAATCCCTCAGCCAGGTTACGGTGGGGCGGAGAGGTGGGGCGGGGGAGGGGCAGGGTGAGGGGTGCTAAAAACTGGAGTATGGACAATTTAAGGTAAGTAAACAATTGAATAAATAAAACGAATTTCGTAGTGCACCCTGCATCACATTTTGCGATGCAGGGCGCGCTACGAAATTCGTTTTATTAATTAAATTGTTTACTTACCTTCAATTATCCATACTCCAGTTTTTAGCACCCCCCACCCTGCCCCTCCCCCGCCCCGTCCCTCCGCCCCACCGAAACTCCTTCCACGGGCTGTGGCTGGAATCCCTGCTCACCCCTCTTAGAATACAAACCTCCGGCAATGGCGGTCGCGCTTTTT
Organism: Lissotriton vulgaris; assembly: GCF_964263255.1. Lineage (NCBI taxonomy): Eukaryota > Metazoa > Chordata > Amphibia > Caudata > Salamandridae > Lissotriton > Lissotriton vulgaris. The sequence continues at coordinate 116,826 of NW_028252992.1, forward strand.
CTTTTCTTGCACCAGCCTCATGGAACAAAATGCCCCTCAACCTCCGTGTCATCTCTGAACATAGCTGCTTTCGCAAAAGACTGAAGACCTGGCTTTTTGCGAATTAAGCCTGTTTCTGCCCTCTTGTCAGAGCCGTTCTGCACGCGCCATGAGACTCTTTGGATGTGATATGTACGCGCTACAAATGTTTTTGACTTGACTTGACTTGCATGAGAAAGAAGACTGTTCAATCAACCTTTTATTGAAAATGCCTATCTCACTATTTCTATGCAACTCAGTAGACATGAAGCACGCACGATTGACTGAGTGAACTAGTTATCTATTATTTCCATGATTCTGAGAGATATATTCTTTTTCTTGGGAAACAAAGTTGTCATGTTTATGCTTTTGTCAAAAACCAATCCCTTCTTGTGTACTCGAGAAAGTTTCTAGTGACCTCTGAGTTAGCTGGCACACACACAATCAAGTTTAGTATATTCGATAGAAACCGATTGACATAAGTCCTACGTCAAAGCTATTGGTATTTTATTCCAATGCGCAGAGCCTATTGGGAATATAGGAACTACACTACAGTATAATGTAGCACAGGGGTTTACAAAGTGGCACAGTGTGGCACATTTTTCATCCTGCCACAGCGTCACAAAAAGTGTCATAACAATGGTGTAAGGGCCTCATAAATAAGGGCCTGAGAGCCTCATTTATGAGGTTTTGTCACATGGCAGCAGTGCAGGCCTAACTGCGCTGCCCTATGGCAAAAAAAGGGCAGTAAAGCACCAATCACATATGACACATTACTGTCCTTTTTCCCTGCGCACAATGGGCTGCTGTATGCCAACGCAGGAACTCTTGCACCATCGTGCAAGGGTGCTTGCGTTGTTCAGGAAGCTAAATCTTCCTGCACAAAAACAATCACAAGAGGCTTTTTCCTCTTTCTATGCGTGCTGCAGAAGCAGGACACATAGAAAAAGGAAAATATGAGGAGAAATATAAATATTTCTCTTCGTTGTGCCTCTATTATGCCTCCCCTGGGGAGACATATGTTTTTGCACTGCCTCACAGTTACTATTTCTTGTAAATCTGGGGCAGTGTCAAAAAGCCATGGATGTTGCTGGAAACGCCCCCAGCAACACCCATTGCATGCCCCTTTAACGCAGAAAACTGTGTTAAAGGGAAGGATATTTACGAGGCAGCATTAAGCTAAAAAAATGGCTTAGCGCTACCTCGTAAATATGGACCAAGCTCCTGTGCCATGGAACGTCACAAAAAGTGACGTTCTGGTGTTGCAAGGGGCCTCATAAATAAGGCCCTGAGGGCCCGATGTAGGTAAAAGTCATTTACCGAATTTAAAATACCGATTTTTACCGAATCGGTATTTTGAAATCGGAAAATGATATGTAGGGAAAAAAAAATCGGTAAAATACCGATTCGGAAACAATCGGTATCGTGTTTCGATACGTACCGAATCGGTATTCACCGATTCGGTAAATACCGATTCGGCGAATACCGAATCGGCAAATACCGAATCGGTAATGGCAATACAACCCTATGGGCCAAAAGGCCCATAGGAATGCATTGTAAATACCGATTCGGTATTTACCAATTCGGTATTAGCCAAATCGGTAAATACCGAATCGGTAAATACCGAATCGGCGAGCAAGTAAAAGTGAAACTAATGACTACAGCCAATGAGGTGGAACAACCCTCCCCCACCCTAGCAGGGAGTGGCTACCCAGGCAGGTGCAACTCATTAGAACTTTCTGGAGAGGCAGCCTGAGCCGAGCATTCAGAGTGAGCAGCAGAGAGAGTGGTAGCACAATCCTGATCACTGTGGAAATGGCAAGCAGCTCTGAGAGCCAGAAGGCTGGGCGCAAACACAAAGTCAAGTTCAGCAGCATGGAGCTGCAAGTTTTGGTGGAGGAGGTGGTGAGGGTCCACAGGCAGCTGTTTGGGAGGCTGTCCCTCACAGTCCCAGAGAGCACCAAGAGGAAGCTGTGGAGTGGCATCGGTGAGAGGGTGAATGCAGTTGGTGTCACCCCCAGGTGCCTGGACGACCTCAAGAGGTTTTATGACATACACAGCCTCACCAAGAGGAAATTGGCTGAGTTGCACAAGCAGGCAGGACTAACAGGTGGAGGCAGGAACCCGGCGCCACCCCTCTCTGACCTGGAGGAACTTGTGTCTACGACGATTGAGACCGAGAGTGTGGTGGGAGTTGGGGACCTGGACAGCTCAGCCAGAGCTACATCAAAAGGTAAGAAGCATGCGCAGCATGACACACCCTACCAGACACCTCCCCTTTAGCCCCAATGCACAGCCAAACCCCAGCCCAGTACTGCTAGCAACATACATGAGCAATGCATCATGGTAAATGTAGTCAGCTATTGTAGTAACAAATGCCAGTGCACATTGAACTGAAATGCACCTAAAAACTGAATCAGAGTATTGAAAATGAGATGTGCAATGCTTTTATTGTAGTGACTGTAAGACATTTTCACTCAGTTCACAAATGCTTCTTTATACCTAGGGGCACCATCAGGCAGTGGAGCAGCAGCTACACAAGATCCAGCTCCAGCACCATCGGACAGTGTGGTGGCAGGGCCAAGCAGCATGGTTCCTTCACAAGAGGAGGAGGAGGAGGACAGCAGTGCCGTGGGCAATGAGGATGACACAGGACATACCCTCTCATTTCCCCACTCCACCCTTCTGTCACTAACGCCCCCATTGCAGTTCTCATCAGAAAACTCACCCACACAGACCCACCCAGCACCTGCCACATCTCCTGCCAGGAGGATCATTGTCGCCCCATTGAACATCATGGAGGAAGCAGCGGGCCAGGCTCCAGCACCCACCCCTGCAACACCTGTGGCACAGCAGCCCACCCAGCAGGGCAGCAGCAATTGGCGCCGGCCACGCACTTCCAGCAGTGCTTTACCAGCACGGGAGGGCACCGTATTCCAAGGGCTGAAGGGGAGCATGGTCCGGATCCAACGGATGCAGGCCAAGTCCATCCTGGCTTGCCAGCGCCAATTGCGGGAGCACAACCTGCAGATGGGGGAGATGACAAAGGGATTTAAGAGTTTTGTTGACAGTAACAGGGAAATAGCAACTGGACTGGGGCGCATGACAACTGCCATAACCCAGCTGTGTGGCAAGATGGAGGTGCATGAGCACAGTAGGTGCAGGGATGCCCGCGTGCAAAACCGGGCAATCAACCGGCTTGCCGCAGCAACCGCCCTGCTATGCCGCCGAGGGGCTAACATGGAGGACTGCCTCACCCAGAACACTGCAGAGGTGACCAGGGGCATGGCCCGAATCACCACTGCCATGGAGGCACTAATAATCTCAAACACGGTGGTGAATCCTGCCCTGGACGTGGCCGAGGCTGGGGACAGCAGCAGCCGCAGCAGCCCGGCCAGCGCTGTATCTGAGCCGCGCCGGAGCACCAGGCGCTCCGCTGAGGCAGCCGGACACGTAGAAGGGGGTGAGCCACATCCAAGTGGGTCAGCTAAGCGCAGCAAAAAGTGAGACTGCCAGGGTGGGTGAGGCAACCCGGCCCATTTACATTCCCCACCTTTACTGTACTTATTTAATTTGTTGCACATCAGTGCTGTAACGTTGTGCCAACATTATTACATTTTTTTTTTCACATCCATTAACCTGTCTGTGCATCTGTACTCACTCAGAAATAGTTTTCTGTTATCTCCTCACGTCTGTATCTGCCATCACTTGGCGTAGACACCCCAGCAGGTTGTGTTTGTGGCACAGCAACGTTGTCGTCATGGTCCTCAATGTCTGACAACTCCACCTCAGTGCCCTTCTTCACCGCAAGGTTGTGCAACATTGCACAGACAGCTATGATCTTGCAGCAGGTGATGGGGGTATACTGCCTTGCACCTCCACTCTTGTGCAAGCATCTGAACCTGCTTTTCCAGATGCCAAAGGTCCGTTCTACTACATTCCTTGTGCTTTTGTGGGCCCGGTTATACCTCCTTTGGCTAGGTGTAGAGGGGTTGAGGTAGGGGGTGAGTATGAATGAGCGGAGGGCATATGCACTGTCGCCTAGAAGGAAAAGGGGTAACATTACTCACATGCATACATGTACTTTACAGTGCTACTTTTTGTTATGGGGGTCTGATGATGTGTCTCACCTAGGAGGTATCCTTCACCAAATTCCCCAGCCGTCAGCCGTGCATAGATGCCGCTGTTTTAGAAAATGTAAGAGTCGTGGGTACTCCCTGGGAATTTTGCTACCAGGTCTGTGATGGTGCACTTAGCATTGCAGATCACCTGCACATTGATGGTGTGCGTAGACTTCCTATTGCGGTATATGTATTCTGTGTCAGCAGGGGGGCAAATAGGAATGTGTGTGCCATCAATGCAGCCGATGATGTGGGGGAATCGTGCCATCTGGTAAAAGTCTGCTTTTGTTTGTACCAGTTCCGCATGGGTTGCAGGGAAAGAAATGTATTGGGTCCATCCTCTGTATCATGGCATCAAGGAATTTGTTGAAAAACCTTGACAGGCTGCTCTGGGTCACCCCTCCTACTGCAGCAACTCCACTTTGATAGCTGCCAGACGCAAGCAGGTGTAGGCTGCATAGCACCTTCACGTGCGTTTGGATGGCGTGTGCCCTTGGGGTGGGGTGGTCCAACAGTGGTTTGAGGTCCCTGATGAGCTCCAGAATGGTGTCTGAGTCCAGCCCGTACCTCTGTAGAATCTCTGCCTCTGTGAGCATGAACAGGGTGATCCTCTGTCTGTAGACCTGTTCCTCTCTTTGCCATTCCCTCTCTCCTTCATGCTGTAGCCGTAGCCGCCTTGCAATGACATAAAATGCCGCCATCCTGCAAGTTGCATTGCATTTTGGGTCTCTTTTTATAGGTTGCAGTTGGTTACCACCTGATTGGAATCCATGGTAAATACCGAATTTGAAATACCGATTTTGAGGCAAAATCAGTATTTCTGTGCTTCCCTACATCTCAATCAGAGTTTTGGCCTGTCCGAATCGGTAATTTACTGATTCGGTAACTCTACCGATTCGGTAGATAGTCCGATTCGGACTATTTACTGAATCGGTATATCTACTGATTCGGTACACGGTCCGAATCGGTATATTTACTGATTCGGTATGTTAGCGATTCGTTCTTTTAACGATTCGGTGTATTTCCGATTCGGTTTATTTCCGAATCGGTACCTATACTGATTCGGTATAAATACCGAATCGGACGGATTTCAGCGTCCTACATCACGATGGCTGGATACCGATCAGTAAGGGCCAAAAATCTGTATTTTCGGCCGTTACCGATCGGTATTGGCCACCTACATCGGGGCCTGAGTCTTTTGTCCTTCTGAGGTCGATAAATGAAGTTGGGTAACAACAAACATCTCTTAACTGCCAATAGTGCCACGAGTCCTCCTTTGGCGTGAGTGTTGCCCTTTACAAAAGCGTGGCATGTGCATTTGATGAATACAAAAAAACTGACGGTTTGTCAAAAAACATATATTTGCTGCAATCTACAGATGGTATTGTAGGACAAAATTGAGCTCGTTTAATTAAAATGATTGCTTTTGTTTTGGGCATTATTGCCTATATTTCTCTAATATGAAATGTATTTTAGAGCCTAACATTTTTATAAACTGGAAAACTGATGTTTGGCTCAAAATCATTATTCTGCCAGGTATATACATTCATAAGACCGATAATTGAGTCTTAATAATTATTACTATCTGAGACACTATAGTCTTAATGATTGATTTAAACAGTATGCCTTCCGACTGTGCCCTGCACCTACGCTTGTGAGATTTGTGTATTTTTATATTGATGCACCTGTACCCTTCCAAGGCGACTGACATTTATTGCACTTTTCCGACAATCTCGTTGGAAGAGGCAGGCTTGCACAGTGACTGGAAGCAAAATGTAAAAGTGAAGAGAGTTGCTACGAAAATTATAGGTTATGGGAAATTGAATTTTCTCTTTTTGAACAAATGTATTTGTTTTCCAGTAAACAGATAAACAAAATACAAAGCTAGAGAACACAAAGCATTAAAATACACAGTTTATATGAGCAATGGATGTAACATAAGGAAATTAAAAGAGAGAATATGAAGGTATCTGAATAACGATCTGCTGAAGCATATATCTCACTTCAGCTCAGTTAATTTGCTCAGTGAAGTGGAATGCAAGCTTGGATGTGTCTGAGTCATAAAGTAAAGTAAAGCTAGCAAGAGAAATAACAGAAAAAGTAGGTACAGATACCTTAAGTAACGTTGCTAACCTTCTTGATACGTGGACTGGTGAATTACAACTGGTGATTTATATGAATTTTTACATATTACCTACTGGCCAGTAGATAGTTATAGTTAGGACCTATTTTCCATAGGAAATCCGCAACATTCTATTTGGAATAACTTTGGCGCCGGTTGACGAATCTTCGCAAAATTTTCAAAAGTAGTGAGGCACTCCGGTCAGCTCCTATCCTTAAAGTCTTTTGGTGATTCGTGAGAAAAAAGGGCGGGTCCCAAAACATGTTTTCCACATGCAATTTTCCATAGGTACCGTTCATCGCGGCTACAGCCCGAACGGCTGAACGGAATTACACCAAATTTGGTCAGACTCGTGCCTTTTGCTTATATGGTGTAAATTTGTTCAGTTGTTCCTGAGAAAATGGCAATTAAAAGTACCTATATATCTATGGCCTCGGTGGATGCGCGCATCTTGCGTGGACTATAAGCGCACCGTCCCAATCACGCGCTGAATGCTGATTGGCTGTCAAATGGTTGTCAACATTCGAAACCAGGAAGTGTTGGCAGCCATTTTGTGCCTCGGTAGAAGCGAGGATCTAGAAATTAGTGGAACAAGTGTCCAAAATGTATAAAGGGGGCAGGTAAGAAATATTTTTACCCTATAGACCTGCTCAGGGGGTCCCCCCAAAAAATGTTTACGGAGAAATGTGTGTTGGGTGCATGGATCCACCGTAATAAAAATAAAAAATAAAAAATAAGTGAAGCGCCTGTAGTTGTTTAAGCATTAGCTACCTGGGAGGGCCAAATTCCGGGGTCTAAAATATTACATTTGATGGGGGTCCAGAGGGTCCCTGTAGCCCGGGGACTGCAATTCCTCAGTGCTACAAAATAACTGGGTGAGGGAGCTCAAAGGTTTGTCTAAGCCCCGGGGATTACCACCCTCCGGGACTTTTTATATTTTGGGAGGGGGGCCACGTGGTCTCCATTTTGAGCAGTGGAAAGCCTTGGGGAACACCACCCTCCAGGAGCGGCTCCTGCTGTGCCTCGGGGTGTCTACCCCCGGGACACTGCTGTTTGCCATGGCAGGGCGGGAGTCGAGGTTTCTGCTCTGTCATAGCAAACTTGAGGGCATATTAACAAGTGCCATTTTGCTGCAATAAAAAAAAAGCCAAAAATGCGGTAAAAATTATATCGCCCTATTTACTAGGTGACGCTAAGATGCATTAATGGATTTTAGCAGCCGGTTAGCTAAGGGGTCGCCTCGTATCTCCAATGAGTTGCAATGTAGGTGTTCTGAGTGGGAAGGTAGGTGTTTCTATGAGAATATAAAAAGGAAGAGGTAGACATGACAACAGCGTTGTATTTACAAGGCGGCCCTGGATTTGAGGACCGATAGGAAAATTCTCGCTAATTGTGGTTTATGTCGGATCCTAACATGTGTTCTGAAGTAGATTTAAAAATGTTTAATATGCGAGGTGGATTGATATGTTAAGTGCACAGTCTTATATTAACAAGGCTCTCACTTCCGAACTTGATTTTTTCACTGTATTTCTCGTGATTTTGGGGGCATATTTACAAAGACAGCATTAAAATTATCGTTGCTTTAGCGTTAGGAAAGTGTTGTTAAATTTGTTGTGGTTTCCTGGAAGCGTAAGCGGAGTGGACTGGACTGACATATGCCAGTGCTGTGCAAGGTTGTGACCACAATTCTGGAGCTATGGGTGTTGTTCCGTCGTGAGCTATATGTGAAATCAACTGATTCGGGTGTCCCTGTTTTAGAGCTGACGTCACCCGGGTCTTAAACACAAACGTTTCATTATATCTGTAAAGTACTACAGCATGGCCAACATGGAAGATACGGGGTATCACTGACCCTATATTCATCCATAGTTGCACACATAAAAGATGGTGGACATGACGTATTTCTGCGAATATGAATGTTTGTTGTCCATTCAGTGGAGTGTTGTAGCTGTAGTAATGCAGGGCTATGAATGCTTTTGGATGCAGCTTTTGGCACATAAAGGGCAGCTAATATATATTCGTATGTTGTCATTCAAGTACACTGTCAAACTTGGTGCTGGAAATCAGTGTTCGAGCCTCTGAGTCGCGTCCACATCCTGTTATTGAAGATAAATGACGTAATCTACCCCTGCCTGAAAATGTACTGTAAATACGGTGCTCATGTAAACTGCTGATATAGTTTTAGGTCGACTTTGCGCTATATAAATATGCACACACTCCCTTTTTCTCTGCAAACACTATTTTCTATTCAAATCATTTTTAAAGTGTTGCCTCAAACTCTTATTAATATAAGAGGGCATGATTTACTTTCAGATAAAGTAGAATAGAAGTGCTACTACAAACACTCCCTCACTACTTCATCTTTCTTTTTTGTTTTTTGTACATTTCTTTTCAATTACTCTTAATGAAAACATTGTGACTGTTAACAAGGATTATTTTATTATTTGTTAATTGACATTAATATTTTTTCCATGTTTACTGCTTGCAACAATAAACCTCCAGGTCTTCATGAGTGAAAATACGTCACAGTACTACACAATATACATACTGATAACCCCATTTTCACTCTAGACGAAAAATAGAATTATTTGATCTTTTTTTTTATTTGTGCATATTTCAAACCTTCTTTTTTCTGCATCTTTGTAGTATTTTCAATTTGCGACGATAATACATGAACTGTTCTTACATTATTTCGATTCTAAAGGACAATTATACTTTTACATACTACATTTAGAAATCATAATAATATACTTGCATTAGAAAAATATATGAAGCATAAACTTATGCTATTAATTTACCTCTCTTTAAAATTCTTTCCTCCTTCTGTCGACATACATCCAACTCCTCTGGAGGGAGCATAATGTTTTATATATTACAATATATACATTAACTTTATGTTCCCTCTGAGGAAATGGATGATAAACTGAAGATGAATCCGACGATCGTAAACTTTATCTTGCTCATAGTTTGCTCACCCGTATTTAAATCACAGAAACAAAAATAATCATCCTATGGGTGTGTTTTATATATGTTTTGGTTATTGAAGTCACTATGGAACCAATTTAGTGCTCCTCAAATTTTTTGGTCACGTTTTTCAGTTGACGCATGCTTACATTCTCACTGTTTAATTTGCGCATGTGTTTTTCTAAAAGTGAAACTTGTTAAAAAGTTTTAGTTTCGTTTTATATCTTCATACATATTCGCTCTTTCTTTTTCTTTCAATTCTTTCTCTCTTTTATTAGACGAGTATTAAAATAAATACCTTTGTATTTATTTTTTAAAACAAGTGTATTTATTGGTTACTGCGTACAGTTTCTGTCCAAAATTTTAATACTCTTCCCCATCCAAAAGCCCTATTATCCTTTTTTTTTAAAGGTGCTATTTGTTTTTTTTTAATTTATTCGAGTATTAAAATAAATTCATTATTGTTGATGTGCGAGTTCCTTCCCTTATACACAGTTGATTTCCACATCTCTGAACATCTGGAGGTACCTGGTGGACTAGATGGACCCCAAGGACCCACAGGATTGACGAGGAATTAATTCTCTAACTTAAAATGAGCCACAAGGAATGTTTGGAGACATGTCACCTCACGCCACGTCCTCTTCCTTCACCACTGTACCCCGTTGCGGGTTTTAAATTGGGGAATTAATTCTCTTTCAATATTGATGGTCCCTGAGGGCCAAATAGCCCAGCAGGTACCTCCAGTATGCGCCAGGAAGCTGCGTGGCAGACAGGTGTTCAGAGGCCACCCCCCCTTTTTACACCTCTCTGCAACACAGCTCTGTGGCGCTTATTGGAGGTACCCAGTGGGCTAGTTTGACCCTAGAGATCCTTTAAAATCAGTTGAACTACGAACTTCGATTTACTCATCTGTTGTCAGGAGATACCTCAGTGCTGCATCTTTGAGCCCAGTACTGATCCTATACTGGAGAAGCGTGCCTCAATGGTTAGAGCGGCAGACCCTGATGCAGAGGTCTGGCCCGAGACCAGGGTTCAATTCCTGCCTCAGCGGCTCTTGGACTCAATTTCCCCGGACCTGATAATTCTCGCCTCGGTGCCTAGTCTAATCATGGGTCCCAGTCTGTGACTCTGGGCAATAGCTTGCTTAATCTCCACAACGGCCCCAGCAGTGCTGTGGATGCCTGGCTTCACCCTGGGGGTGCCCAGGAGTGGACATTTCACAGGAAAGCCAGGATGGGTTCCACAACGGTATGAATATAGCGCTACGTGGCCTCCGGGTAGAAGTGCGCTATATAAATACTCTACATTTCACATTTTCACATTTCATCCTGAAAAGTAATTCTAACCGTACCTACCAGTGACTCAAATTTCCTTCCATAGGTTAACATTGACTGGTTTCACTTGGAAATTCTTCTAAGTGTGGAGTTTTCCAGCTTTAAAATATTCACCTAAAATCATTCGAACAACAAATTCCGATTTACTGACCTGTTATCAGGAGAGAACCCAGTGCTGCATCTTTAAGCCCAGTACTGACCCTGAAAAGTAATTCTAAGCGTACTTACCAGTAACTTGTATTTCTTTCCATAGGAATCCATTGTCTGGTTTTCACAAGAAAAGTTTCTAAGCGTGGATTTTCGCAAACTACAAATATTCCTTAAAAATCGCTTGTATAACTTAAATGCATTCTTTAACTGTTTACAGGAGATGCACCAGTGCTAGATCCAGGATCCCCCACTGAGTAAGAAAAAGTAACAATAACACTACTTACTTGCTAAGTGAATTTCCTCCCATAGGACAACATTGATGATTCTATGTGAAAAAGTTTCTGTCAACTTTTAAAATACAATATTATTCCTTAAAAATCACTACTGTAACCAAAACGATTTTACTCAACTGTTTACAGAGATGTCCCAGGACAGAATCTAGGATCCAGTCCTGTGATTCCAATAGTAATCCATAAAGTAACTAATTGCATTTAACTAGAAATTCCAATTGAGCTCAATGTTGCATTGTGTTTGAAATTATGTTGCCCATTGCAACTTGCAACAACTGTAACTACAGTAGTTAAAAGTCTATTGCCTATTTGCAAAGTATTTAAACTAGAGTAATTCATTCTGAGAAAGTATATTTTGTAATGTAATGTATAATGTAATTATAATGTAATTTAAAAAACTAAAATATCTAAAAATAAATAGTTTAAAAAAGTTTAGAAAATCAGTATAAAAAATAAATATAAAAATTAATACATTTAAAAATTGTCATTTACAAAACCTTTGAAATTCACTGAAATAAAGATAGGTTTCAGACATGTTATAGTTTGGAATTAGCATTTAAAAAACCTTAGAAATTCACTGAAAAAACCATAGGTTTTAGGGGTGTTATAGTTAGCAGGACATTTCACTCGTACAAAACCATTGAAATTCCTCTGTTATAGTTAGTTCTGCTAACTATAACTCACGCGCCCACAATCCACTGCTGATGATGTCACATATTATATCATTCATGACATGGTCAGTGACATCACTGATGACATCACTAATGACATCATCCACATGACAATCAGATACACCTCATGATACACTAGTATAACCTTTCATCACTCACTGTAAAATAAGGAGTACCATACATATTTGACTCCATTGAGACACAAATACAAGTTTCTAAAAACCCACTCAGTGATTCCTAGATCTACACACACACATCTAATCACTTACCTATAGATTCACTCATACATGCTGTCAATGATCAATAGAACACTATCAAATATACTTATACATCTATATCGACGTTACACACCAGCACACATCCTATTCACTTATGCAGTCATCCTACTCACTTATGCAAACAATGGATCATACTTATATTTACTCAGCTACACACTCATACAAACACCACTTCATTTATTCATATAGATAGTAACTCATACTTAGTGTGTTATAAAATCACTATTACAAGTATACAGTTATCCATACGTTCATTCATATAATCACTGAGTCTTATGTATACTTATTTATATACAACAACTGTCATATACACTGCCTTTTATTTTTCTAGTTTGTTGGACATGTACCATTGAGAGATATATTTGCTCATCACCACACCCATAAGGATATTCACTCACCCAAACAACTGTTTTTACATGTAGTCTTAACCTCATATACCTACTGAATCAACTATTCACACATCTTTGGGCAGTCACACACACCCCACCTAACCACACACACATTCACTCTCCTATTCAAATACTCAGTTAACTAATCAATAACTAATATAGACTTTCACATAGCTAGTAACCAACTGGTGCAGCAGTTTACACAACAACTGACAAAGTGATACAGATATTCACACAGTTTAGTCACTATCCAATGTATTTAGTGAGCCACTATAAATTAGTCAAGTAAACAGTCAATCACACTGCTACTAAATCCTCCATCCTGATATTTATATTTATATATCCACTCAAATCAAATCAAGCTTTATTCAGATCATGTAAAATGTCCATAAAAGCATATTATAAAATACAATAAAAACCATGTGTAAATAAAAAGAGAAAAAGAAACTGAAAAAGCATCTTAACATAATTAAATACACAAAGTCATTATACAATTATACATATAACGAAAATACACTTTATAATATTTCATAATTCAAATTTTCTAAGTAAACAAGTTCATTCCTTAGTTTAATTGTCCACGTTATATAACCAGGTACTTACAGACTGATACTGGCTTGTAAAGGATCGCTTGTAAGTGATAAATGCCTAATAAACTGCGGCCTTAATTCTTCCATAAAATAAAGGAAGGCTCTATCCATCTCGAATCTATCCAACCCTGTGACTGGTCAGACCATCACATTATCACATTCTTCATCAATGTAAAAGTTAAATTTAACCCTGTTCAATCCGCCAGGCCCAAAATCTGGAAAAGAGACATGAAAAAACTAAACTCAAACCCTCTGCCCCCCAACAGCTGCAATTCACTACTTCCTCCCACTGGCGTTAAGGACGTCCAATCCTTGACTGATCACTATCTTAATACTATGTCCTCAATAATTAATGAAGTCGCACCCTTGCAGCTAAAAAAAGCCTCCGCAAAAATCTCCAATCCCTGGTACGACGGGAGTCTCAATGACGACAGACGCGCCATGCGAATGGCAGAGCGCACCTGGAGATCAGCTCCCTCTGCACTGAACCTAATAACCCTGAAGAAAAAGAGAAATGCCTACTTCAGGAAAATAAAACGCTCAAAATCAGTCTTCTTCAGCCGTCAGCTTGACCTAGCCAAAAATCGTCCGAGAAAGCTGTTTGAGCTTATCCGAACGCAATCCAAAGAACACCCCCAACCTCTCAACACTATGGGTGAAGCTCCCTCCTGTGAAGACTTCGCCTCTTTCTTTATCCAAAAAACTGACAATATAAAGAATGACCTTCTCATGGATGCAAGCCGCTACCCCAAACCCCTCTACATAGCACCAACTAAACCAAAAAACAATGCCATCTGGTCAACCTTTGTCACCTACACGGAAGAAGAAATTGGCAAACTGCTCAGCACACTGAAACCTTCCAACCACCTCACGGACCCCCTTCCTGCTAACGCTGTCAAAGCCCTTACCCCGTCGCTCCTTCCACTCTGGACTAAAATCATTAACAGCTCACTTCAACAAGGGTCCATTCCCGACTCCCTCAAAGTGGGGCAAGTCACGCCCTTGCTAAAGAAACCTACAGCCGACCCCTCAGACCTCAACAACTACCGCCCCATCACCAACATTCCGACTCTTGCCAAACTGCTGGAAAAATGCGTACAAATACAATTGTCTAAACACATTACTCAGTTTGATCTTCTCAACTCTCATCAATCAGGCTTCAGAGCAAATCACAGTACTGAAACTGCTATGACTCACATAATCGATGACGCCCTCCAAATCCTAGATAACAACGATACCTGCCTCCTAATCCTCCTTGATCTCTCCTCCGCATTTGACACCGTCAAACATGAGAATCTACTCGACCTATTAAACACAAGAATGGGCCTATCTGGAACTGTGCTCAAATGGTTCACGTCCTTTCTGCATAACAGGTCGCAGAAATTCAAGAGCAACAACTTGATGTCCGCGCCAAGACCTGTATCGCTAGGCGTACCACAAGGGTCCTCCCTATCCCCAACTCTGTTCAACCTAGTTATGGAACCTCTCACCACCTTGCTACAAGAATCCAATGTGCACTTCCACATGTATGCTGATGACACCCAACTTTATCTCAAACTTCAATCACCCAATGACATCACACTCTTGAATTCAACGATCAGTAGCACCCAATCCTGGTTGGCCGCTAATCATCTCAAACTTAATGCCCTCAAAACAGAGTTCCTTTTGATCTCACCTCCCGCGAAGATCACTACCGCACAAATATGGCTTAAACACCTAACGGCACTCAATGTTCAACCCACCATCGTGGACTCAGCAAAATCCTTGGGCATAACACTCGACACCAATCTCAGCATGCAGGAACACATCAACAAAGCAACTAAGGGAGCAAATTTCCAAATCAACACCCTTAGGAAACTTAAACCCTTCCTTCCAGCCAAAGATTTCCAAACTGCGGTACAATCACTTGTCATTCCTCGAATAGAATACGGCAGCACCGCCCTCTGCGGTCTCCCCCAAGCTACTACGGCACCCATAAGAGCCTCTTTAAACGCCGCAGCGAGACTTATCACTGGATCAAAAAAACACTCACACATCTCCCCTGACTTCAAATCCCTGAACTGGCTGCCTTTTGAAGCCAGGATACACCTGAAAATCGCTTGTCTGACACACAAGGCTGTCCACCTTAGCTCACCTAGATACCTCGCTCAGAAGCTGACGATTTCTGGAGGATCCAGAAACACTAGAGGCACAAACAATCTTTTGCTAAAGCCTAAAAGATTCCGCAAAGAAAAAACCTACAAACGCTCTTTCTCAGGAATGGCTCCCAGGATTTGGAACTCACTCCCCCCTGAAATCAGACTCATCCCATCTACCATTCTTTTCAAGAAAGAAGTAAAAGCGATCCTCATGGCTAAATGCACCTGAAACACTACTGGGGATCAACTTCAAAGACTCAGTGCTCATCTGTACTACTTGTTCGAACCCTTTGCTTTTCTGTATGACTTTGAAATTGACTACTTGATTGTTTATGATATCATTTCACTGTACTTTTAACACTATAGATGTTTCTGTGTATATTCTGCTATTCACCTATGTAAAGCGCTCTGATATCTGCGAAGATCTTGTTCGCGCTATATAAAACTTTCAAAATAAATAAATAAATAAATAAATACTGTGTCCACATTTCTTAAATAGTTAAAACCAGCTTTATGGGAGTACAGGCACTCAGTTTTAAAAACAGGACAAAGGATATTTTTTCTAATTTCCCTATGGAAATTTCAAAAAAGTAAAAAATGAAGGGTACTTTGTTTGGACCTGCTATCACATGTATAATTTGAAAGGTTAGCACACCACTTGCCCCTCCTAGGAAAGGCAAACAGAAAATGTAATGTGTATCATTGAGGAAGGGCACGGATCCTTGAAGTGAATCTAAAATCCCTCACAATGTCATTAACTCATCATTAAATCATCATTAACTCCATGATCTCCTCCTACACTCCTAGCCGTTGCCTTCGTTCTTCCACCCAGGCGCTTCTTAACGCCCCTCGGTTTCGGAGGACGAAGGTGGGCGGCATGAGGTTTTCTATCCTTGCACCCCGCTTTTGGAACGCCCTCCCTCTGTCTATCAGGTCCAGGCCCGGCTATTTGGGTTTTCGTAAAGCCTTAAAAACCCATCTTTTCACTCAAGCTTACCCAGTACAATAACTCCCTGGTGTCTCCCGCCGTTGTGCCAACTCCCCCGCTTGGTAGCAGAGCGCTTTACAAATCACTTCAACTTCAACTTCATCCGCAGTCTGGTTAGTAGAATCTATACTGAACTTTAGTTATAAAAATGAGGTATGGCTGTAAGCCCTTAGCAATTGGCCCTTCAAGATATGATACTACAGTCATCTTGGTACTCGCGACCTCTTCTCGGGAAGCAATCCTAGCATTTAAGAGGCTCTTTTTTAATTCAACCTTGATAATTTTTTGTATATCCTCCGGTTGAGTCCAGTTCAGGGCGAAATTGCATTTGTCTAAAAGACCACTGATATAATTTAACCAAGGTATTTTCTTACAATGGTCTTGGGACAGACAGTCTAAATTAATATCCCTCGTGAAATGAGTTTCTTCCCTATTCCAGACGCGATGCCACAAGTTTAAAGCGGCCATACTAATCAAATCATGTATGTGAGAAGAGCCGGTTTCTCCATGCGAGATAATAGAAGGGGTTAAGGCAGGTACGGCTAGTAAGCGTCTTAAAAAATAATTGTCAAGGGTTTGTATCTGGGTGGTATCATTGAGGAAGGGCACGGATCCTTGAAGTGAATCTAAAATACCTCACAATTTCTGCAGGCCTTCTAGCCAAACCTCAGATGAGGGGCCTTCTGGCCATATGGCCGGGATGCCTGTCACCCCCTCCCAACACAATCCCCAAGGATGGGAAGACGGACGCAGTTCTGAACTTTTGGAAGGCGGGAGGGAGTTACCCTCCCGGCCGTATTTATTAAAATATGAAACAAAATTAAAACATTAAAATAAAAGTTTCATATCATGTACAATTTTCATTTATTACATTTCGATGAAGACATGTTCATTGGCTAACCTTAACAAATCTCTAGTACAAAGGTTTTCCTAGCCGAGTCTAACATCCTGCAAATGCATACTTTCTAAATTAAAATTGTACATCCTAGCATTACGGGCCAACGGCAAGGTCGCAACCGGTGTCAGATCCCTACTACCAAAACTCTCGCCCTCAAGGTGTGAGTGGCGGCCGCGCAGAGGACTGTACCCTCTGTGCCAACTCCAATTTCCCTTGTCTTGTTGGGGGCCCCACATTTTAACTCGACGCCATCTTAAAGGTCGTCCGAGGACCCGTGTGAGGTGTCTGTAAGAAGGCAGCGTGGACTCCCCCTCCCACCCCACACTGTCTATCACATCCGCCGTCGCGGATATCCGGGCCCCGGGAAATTCGTAGGAGGGGCATATAGCCGCCTCCTCCCCTGGAAGGGGCCTATGGCCGTCTTCCCCTAGGCGACCCATACTTAGTGGGTGCCGCCTCCCCGTGGGAGGGGCCAATGGCCGCCTCCCCCCGGGCGCTCCCATCCATAGTGGGTGGCGCCCCCCTCTAGGGACCTTGAAATTACTGCTCACCGATCATGACCTTACCGCCCGACCAAAAAATAAATACGACATTTGATTACCTACTAAGGGAGAAAAAATCATCCTGTTTATTTGCAATATTTGTCTATACTACAAGAAAACAGTACCTTCAGACATTACTCATATCATTAAACTAGACCTTCGTATACCGCTAAACAAAGGGAAGAAGATGTTATCAAAGAAAATTACTTTATTGCAGATCTAACATTGCCATAAGGGGCTGGTGGGTGGGTCAAAATTGCTCCTTGTTCCGTCGAGGGCTCACGTGCAACGAGTGGGTGCAGCTTCCAAGCACAGGAACAAGAGGATGCTTCTTCGGATTCCCGCTCTCTTTATTCCTCTTCGGGAGGGCGTGAACCCTCCGCTGGTACGCCTACTGGGCGTGGCCATCGGTGTAGGTGTCTAGGACAACCCCTCTTGGGCGGGAAAAAAGGCGCGCCCCGGCTACGCCGCTTCGGGCATACCAGCCGTGACACGGCCCCCGCCCAAAATGGTTTCCCAGGAGGATCCGGACCCCCAACCATACGTTCGGGGGGACTGAGTGGTCGCCCCTTTCCATATGGCCGGGATGCCTGTCACCCCCTCCCAACACAATCCCCAAGGATGGGAAGACGGACGCAGTTCTGAACTTTTGGAAGGCGGGAGGGAGTTACCCTCCCGGCCGTATTTATTAAAATATGAAACAAAATTAAAACATTTAAATAAAAGTTTCATATCATGCACAATTTTCATTTATTACATTTCGATGAAGACATGTTCATTGGCTAACCTTAACAAATCTCTAGTACAAAGGTTTTCCTAGCCGAGTCTAACATCCTGCAAATGCATACTTTCTAAATTAAAATTGTACATCCTAGCATTACGGGCCAACGGCAAGGTCGCAACCGGTGTCAGATCCCTACTACCAAAACTCTCGCCCTCACGGTGTGAGTGGCGGCCGCGCAGAGGACTGTACCCTCTGTGCCAACTCCAATTTCCCTTGTCTTGTTGGGGGCCCCCCATTTTAACTCGACGCCATCTTAAATGTCGTCCGAGGACCCGTGTGAGGTGTCTGTAAGTAGGCAGCGTGGACTCCCTCTCCCACCCCACACTGTCTATCACATCCGCCGTCGCGGATATCCGGGCCCCGGGAAATTCGTAGGAGGGGCATATAGCCGCCTCCTCCCCTGGAAGGGGCCAATGGCCGTCTTCCCCTAGGCGACCCATACTTAGTGGGTGCCGCCTCCCCGTGGGAGGGGCCAATGGCCGCCTCCCCCCGGGCGCTCCCATCCATAGTGGGTGGCGCCCCCCTCTAGGGACCTTGAAATTACTGCTCACCGATCATGACCTTACCGCCACAGGCCGGATAGTTGACCGGCTATCCGCCCCCCCACAAACTCCTCCTAAAGGTCAGGTTTTCTTAAACCCCTTAGCCATGCTATGAAGTCTCCTATGAGTAAGACATTCCCCTCCCGGGACAAGTGAACCCCATCATCGAGATACATGTGATCCCCCCCGAATACACCCATGCGGAATACTGTGCAACTGCGCCGAGCGAAACAACCTACCAATTTTGTTATTGACCTTTTTCACTGAATGGTTCAGTGCTGACACCGAGAGGCCCCCCCGCCACATCTTCCTGGGAATCATGTGGGACCATGCTATCGTGCACCCCGGGATCCTTCTCGCCAGCCAGCTAACGGTAGACAAAACTCGCTCGAGTAGTACTCGCCTACCGAGTGTCACCATGTCATTGCCCCCCAGGTGTACTATGATTACAGATGGCGGTGACCTCTGCCGCCCTAAGAGTTCCTCGACAAAAGATTCAAACTGGCCAATACAGAGCCCGCCCCTTCCGTGGAAGGTCACTCTGTACCCGTATTCCCCAGCTGCGCGAGTCGCGTCACCTGCTTTAAATACGTCCCCGGCCCGCCTCACGTAAGAGTGGCCGACGACCCACACCACTCTCTCCTCAGCTGGTGATCTCTGACCGCTGGTCCCCTGGTGCCGGGTCGACTGCAAATTCCGCCCCGCATAACATGCTCGCGAAACTGTAAATTAAACAGAAGACAAGAAGCGTGAGTGCATGTAACTTGACTTCACAACATGTGCAATCGCACATACCTTTTAAAACAATTCGAGGACCATCGTCCCAACTGTTTCACCTCTTCAACACTCTGACCCCTGGCTGTAGCCTCAGTAGCAGCCCCTATCCTAAAGGAGTGGGTCCCAAAATCGCACGGGTCCAAGCCCGCCGCTGCGATTGCCATTGTTAGCACCCTCTGAAACTGAAACCTCGTCAGTGGGGTGGCATCAATGTGTCTCAGCAGGCTCCCCCCCCATGTATCCGCCCTTCGCGCCAAATATTCCTCAACGCACTTTACCGGGCACATGGGGGACCCTCGCGTGCGCTGGACAACGATACTGTCTCCCATAGCTCTCTGGTCAGTCTTGGACTTGGCTATTGTGACTACCATTGAATCACCCCTAATCAGGATGTTATCCCGACACAGACCTCCCTCCACATCTTTCTTATTCTTTGCGACCAGTTCGCTCACCCGCATAGCCCCATGGAACGCTAATGCGAAAGCGGCCCGGAACAGTACTGCTTCGAAATGGGAGGAACATGTCGTGGGTAGTATCGACATAAGCAGGGACAACCTTTCTAACCCAATCGGGCGCCTCTCGTCTACTCTACGACCTTCCAGGCGTTACCAGCCACGAAGGGTTTTCTTTACCAAAAAAGGACGATGTCGGGTCCTTGATGCCATGCGCCTGCGCCATGAATGAAATGGCAGCCCGGTGCCTATTGGCCGTTGCTACTGATCGGCCTTCCCTGTGTAATGCCACCAGAAACTTTAGGAAGCAATCCTCCTGACCCCATTTCTCCTCCCCTGCCGGACCCAAAAATACACAATAGGAACGAAACGCTCCTTCGTATGCCTTCCTCGTCCTGGGGGCTAAGCTTACTGCCACGAGGTTTTGTTATCCGGGGCACTGAGTAGCCAGAGTGCTTCGGGAAATGGTGCCGCCACTAGGTCCGCAGAAGGTAGATAACCTCTGAAAGCCTGCATATGTGAACGAGACAGTGCATCAGCAGCCTGATTCAGTACACCCGGCACATGTTTCGCCCTGAATTGCACATTCAGTCTCATGCAAAGTAGTACAATTTCCTTCAACAATCTCAATATCCACTTGCAGCGTGCTGCCTGATTATTTATACATTCAACAACAGTCATATTGTCGGACCAAAATACCACAGAGCGATCTCTGAACTCGTCCGGCCATGCCATCAGAGCCACCAAAATGGGGAATAGCTCAAGGAACCCAATGTTATTCGTGAGACCGCTGGTGTGCCACCACGTCGGCCATGTTTGCGCCGACCATCGATTACCAAAGATTGCGCCAAATCCCACGCTCCCCGCCGAGTCGGTCCACAAACCTAGCTCGTCCGAAGACGCTGGTGGCTTGTTCCATACCGCTCGACCGTTGAAGTCCGCCAGAAATGCCAACCATATGCGAATGTCCTGGCGAACCTCTGCAGACAGTCTCGTGCGGTGGTGTCCTTCCTTGAGACCGACCATAGCTTGTGCAATAGAGCGGGAAAAGGGGCGGGCCATTGGTATCACTCTTAGGGCAAAGTTAAGCTGACCCACTGCTTGTTGTAACTGATGGAGGGTAACTTTCTCCTTACTAAGGCACAGTTCCAGGGAAGCCCTGAATTTCCTACTTTCCCTACTGGCAAACGGAAACATCCCTCCACAGAATCGAGTTCAATTCCCAGAAACTCCAGTGAAGTAGATCATGAGGATGCAAAACTCCTGTAGCGCCTGCGCACATTTTGTGTCGCCGGCTGCCCCCAAGAGCAGAAAATCATCTAAGTAATGCATAACATGGCTATGGCCAGTGGCTGCGGTGAATGCCCATTCCAAAAAACAGCTGAATTTCTCAAAATAAGCACAAGAGATGGAGCAACCCATTGGCATACATCTATCCATGTAGTAACGTCCCTGGAACACAAAGCCTACCAGACGCTGATCCAGTGGGTGTACCGGGAGCAACCGGAACGCCGACTCGATATCTGACTTCGCCATCAGCGCTCCGGGCCCCAGGCGATTCAACATGGTGACGACATCATCGAAGGATGCGTACCGCACCGAACAAACTCCCGGGTCAATCGCATCGTTCACCGAGAGACCCCTTGGAGCCGACAAGTTGTGGATCAGCCGAAATTCCCCCGGGTCTTTCTTGGGAACCACTCCTAACGGGGGACAGATGAAATCAGTTACTGGCGGGTGCCTATATGGGCCAGCAACCCGGCCAAGGGCAACCTCTTTTGCAATCTTCCTCTCCACCACCGCTGGATTATGCTGAGCCGACAGTTGGTTTCTACAAAGTGGCTCCCCATGAAAAATCCCCGCCGGGATGTGGAAACCATATAAGAATCCCTTCCTCAACACCCCAGCGGAGACATGATCAGGGTATTCGTTTAGCCAGGGGATCATTGCCATGATATCAACAGGGGTAGGTAGCGGTACACAGTGGTCCCCCTCAGTCTTGTTTGGACCCTCCTCTACCACTCGACCCACTATTCTTGGATCTGCACGAACTCTCGGGGTGCAAGGAATTCCCGCAACCTGCACACGCATGTCTGAACTTACATGTCCCTTGTGGCCTGGTGCAATTGCCCCTGTTAAAATTCCAACAGACCCCTCTCTTACCCCCGTTCCCACCAGTCCTTGCTTGGTGGTCGCCACCGGGGCCCGCTCGAAAGGGCACCGCGGGCTGCTGGCGGGAAGGCCCCGACCCATTCCCGCCTGGCGAGGACGACTTCGTCGCGCCCGGCAGGAGCTGCTTCTGCCAAGAAATCGAGTTGAGACAATCCCACGTCAGAGATGAATCGTACTCCTTGGCCTTACGGAACTTCATATCGTAACCTATCCACTCATTGCCCTCATACGTTTCATAAATATCCATTATTCGTGCCTGATAGCAAGACAATTCGGGCAAAACCTCGGGCTTACGTTCCCCAATAATTGCAGTAAACATCGCAAAGGCCTTGGCCCTAGTTTGTGATTGTCCATCAACCCTGAATCCCGCCATTTTTGCTTGCCATACACTCGGGTGCCACAAATCTTTCTGCGTTTTAGCATACTCCATCTCGTGATGGTCAGTCAGCAGAGAAAACATATTTACATACTTATCAGCCCATATCAATTCTTTCGTGGCCAACGGTATATGTTGGACCACCCTCTCCCGTCTTGAGGGCAAAGAGCCCTCCCTCGCCATTGGCAATGCCTGCTTACCCGGCTCCGTTGTCGTTCCCGCTGTTTTCTCGACGCCAGCTGCCGGTCCTTCCAAGGTCACCTGTGGGGGGACAAGAGGGAGATTCGCCTTTGAGGCAGCTCGCGACTGCCGCAACTGCTCCATTAGTAACTTGGCCTCTTCGGCCGTGTCTTCAGGTGCCGTAGCACCCCCTGTTTTTCTGCCGAGCCATGCGGCCAACTGGGCGGCTAATTCCGGAGGCATGTCCTCCTCGTTGGCGGGCGTAACAACAACCGGAATCGGCTGACCCGCGTCCGGGATTGGTACCGGGGCCTCGACTGGAATGGCCGGGTTTGCCGGGGGTACTTCGGGGACCGGGACGAGTCCCCCCCTGCCGCCCTATTCCTGACCCGTTTACCCCTACCCGTGGGGACAACTCCCGGCAATGCCGGGCCTATTACCTTCTTTGGTTTACCCGTATCGTTCATTGCAGCCATCTGCTTCTTCATGTTTGCCATATCTCGGCCAAGCGCCGGGACCATACCGACGTTTCGTTCGATCTTCGCCATTCTGCTCACCAGCATGCGAAGCATCTGGTCCTTCCCGGACTTCTTTCCTGCCTTCTTGCCAGACATCGCTTTCCGAATGTTCGATCCCAGTTGATCAACACGGTCCTGGATCTTAGCCTCGAAGTCGCTGTAAGAGAAACACAAGAATTACAAGTTCACAAAATTGCTCCTTGTTCCGTCGAGGGCTCACGTGCAACGAGTGGGTGCAGCTTCCAAGCACAGGAACAAGAGGATGCTTCTTCGGATTCCCGCTCTCTTTATTCCTCTTCGGGAGGGCATGAACCCTCCGCTGGTACGCCTACTGGGCGTGGCCATCGGTGTAGGTGTCTAGGACAACCCCTCTTGGGCGGGAAAAAAGGCGCGCCCCGGCTACGCCGCTTCGGGCATACCAGCCGTGACACGCCCCCCACCCAAAATGGCTTCCCTCCGCTGGTACGCCTACTGGGCGTGGCCATCGGTGTAGGTGTCTAGGACAACCCCTCTTGGGCGGGAAAAAAGGCGCGCCCCGGCTACGCCGCTTCGGGCATACCAGCCGTGACACGCCCCCCACCCAAAATGGTTTCCCGGGAGGATCCGGACCCCCAACCATACGTTCGGGGGGACCGAGTGGTCGCCCCTTTCCAAACGTCTCTGAATCCACATCATTGGCACATTTGCTGTTTCTCTTGGTGTAGTTGCGCTGTACAAGTTTGGGGTTGCAGAGCCCAGGAAAAAAGCATATGCGGACTACTACAAGAATTTTGATGCAATGAAAGAATTTGAGTTTATGAGGGAAGCTGGTGTGTTTCAAAGTGCGCGACCAAAGGGAGAATAGATTAACAGGTTGCTTGTCTGAAGACGACTGGAAACTGAATTGTAAACTATTTCTGTGCTAACCATAATATATGTCAAGTTAAATAAATTCTTAATTAATGGGTGGTATCTGTCTCGCCCCATAGGGCTCCACCATAAAAAGTCCCTGTAATGCACTTCGCTCCATATAACTTTAGAATCTCCCGTACAGGCTTTTTACCAATTCAGGGAGAATCTGAAAATAGCCTCTACTACTTTCACAAATTTCAAGTTGCATAGAGTTATTCCAAGTACCCTTACTGTTAAAAAGAATCCCTAAATATGAGAATGTGGCTGTTCTCTCTATTAATTTCCCGCTAATATAATGTGTTTTAGTTTTAATACTCCTTTTACCACTCCTTTTACCACAGGACATAACCAAAGTCTTGGTCTAATTAATTTTTAAGGATTTTTTCTGTGATAAAACTTGTAAAATTATCCATCAAGGTTTGTAGGCCATTTGCTGTCCTCGAGATTAGGACAGCATCATCGGCATACAATAAAAGGGACGTAGGTCGATTGCCGACCTTTGGCACATCTACCCCCAAATTCTGTAATAAAACATCAACACCATTTATATACAGTGAAAACAAGAGAGGTGCAAGAGTAGATCCCGTCTTATCCCACTTGTAATATTAAAATTCATCGTACATTCCCCATGTTTCCCATAACGTATCTTTGCAGACAGACGGGCGTAGATTTGAGATAAGAAACTAATAATGTTCTCGGGAGCGCCTATTCCTCTCAACGTCTCCCATAGCTTTGAATGATTTGCCAAGTCAAAAGCGCTTGACAAATCAACAAAGCAGAGGTGAAGGCAGCCCTCCCTTGCAAAAGTATATTTCCCTATTATTAGTTCTAAATTCAAACATTGTTCAATTGTTCCAACTCCTCGTCTAAAGCCATACTGAGCTACAGATAAAATATTATTTTCTACTACTCATTGCTCCAGCCTGGCCAACAACATTCTACCCATACCTTTAGGGGTTGAGTCGAGCAAAGATATTGGGCGATAGCAACTAGCACTGCCCCTGTTCCCTTTTTGAAAATGGGGACTATCATACTGTGGTAAATAAAATTACCGTGCAATTTTTCCGTATAATTAATGACAGGTAAAAGAATAGCTCAATCAAATGAGAGGCAGAGTCCGTGGTATCTGAGTCATACGGGCTTTAATTAAAAATGGCTCGAGCCAATGGAGATCAGATCCATCACCACAAGGGTTCAGGAGGGGATATGCAATGATGTCAATGATGTCTTAACAGTACACAATATATATAGTAAAACTGTACAATGGTGATGGATACGGTAGGCGTGACAAGTGAAAAGAATAAGATAAGAACACACGTGCGTAGCAAGAAGGCGTGTACAAGGGCGTACATGGAGGTGTGTGCTGGAAACGTCACAGAAAGTGTCACAAGTGGGTGGATGGATAGAGAATTTCTGCAGGGTCAGCAGAAACCTTTGACATGGGTGCGCGTGCAATTAGTATGACGTGTGATTGACGTGGGACTAGGGAGAGCCGGGGGCTTGACTTTAGCACTAGTAGAGGAGACAGAAGTCTGGCATGTCAGATCGACCTGTTCCTATGACATATCTGATATCTTGTGTTTGGAGGATGTTTTATCTGAAGTAAAAGGTCTCTCGGGCAGAGGCTATACTATACTGAATGCATATGTGTCTAAGTGTAATGCGCGGGGCCATGGGCCTACCATGGTAACAGGAGCAATGAATTACGTGAAGGAGACAGGAAGGCTTGGCCCTTTGCTCTGCAGCCGGGAATATGTTTACCTATATCACTAGACTGGAATGTGTTTTCGAGGAGGCCTGAACTGATAACTTGAAGGCAAAATACTGTCTTGGCAGGCAGGCCGGGCTGAGCCAGGCACCGCTTCGCTTGGCAGGAAGTAAGGCAGAGGTCAGGGATGCATCTCCATGCTGCAGCTTTCAGAGACAGAAGTGACTCGAAGTCAGAAATCAGGGCCTAGCTCGGTAGAGCCAGGAAAACGTAAAAGTATACCATGTAAAGACGTTGGCATGGCATGCTTAAAGACTGAATTATCGATCCATTCATGGTGGATCTGGTAGATGACATGTTAACGTTGGACGCAAACGTATATGCGTCTTCATATTCGGTCATGGAGGGAAATTACATGTACTTTAAGCACGTACATGGAATCGTTGGGGTACACGTTAGGGGACATACCTGACCATAAAAATTTCAATTACCTCATTCCCTCCTTGTCCCCTACGTTCCCTTCAGGATATATCTATTTTCATGAGACCATCTATCTGTTCGTATAATATCATCTGCTCGTCTTTTCTCATACGGGAACTGGAACGTGAACTTGGATGTGGAATGCAGGCTGTGGCACACAAGCCGCAAATCGCTGGCCCACATTGTAGGCATAGACAACAACTGAATACAATGAGCAGTGCGATTCCTAGGAATGACAATACTTTCCATCCCCAGGCCGATATTACACTCCAGAGCCAACCGGACCAAGTCCAGGTGCCTGGATTCTGGTGTAGCTGATGAGCTATTTCATGAAGCCTGGTTATAGCTTTGTACACTGATGGTGCGTTATTAGGAATAAACACACAACAACTGGATCCGATGACTCTACAAGCTCCGCCCCTATCAGCCAGGATGACGTCAAGGACAAGGCGGTTCTGAAGAACAACAAGTCTCATAGCAGACTGTTCCTCTGTTAAGTTACCTAAAGCAGAAGTAGTCTCATTCACTACTGCTTCGAGGGTTCTAGTTAACTTGCGTATTAGTTTACTATTTGAAACAGGACCTAAAAAGAAAAAGAATCCTTTATTGAAATCTGTATATTGTTCTAATGTAGTTTCAGTCTGATCGACAATTGGGAGATCTCTCTTTTGTCTAACGTGAGTGAGGCGGGAATTCCTATGATAATCAGATGGGGCTAGAAAAACAGGTGGCAATAGGAATGCAATAAAACAAGTACCATCCCAGTCTAGAGGTAAACGTATATAGGCTGTCTGACCACAAATGAAATAGGAATGTCGGGAAGCTTTGAAAGTAGACTTGCCTTTATCACTGAATTCGACCACAGTAGTACAGTCACTGTGTCCTAGATGTACTGAACCATTCTTTTTGACGCATAATTCACGCTTTACTGGTAGGACTGATATTGATGGCAAGTCTGGACTAGTCTCGGACTGAACATTCAGAATCATGAGGTCAAGTGTAAAATTACCTAATCCATACACTTCATTTTCTAGATCAGTCCCTGTCCTTTGTGGAAGACCTTCTTCGTCTGGGAAACATGCTTTATTCATAACTGTGTTCAGATTTCCCCATATCCAATTGCCCTGGGAAACTCTGGATTCAGTGTCTAAAGAGGATATCAGACTAAACCATGCACCACAGGAACCATTATGTGTAAACGGATAAGGAAAAAGGGGCAGAGCTCCCTTGTAGTTCTGATAGGGAGGGAGTCGGCCACATATCCAACAATTAGTAGCATTGCTGGTCTGGTGAGAATGGTGTAACATACGGATGAATGTATTGTTGCGCAGCGCAAGCCGATAAGACAATTCGTGTGGGGCAGATCACTAAACGTGTGCTCTGCAGTGTTATTAGAAAAGGAATGTGCAATGGGAAAGAAAGTGTGCAATATCCAACTTATGCAGATTATCGTAAGACTCAGAATAAACATAATAAGTAACTTTAGAATACAACGACTTCGGAGACTTTTACAATATTTTCGTTTCTTGATCTCCTGTCTATCTCTCTCACTAGTGGGGTCTATCTTATACATGTCAGGAACCTGTCTAACCGCTTCACCCGAGGGGGACTTAAACAATTAAACTGTCTGACTTACTAGACCTCAACTTTGACTTGTACTCCTGGTGCAGAGTTTTCTCTAACAGGGGGAGTTTAGTATCAGTGTCTGGAATGGGGCAGTCCTGGGAAACAGTTTTTGGCGGAAGTCCATAAAACTTTTTCACGTGGCTCGAATGCAGCCACCCTTTCCTTCCCTCGACTTTAACTGCAGTCCTTGTGGTCATCAGAACGATTTTAGGCTCCTTCCAGCCGGGCTCCAGAGGGCTTGATCTGTCGAAATTACGGACCACGACGATGTCACCGGGAACAAGTTCATGCGGTTTCACCTCGGTGTTGTCTGGGAAGGCTGCCGCGACCTGTGAACGACATGATAGTAGTGCAGACATCAAGGAAGCAAGGTAATCTGTCAGCATAGAACTGTCAACATCTGTAATCTTACGGGGCATAGGCGTCCCCCACATATTAGGAGGCCTACCGAAGACCACCTCATACGGGGATAGCCCTGTCCTACAATGAGCTACCATTCGCATATAAAAGAGGGCAACTGGCAAAGCTACCATCCAATCTACACCTTTTTCTGCACATACTTTAGCAAGACGGGTTTTCAGAGTCTGATTGTGTCTCTCCACGAGACCAGCTGCCTCGGGATGTCGAACACAGTGGAATTTCCATTGATAGCCTAACAAGAGTGAAACCTGCTTCATGAGCTCGGACGAGAATGGCTGTCCATTATCTGAATATACGACACGGGGCAAACCGTACCGTGGGAAGAATTCACGAACCAACTGCTTGGCAGTGGTTATGGCAGTGTAATCTGGGACTGGATATGCTTCTGTCCATCTGGATAGGGCACATACAACTACGAGGACATACTTGAATCCTCGGCATCTGTCCATCTGGATATAATCCATCTGGAGGACTTCAAAAGGATGGTCAGGAGGATGAAATCCACCTCGTTCCACGGGAATACCTTTTCCTGGATTGAACTGACAACAGATTATGCAGGTACGCACTTTCTGTTTTGCTGCTGCTCGTAAATGCTTGTTGAACCAGAGGTTCTGTAAACTGTCTAACATGGCTTTCTCTCCTAAATGTGCTGGACTATGTGCTGTGTTAATGATAACTTGAACCATAGAGTCGGGGAGAAACCATGTGGCTTTTCCCTTCGTCATCCATCCTTGTTCTGTCTGGACCCCTCCTTATTCAGTCCATTTCTTGATTTCGTCTGGGGTGGCATGTGTCTGTATATCGAGTACATCTTGTGTGGGATCCCTAACTGTCATGCAATGCATCAGTGGAGCTACTACAGTCTTTGTCATGTCAGTCGGTATATCAGTTTGAGTCTGAGCTGTATATTTCGCTGTTCGATCTGCCAGGTCGTTACCCTGGGAAATAGTGTCCATGACTTTAGTATGTGCTTTGCACTTCATGATGGCTATGGCTGTAGGCAAATGTATTGCTTCTAACAGAGCTTGAATGAGGGGACCATGCTGGATCTTGGCTCCGTGAGAGGTCAAGAAACCTCTCTCTTGCCAGAGAACACCGAAGTTGTGTACGACTCCAAATGCATAACGTGAATCTGTGTATATGTTTACTTTAAGGTTCTTGGCTCGTATACAGGCTTGGGTCAGAGCAATGAGCTCTGCTGCTTGGGCTGACAGGGTGTCAATGCGATGTGTTTCTATGACTTCAGTTTCAGTGGTCACTGCATATGCGGCCACTAACTCTCCTGTGCTTGTTCTCATACATGAACCATCCACATAAAGTGTCAGGTCTGGATCGGGTAATGCAATATCTGTCAAGTCTTGTCTGGGTTTCGTGATTGTGTTGATGACTTCCACACAGTCATGTGGAGTAGGGTCTGTTGTGCCTGATGGTAAAAGTGTAGCAGGGTTTAGCGTATTGCAGCGTCTGATCTATATGTGTGGTTGAAACAATGTCAATTCATAACCTGTCAGTCGTGCTATAGTCAAGTGTTGGGTCTGTGTTCTGTTTAGGAGAACTTCCACGGAGTGTGGAACCTGTACTGTTAAGGGATGTCCTAATACTATGGAATCACTTTGTCTTATTGCTAGAGCTGTTGCTGCAACTGATTTTAAGCACGCAGGCAAAGCCTGGGCTACTGGATCTAATGTACTCGAGAAATAAGCACACGGTCTGTGTTTGTCTGCCTGAACCTGAGTGAGAACCGATAACGCTGTGCCATCGCGTTCCGTGACAAAAAGTGTAAAAGGTTTGTTGTAACATGGTGTTGCTAAAACAGGTGCTTGACTTAAGGCTTTCTTTAATTCGTCAAAAGCTTGTGTATGTTCCTGAGTCCAAGGGAGGACAGTCGAAGTCGCTGCCTCCTGTGTTGTCAACTGTATGAGTGGCTTAGCTAGATATGCATATTGAGGAATCCATTGTCTGCAGTAAGAAGTGAGTCCAATAAAGGCTCGTACTTCCTTCTGTGTCTTGGGTTGTGGAAGATGTGCAATTAACTGGATACGATCAGGTGTTAGCTGCCTACCCCACTTGGACAGCAAGTGCCCAAGGTATACCACTTGCTGGGCACAGAATTGCAGCTTCGAAGGAGACACCTTGTGTCCCTTGTCTGCCAGAAAATATAGGACTGTCAGTGATGCACGTTCACAATCTCGTTCTGTTCTGGCCGTTGTGAAAAAGGGTTCCAAAGACAACCGGTAACCAAAGACCCTTTTATGTTGCCCGGCGGTATCGCCTCTATGACCCACCAATATTGATCAATGTAGAAGCAGGCGCTGGAGACTGGAAGGCGGGAAACGAGGATTTTATTCTCTCCGGAGGAGAACACATCAATTCAGACAGCAAGTATCGTCACGAGGTGCTCTAACCACATCTCTGAGGCCTGGCCTCTTATACTAGGGTTTATGACCTTTATTGCACATAACACATTCTCGCAACACTTTAGTACTTGAAAGAACATCCTCGGAATCTCCCCTTCAGACCCGTTCCCACATACATTTACAGTTGGATTCCCCACCCTGGTCACAACAGGTGATGGTCGTCGCACAGCAGGGCATTCCGCCGATTCACGGAATGCATGGGGTTGGTCGGATCTCATGGGGTGGGGGCTTTGATCGATTCGGGGGTCTTTTGATGGGGAGGGGAAGCTTTCTACTGTACGGGGTAATAAACAGTATCCGCAGAGCCAGGTGGCGGCCTGGGAACAGGGAAGGCAAACGGGGACACAGGAAAAGGGGTTTGCATCAAAAAAGGGTTTGAGGCCATGAAAGGAATGAGGGGAGGTGTCGCGCTGGGAACAGGATGGGATTCCGTGGTGAAGCTGCGCTGAAGAGAGGTTTATGACCCGAGGCATGAGAGAGCGGGGGTTGTCAGCGTGCGGGGGAATGCTTGCGAGGTTAAGAGAGAGAGAGAGACGCGCTGGCTATCAGTGAGGGGCAGGGAGGCCATGGTGCTCAAAATGGCTGTCGCTTACGCGCACGAGTGGGCCTGGAAAGGGGCAAGATGGCGCCGATAATGTTCACTAAGTTTGTATTTATTTTTCACAGTCCTCCCTTTAACATTTCCAAGACATCTTGCTGGCCTATTTCCTATCTACCCCTATATGCAGTGATCATAAGTAAGGGAGAGGGGACTTAGGTGAAAGAACTGTACATAAACATCACATTATAAACATCATATTGAAAAATCTCATCATTTAGTAGGCGGGTTCATCGTTAAGTTGGTTGCAGAAAAAGTCATCGTAATGCAATATCAGACTAGAATTATGTAGCGAGGGCGCTGGGTACAGATCATAGAATAAGAACTGGTAAGTTATCATATAAGTAAGTCCTTTTTGTATACGGCGGATGCATAGTCAGTCCAATGGTGGTTGGGAGAGAAATGAGATACAGTAAAAAATATATATATCAGAGTTCTCGTTGTCCTTTGTCATCTTCTGTCGGCACTGTCGAGCACCTGGATTACCTATCAACAGAAATGTTCATGTGGATTGAGTCGTTGGGGGTCTGCGGGTAGGGGTGCATTCTGTTTGGTTTTCGTCAGACCTCGTAGGAGGAATGCGTTACGGTTTTGGAGCAGGCGCATCTTCTTCCGCAATGCAGAGCATAGATTTGCAATGGAAAATGCAATTGTTCCAGAATTGTGAGATCTGTTCGTTTCTTGAGTCTCTGTGGTGGGCATTTCCTGTTGCTTCCATCATCTTCAAGGTGCTTGGTAGCGGGCAGAACCACAGACTTTGTTTGTCTTTTCTTCGGGGGCGACCCTTGGTGGAGTTCTAGGTCACCGTTCTGGGGTTTAACATAGTTCGTGGTCTACTTAGTCGGAGCTCCCTCCCTTCTGACGCAGGGAGTACTCTTCTCTGGGTAGCTCAGTAGGATTTGGAGGAATTTGGGAGTTCGGATGGAAAGGTGCGGGTGTGAACAGTCCTTATGGTAGGTCGGAGGAGGAGGGGATGGAGCAAGGCCAAGTCGGGGACAGATCAGGGGGAGGCGGAGAGTTTTCGACAGGCGAGTCCGTAACCATGTTCAGAGAGCGGGGACTCTTGGCACACGTTGATCATAGAGCAGGGGCTTCAGGTCAGCCCTTTCCTTAGCTTTGTTTGAAACAGTGCCTCGTCCGGCGTCTCCTTACTGCTGTGGTCTCGCCTCGGCCTCCGTCGCTGATGTTCCACAATCCGCAGTCAGGCCGCGTGCTCCCACATCCGGTCTCTTTCTCCTCCGACAGTGATACCCTTAAATGAGTATTGAAAAGACAGTCTTTAGAGATTTTGCAGAAAAAGGTAATTACATAAGTCTATTTCTCTCCCAACACCAAGCAACTGGGGTAAGCACTCGCTACATTGGAGATTCTTGCGGCTAACGTATAAACAATTGATGATGGGTTTGCTGGATCCCTTACAATTTCCTTTCGCTGGCTAATTCTTTGGCGCTTTGATGATTATTTCGTTCATTTGTCATATGTCTAGTATAGTAGATGTCAGTTCTTCTGGCAGAGACCCATTTCCCTAGTACAAGTAACGTGCTATTCACCATAGTCTGATAGGCATCCTTCTGAGGGATGAACATAGGCTAAACAAGTCTGCATCACATAAAAGCATCTTATTTTCAACCATGCTTACTGCAACAAGTTCTTTCGTTTTTCAATCTAATTTTCAACTTTGCACACATCCTTCTAACTTTCTATATAAATCCTCGCAATCTGGTTACTACAAAAACTCGGGAGGGGTGGTTTGCAATAATTATTAAATTTATCCTCGGGGAAGGAGGGATCTTATGGATACCAAACTGGGGGCATTTTGGGTAGATGGGGGTGTCTCGATCATTTCTTACAGCTTGGGGTACGGAGACAATTTTCAATGGGGATGGTCGCATTACCACAGACACATTTTTATCATAGGAGCCACTGACAAATAGTTCCCTGAGAGTGGGTCAAATTTAGGGAACCTTAGTCGTCTTACCTGTCCCTTTCCTATCGGTCAATTTAAATTTCATCCATATTTTAGTAGAAAAGGAGAGGTAGTAACGTGGTACCAATACAATTTTATTTAGGACAAATTTGCGCAAATACTTGTGGTATTTGGGGCCAATCAGGAGGTGCACCAGGTTCGCCAATTAGGTGCCAGTTGCTAGGAAGAGGGAAAGTGTGGAGGGGTGGAAGAGTGAGTGAGAGAGAGAGAGAGAGAGAGAGAGAGAGAGAGAGAGAGAGAGAGAGAGAGAGAGAGAGAGAGAGAGAGAGAGAGAGAGGAGAGACAATAGGCCGAACAGTACACGTGTGGCATAGAGAATGACCGTGTATTGTTTGGGCTATTCAGTGCGTTACCCAACGTTAGACGTTTCGGGTCTGTGTTAGGAGGTAGGAAGCATGCAGTTTTGGGACAGAAAAGCGTTAGATTTGGTAAAAAGGTCGTGAGAGCGTCCTTGTGGTGCCATTTTGTAGCGTTAGTCCGTCTTCCTGCATCGGGCGTGACGTGGTTCCAGATCCCTTATGATACTATAATCGGGATTCTAATGTAACCTGCAGAGGAAAAAGGGGGGAGAAATAGGGGAGGTAGGGGGACAACATTCGAACACATCAAATGTAAGGGCACGAAAATCCTTTACTTACCACATACTCGTACTTGTCTCTTCGGGATATAATCCCTTAGGGTTCTGGTTTCTTAAAGTCATGGGGGCAGGCAATGTGATAGGTGGTTCATGGGGAGGTTCGAGGATGGCATTAAGGATCGTGTGTAGTGAAAAACGCTAAAAAGAGGAATCGGAGGTGCCTAGCGCGAGGTACCCGGTTTCGTAGATGTATCCGGTCATCGGGGTCCCTAAATCATTCCCAAAGCTGTGATGTTCTTAAGGCATATCAGTTCTTCGTTCAACTGTACCTTAGTACCTTCGACCACCATATCCTTATAACAATTTATCAATCACACCATTTTACTTTACCCACTCTCTGAAGTCGAGGTCCTTCTTCATACGTCAGTTCCTGAGCTTAGTCGCATATCTTGGAGGCAGCGTATCATACCTTCGATTTGACCATCAACCCAGGGCCGAACAACCATTTCTCGGATAACCTTAAAAAGAGAGCAGAACAGTTGCGCACAGAAAAACCCTCCCACCGATACCCGTATTTACAAAAGTACGCGAAGCCTATCCATAGCTTTTAAGACTTTTATTTGTAGAATTATTCAGTACGTAAAATGTGAGAGCGCAATTCATATTTTGGCCTGACATGTCGTCGGTGGAAGCACATACAGTAGGGGGTTATTTTGTAGTACAAGAACATGTAAAAAGGTCTAATTAATTATTTGTAAGTAACCAAAAACATTTCATTGCGTGACGAAGGAATCAGGGGCATTTCAGTTCATAGATGGAAACACAGTCAAGCTCATCGTAATCACATTTCCTAAATGCAAAAACCGCGGGCGTGCATCATGAGCGACGTTATGTATCAGTTACAACAAATATCAAAAATAAATTGTTCATTGAAATCAACATTTTTACGGAACCCTTCTTAAATGTTCGCCAAGTGAACCCTCCTCCCTTTAACATCAAGTGCGCAATGGTTCGTATATATATATATATCTTAGTACATCCAGTTTCATTAGCTAAGGAATACCACGAGGCATCCGTTAGTTTCCATTGATACCAGCGCCATTTTGGGCGAGGCCGGTTTAGTCCGGAAGTAGCATCAGGGGCAAAATATCCCCGCCAATTGGCGGTTGGACCAGAGTCCCTTTCGGTAGTCCAAAAGAAAACTGTGCTAACAAAGGGGGCTGGTGGTGTGGACCGTCAATCAAGAGAGGGAGGGGGTAAAGTCTCTCTTACCAGGTCATGTTGATGTTCAGCCGGAACTTGCTCGAGTTCGTTAGCCCATAATGTTCCTGGGTGGTTCAGACGGAAGCTGATGCAGACACGAGAGCACCGCCATCTTGTTGCTGTGCCGTGGTTATTTCATTTGAGATCAATGCAACTGTTCCTCACCGGAAGCCTAAAGGGGCCGAGGGCTCTTGGGACTTTGGTAGAATCTTCAAAGTCGAGGGGATGTTTGTCGATGATGGGGGCTTGCGCCCAGGTGGGCAAGCGCCCGAGTTGCAATTTCGGACAAAGTTACTCCAGCGGCCTAGACCCGCCTTTCGAGGGCCCAGATGCCATTTTGAGGCCCTGTAGCAACCTTTGCCGTATCCATCAGGAGTGGAGGAAAACTTCTTGTGATGGCGAAAAACAGAGCATCATGCGGTTGGAGCAGGACATTTTGGTTCGGGGCGCCAGGGTGCAGCGGTGGAGCCTTCGTCTGGGGAGGTAAGGGAGGCTCGTCTGTGCCGTCTCCCTCTCCTGGCGCATCCTACACCGTCCCTTGGAATCAGGGGCGCACATGATGACCACCCTACACCCCTGATTCCGACTCTTGGGGGACCACTGTACATCCGGTGCTCCGTAAATATGCCCATCGGACATTGTGTGTCCTGTACCACGCAAGTATACCAGCCGGGTCTTGTATATCCTGTACTGAGAAAATATACGAGTCGGGCATTGTGTGTCCTGTGTTGCGGAAATATGGCCGTCGCCCGGCTGGAGGACATCGGTGTCGGGCCAGGGCAGGGAAGCCTCCTACCTGTGGAGGTGGAAGAGGCTCGTCCGCGTCGCCTCTTCCTCCCTGCCCACCCTGCATCCGTTCGATGGAGGAATTCGTGATGGCCGGACCAGGAGATACAAGGGAGGGGGTCACCTTCATCCGCCTCCTCCCTACTCGCGGTCCGGGGGACGCCATCCCTGGAAGGGCAATATGGGAAGACCATTTCATTGCCCGCTGTGTGGGGTCTCCAGTACCTTCTCGCCAGCAATCTCTTTTTGGGCTCATGGTTGCTGGCAGGCCCCGCCCCACACGTGCTATGTGTTTCGGATGGGCGGGACCATCGAACTGTTACATTTCGAGGACTTCCGGAGTGAGCATAACATGTTTTGTATTTTTCCTATTAGTCAAGTTTGCTTTTTAGAGAGTTCTACTAGTTATTCTATTTACTGTTGGTTGTGTGTTTTACCGTAATTAAATCCTAAGTTATATAATAGACGCTTGGCTTTCCTGAATCTTTTCTCTAACGGGGGGGTTGTTTACACTGACCTGCAGTTGTGTTTGTTTTTCAGAGTGGGGGAGCAACAGAGAGCAATCAGTCCCAGAACTCTAACATGTCGTTAAAATTGGTCTGACGAAATCTGTGCCACCGAGCATAATCGAACGGGGTGGTCCTGTCTGTTCTGTCTGCACTAGTCTGATTGGTTTTTATCTCACGTCTTTTTCCTTTCTGCCGGTCCGTCCTTTCTGTCAACCTTCCATTCTTACCTATGCTTTGCAGAATCGGACATTGGGCTTTCCAGTGTCCAAGACATTTACAGAAAGCACATTGGTTTTGTTTTAAATCTGTCCGTCCTGTGCGTAATGTCGGGGGATTACCTTCGGGTCGTTGTGTTCCGGGGTTGGCTTGTCGGCACATCCCTTTACACCATTCGCTTTTCATGTCTACTCCTCGGGGCTGTGCCATCGCTGGTCCTTCCCTTTGCCTACTAGACGTTTGGAGGGT
Organism: Lissotriton vulgaris; assembly: GCF_964263255.1. Lineage (NCBI taxonomy): Eukaryota > Metazoa > Chordata > Amphibia > Caudata > Salamandridae > Lissotriton > Lissotriton vulgaris. Next base: position 153,847 of record NW_028252992.1, read on the forward strand.
TGTCCGTCGTGTCCCTTCACCTTTTCTAAATTCGTCGCCTTCCCTTCGTTGCGTGGCTTCTTTGCGCCACATACCGAGACTATCGAGCATAATAGGTGTTGTTTCATTCCTACGAAGGGCTATTCCTACTGTTTCTATTTTGTCGAGATCAAAGGATCCTCTCAGTGGCCACTGTCTTTCTCGATCCTTTTTCGTATATTTATGCCACAGCTCACTATAGGCTATAGCAATTAATCCATGCTTCATGAACATGTCCTTATTAGGGGTGCCTTCCAGCGGAGCCGGATGGTTCATCTCTAATAAGCGGTCCGGGTTAAACAGGCTATTGACCAGTGGGGAGAAGACAGGCATGACGGATCGCAATGGGATAATAGTCAGCACTACCTATCTTATCACTGCGCGCAAAGACTAGACAGAATATTTCTATTCTACGTTGTTTGCACGTAATGAATACCTCATGAACCAATTCTGAGCGATCAATCAATGTTAGGTCAAAAATAAAAAATCAATATGGTCAATGGGGAGAATAAGTAGGCTCGCAAAAGTTCGCGTCACCTACCCTTTCACTATCTGTAAAGAGGGGACCTATTTTTCCCTGTTTGCAGACAGAGAATCTCCAGAAAACAATCTATAACAGTTAATCAATGTTTAGGTCGAAAATAAAAAATCAATATGGTCACTGGGGAGAATAAGTAGGCTCGCAAAAGTTCGCGTCACCTACCCTTTCACTATCTGTAAAGAGGGGACCTATTTTTCCCTGTTTGCAGACAGAGAATCTCCAGAAAACAATTTATAACAGTTAATCAATGGGGGAGAAAGATGGGTCCGATGGGTGCGTACCTATCCTTCGCTGTTTATAAAGGGAGAGCCTGTTGTTTCTCCGTTTGTAGACAGTGAATCTCTAATAAATTAACAAAAAGTAATACTAGTATTTTCTCAACAATTATCAACCACTTCCAATTATCTATCACTTTCGCAATTCGTCGTGTTTACACGACCTTACCCGGACCGCATGGACAGTTTCTCGTCTTCCGAATCCAGCGCCCGATCGTCCTCTTCTCTTCGTACTTCTCGTGGCACTTCCTGATGGTTCCCAGTCAGGACCGCAGATCACTCGAGAGAGGTCTGTTCGGAACCAGTGAAGTTCGGATGATCGGCTGTCAGACAAGGGTCTATCGGACAGGGTACCTTCCGATCGTTGCAGTCGTTCACTCTGTCGTCGGGACCTCTCCCACTGGATCCACGAGTCGCTGATGGGCCCCACGTTTGGGACGCCAATTGTGAAAAAGGGTTCCAAAGACAACCGGTAACCAAAGACCCTTTTATGTTGCCCGGCGGTATCGCCTCTATGACCCACCAATATTGATCAATGTAGAAGCAGGCGCTGGAGACTGGAAGGCGGGAAACGAGGATTTTATTCTCTCCGGAGGAGAACACATCAATTCAGACAGCAAGTATCGTCACGAGGTGCTCTAACCACATCTCTGAGGCCTGGCCTCTTATACTAGGGTTTATGACCTTTATTGCACATAACACATTCTCGCAACACTTTAATACTTGAAAGAACATCCTCGGAATCTCCCCTTCAGACCCGTTCCCACATACATTTACAGTTGGATTCCCCACCCTGGTCACAACAGGTGATGGTCGTCGCACAGCAGGGCATTCCGCCGATTCACGGAATGCATGGGGTTGGTCGGATCTCATGGGGTGGGGGCTTTGATCGATTCGGGGGTCTTTTGATGGGGAGGGGAAGCTTTCTACTGTACGGGGTAATAAACAGTATCCGCAGAGCCAGGTGGCGGCCTGGGAACAGGGAAGGCAAACGGGGACACAGGAAAAGGGGTTTGCATCAAAAAAGGGTTTGAGGCCATGAAAGGAATGAGGGGAGGTGTCGCGCTGGGAACAGGATGGGATTCCGTGGTGAAGCTGCGCTGAAGAGAGGTTTATGACCCGAGGCATGAGAGAGCGGGGGTTGTCAGCGTGCGGGGGAATGCTTGCGAGGTTAAGAGAGAGAGAGAGACGCGCTGGCTATCAGTGAGGGGCAGGGAGGCCATGGTGCTCAAAATGGCTGTCGCTTACGCGCACGAGTGGGCCTGGAAAGGGGCAAGATGGCGCCGATAATGTTCACTAAGTTTGTATTTATTTTTCACACCGTGATCAATAGATCATCGACGTATTGGAGTAGGGCAGTGTTAGTAGGCATGTGAATACTGTCTAGTTGTTGTTTCAGTGCTTGGCTATAGATGCTAGGGCTTTCTGTGAATCCTTGAGGGGCGCGTGCAAATTTGAAGCTACGGCCATTTAAACAGAATCCGAAAAGGTACTGGCTTTCCGGATCAATGGGGACACTAAAGAAGGCGTTCTTGAGATCGATTACAGTAAAGAACGCTGCTTCTGAATCAATAGCTGTCAATAATGACGAAATGTCTGGGACCACTGGGTATTGTGGTATGATACATTTGTTTAGTTCTCGAAGATCGATCACCAATCGATAGACTGGTGGTGCATTCGGATCAGTTTGTTTAAGAATCGGAATGATAGGGGAATTACAAATATTCGAGTCGGTTTCTACAACCACTCCTTGTGCAATGAGCTCGTCAATGATTTTCAGTAAAGCCACTACAGCATCAGGTGATAACTTGTATTGTCGGATTCGGGGTAGTACAACTCCTTGTTTGAGAGTAACACGGTATGGTGTAATGTGCATACAACCTACATCATTTGGACCTCGTGCCCATAAATGCTCTGGTACATTCTGTAATCTGGGATCAAAATCTCTCAACACATAATGACCCTTAAAGTCACGTAGGAATAACCTCACTCCTTCCGGAGAACAACAAATTACTGCTCCTAGAGCTTTCAGTGTTTTAATACCAAGCAAGTTTTCTGGACATGATTTCGTAAGTAACAAATCTGTAGTACGGGACAATGGACCAACTGCAAGGGGAACTGGTTTCGATACTTCGTTAACAATAGGCTTTCCTGAAAATCCAAGGGAAACATTCTGTGAGCCTGAGAGGGGTGCCCCTGGAACCTCGTCATGACTAATGGTAGTTCTGCTTGCCCCTGTGTCAATCAAAAACTTTCTATCCTTTCCTAATACCTGACTATGTACATAAGGACCCTCTTGATCTACAGGAACCTCGATAAGGGGCAAGCCAACCTCCCTCTCTAGGCTGTTTCATGTATACTGTTGATAATCGGGGTAATCGGACTGTGCATACTGGTACATTTGCTGTGTGACATGTTGTGTTGCGGCAATGGGTTGGGGTTGGGGTACCGCTAAGGTCTGTTGTGGAATCTGCGTAGGCTGCACATTCTGAGGAATATTTTGCTGAACTTGATCCTGTCTAGGTGGACGCGGTCTTTCTTTCGTTTTACCAGTAGCTATATTGTGTTTCAGAACGGTACATTCATTTATATAGTGACCTGGTTGTTTACAATAGTTGCAGGTCCCTTTAACAGGAGCTGCAGAATGACTAGTCTGTGTGGTACCCCTCTTCTGACCATCCGCTGGAACTGACTGGGCAACTAGTACTTTCATTTTCGTGTCCTTCATACGTCTCTGTTCATGATCATGTTCCTCTCTAATTCTGTTCTGGTGGTACTGTAACATTTGTAACATTTGGGAAGGCGTATTTGCTTGCCATGTACTTTCAACTTTCAGTACACGGTTCTTAACCTGGGGTAAGGAATTCTCGACTAATTTGGTCACAAAAAGATGTGGATATGACTCGCTACTTGTTTTCAGGCCACTATTAATAATAAAACATTTCTCGAATCTGGAATAAAAATCACTAGTGTCTTCGTCTTGTTTCTGTTTGCAGGCTGAGATTGCATCCCAGTCCTCTTTTTTAACCGTCAATAATCTAGGCAAAACTTGTACTAGTAATCCTGGTAATGCTTTAGTTTTGTCCCCAAGACCTAAACCTGGGGTACGTCCCTTTTCTTCGTCCTCCAATTCAGTCCAGTTAATCTTATCTCCCACCTCCCACTCTTTTTCTTTCAGTTTCTCGTAAATACCAGCTGGTAACAGTACTTTTAACATTTTCATAATATCGGGATAGGTGTAGTCTCCCATCAGTAACATGTCTTTCAATTCACGGTGGAACCCAGCAGGGTCTTTATCGTGACAAGGCACTATTTTCTTCATTTCCAATAATTCCATTTTACTTAAGGGGGTATATACGAATACGCGTTGAAGCGCACCCCCTGGAGTCGTTTGGACGGGATGAACTTCTCGTAAGGGATTCTGTCTGTCTAGGTGATATTCCTGCCTTACTGGTGGTGGGACAGAAACGAAATGTGGAGTCAGGAACGTTCTGTATTTGTGACGTTGTTCAAGAATCACATTAATCAAATCAGTACCTAGGCCTCTCCATCTTTTCAGAAGTAAGTCTTGCAACATATTATACAATGGGCCTGGATCGGATTGTTGATTTTCATATAGTGTAATGAGATGTTGGATCAAGTATATACCAGCTAGTCGCTGTTCATCTGGGGAAAGGCTAAAAACGTTTGCACTACTGAATCGTCTTTATACATACTGTCGTTCCCAGCCCATTGGACCGCTAGCCTGGCTAGTTCCTGATCACGCATGGTACTAAGTTCATGATAACCTATTCTTTCTTTTAGTATTTTATCAGTCTGTTGGAATACATGTTCAAGAGAACATTGTTCTGGTATGGGGGAAAGGAAACGTTTCTTGTTTTCTAGACGTATGGGTCTGTCAAAAGGTCTGTCAATGGAATACTGTTTAGGAAGCTTCACTCTACCTACGTACGCTACTGTGCTTTGATTCTCTACTGGAGTCTCTGTTTCTTCCTCTTCCGAGGATTCATTCTTGTCTGACTCGGCTACCCTTTCAGCCTTCTGTCGGATATGTATTGCTACTATTTCTTTACGGATCTTTCTGGACATGGCATCTATACAATTCTGTTTATCATGTTTACAATCTGCAATATTCTGACTCCATTTCGTCAGTACCTCCATCTCTTCTTGAATAATACCTGGCCGATCTTGTTCCCTTATCAAACAATTAATCAAGAATCGTAATATTAACCCTTGTGTCTCAGCTTTCTGATATGCCATGGCCTCACGAATACATTCTGGTCTCTCCCCAGTTCTAATAAAATGATATATTTTGTCTAGATGGTCTGACATTTCTGGTAATGTCATCAAATACTCTGTAACACGTCGTAGACGTAACGACGCTAACATCATGTCTCCTTTCTTGCCAGGTACTGGATCATATCTACAATCTGTAATATACTGTCTAAGCTTTTCAGATGTGATCGCTTTCGGAGTACGCTGCGTTGCTAATTCTCTGATTGTCATTCGCTGTACTTGTGGCGGGGTGTGAGGGTGGCCTCCTGTGGCACCTCCTGAAGCGGAAGCGAGGGCATAACCTGACTGAGTTGTAGCTGTTGAGGTCATGGCAGGTAGAAGAGGTATATGTAATGGGGGTGGAGTCTGGGTTGCAGTTGTCGCAAAAGGATTATGAGGACCAATAGTAGGGGGGCCAGTAGCAGTAGCAGTAGGGGAAGGGACAACGGGTGCGGGAAGATGGTGACGTGGTGGGGTCGTGGCTTGAACAGTCGGGGCAGACTGTTGTACATTATTAACGGGTGGTGCGGGTACATTGGTATATGCTGGAGCCACGCCATCTAAATAAGAAGACAGGAATATGTCTGCTGCGGTCTGTTTGTGACGTACTTTAGTCGGAACCAATGGTGGCGGCAAGTTACGGGGTACTTCCGGGGTCGCCTTGGGCAGGCCCTCGGCAAGAACTGGATACATGCCTGTAATGAGTGCATTTCTTTGACGGTCCAATTGTTCTAATCTGACCTGTTCGCCTTCTTCTAGTAACTCCTTTTCTCTGACTTTTTCGGATTCTTCTCTACTTTTCTCTGCTTTTCTGATTTCTTTCTCTGTCCTTCTATGCGATTCTTTACGCCACAATTCTATGGCATCTTTCTGAGATTGTCTGGCTTTCTTTTTCCATAGTGCTTCTTCTACTCTCATGATGCACTCAGCATCCCATGTCCCTGTAACAGGCCATCTATATTTCTCTTCCAAAGTCGTTAGTGTAGTCCACCCATAAATCTAAGTACAGTATGGCATCTAAGCCATGTTTATGGTACATAAAATATCCTGGAGTGTCCCTAGGTGGGACGGGAACTGCTTCTTCGAGTATCCCTTTTCTAGTTCCTATCTGACGTAATTTCGAAAACAGAGGCATGATCAGAGTGATTCGGACGTGAACACAATAAACACAGTAATGAACAGCAAACAATCATTCATACCACGACATTAAAATACATTGAAACGTTTCGAACATATACTGTCTAGTACATAGAAAACACGATACTGAAAATCTTGAGAGATAATGCTAGAAGACTTAAAATACTAAATCACTGAATCACTAGATGCACCGCTAAACAGTACAGATGCACTGCTAAAACAGTACAGACCGGATCTGTGTACCCAGACCCGTCTTGACCGGACACAAATTAATGCACCCGTCTAGATGCGTCCCCAGCAACGGTACTCACCGGGAAGCAAGAACGGAAGGCCTCGGAAACGGGACTAGACTGGACTGGACTGCTACGACGTCTGGTTACTGCTATGCACTACGCATGCGCCTCGATGCTTCGGAAACAGGTGGGCCTCTGGACACCTCGGACCTTGCTCTCTCGGCTGGGCTCTGGTCGGGATCCTCCGCACTCCTCACCGCCTCGTCTGGATGCTGAACCGCAGTCTCCGTCTCCTCCGTGGGCCTGAGAGAGATACAGGAAAACCTGCAGATGCGCATAGGAGTCCGTCACGGCTGTAGAGGGGTCAAGGCCTGCGACGCATCGCCGGCGCGTGGGGTGGGGGAGGGGTCCCTGTTCGGGCGCCAAATTATGTGGTAAATAAATTTACCGTGCAATTTTTCCGTATAATTAATGACAGGTAAAAGAATAGCTCAATCAAATGAGAGGCAGAGTCCGTGGTATCTGAGTCATACGGGCTTTAATTAAAAATGGCTCGAGCCAATGGAGATCAGATCCATCACCACAAGGGTTCAGGAGGGGATATGCAATGATGTCAATGATGTCTTAACAGTACACAATATATATAGTAAAACTGTACAATGGTGATGGATACGGTAGGCGTGACAAGTGAAAAGAATAAGATAAGAACACATGTGCGTAGCAAGAAGGCGTGTACAAGGGCGTACACGGAGGTGTGTGCTGGAAACGTCACAGAAAGTGTCACAAGTGGGTGGATGGATAGAGAATTTCTGCAGGGTCAGCAGAAACCTTTGACATGGGTGCGCACGCAATTAGTATGACGTGTGATTGACGTGGGACTAGGGAGAGCCGGGGGCTTGACTTTAGCACTAGTAGAGGAGACAGAAGTCTGGCATGTCAGATCAACCTGTTCCTATGACATATCTGATATCTTGTGTTTGGAGGATGTTTTATCTGAAGTAAAAGGTCTCTCGGGCAGAGGCTATACTATACTGAATGCATATGTGTCTAAGTGTAATGCGCGGGGCCATGGGCCTACCATGGTAACGGGAGCAATGAATTACGTGAAGGAGACAGGAAGGCTTGGCCCTTTGCTCTGCAGCCGGGAATATGTTTACCTATATCACTAGACTGGAATGTGTTTTCGAGGAGGCCTGAACTGATAACTTGAAGGCAAAATACTGTCTTGGCAGGCAGGCCGGGCTGAGCCAGGCACCGCTTCGCTTGGCAGGAAGTAAGGCAGAGGTCAGGGATGCATCTCCATGCTGCAGCTTTCAGAGACAGAAGTGACTCGAAGTCAGAAATCAGGGCCTAGCTCTGCAGAGCCAGGAAAACGTAAAAGTATACCATGTAAAGACGTTGGCATGGCATGCTTAAAGACTGAATTATCGATCCATTCATGGTGGATCTGGTAGATGACATGTTAACGTTGGACGCAAATGTATATGCGTCTTCATATTCGGTCATGGAGGGAAATTACATGTACTTTAAGCACGTACATGGAATCGTTGGGGTACACGTTAGGGGACATACCTGACCATAAAAATTTCAATTACCTCAATACTCTCCGCCCAGGTAGCCGGTATTACCCCCTCAATTGTTGCATTAAAAAATGTGTGCAAGACAGGTACCCAAAGATCCATATCATATTTAAATACATCAATTGGGACACCGCCGGGGCCAGCTGCCTTATCACTAGCACTATTCTTAAGGGCTGTTCTAATTTCACCTTTACTACTTCTTTTGGTGTCATTTAAAATTATAACAGTTTTATCCTCAGTATTTATAATACCCTGATGTATCTCATTAAAAATTGCGTCAAAATGGATTATCCAGTCTGCAGGAGTTACTACGGTATCAATTTTGACAGATTGGGAATCTTTGAAACATGGTTGACTCAGGCTTTTCCAGAAAAAAGTCGAGTCTTTAGTTTCGGCAGCTTTAATCAGGTTCTCCCAGGTATTTTCCCTAATCTCCAATTTTCCTAGATTAAGAGTTTCTTTATATAATTTCCGTAAAGTATTAATCTCCTCTGTATTACGAGGCGTGGTTTTTTTTTTTTTTTTTTTGAAATGACCTTTATTGTGAGCATCGCCAACCGTCAGCATAAATAGACATTGCAGTTCAACTGTACAGTGCACAAAACTTCGTGGAAGCCCAGTGGGCAGGTCTGCAGAACATTATACACAGCCTGAGTGCCGGCATCCCGGAGGCCCGGCGGCGCAAGGTGATGGAACAAATCAATATACGACAGTCTTATCGTGCACTGTAAGGCCTCAGCTGAGCATCGAAACAGTCGGCATTCACACATTGCAAATAGAGTAGAGCGGTCTTGCAAGAACCAAGAAAGGGCAGGGAAAAGTGGGAAAGATAAAACAAAAAAAAAAGGAACTACCCCTGAACAACCCCAGTGCCCTCCCCGTTTGCTATTGAGTACTGTGATGGAGTCTCTGTAACGCTTCCTATGTAAGTGATGTCACGTATGCACTAAGAGTGTGCTGCACCCACCCCCCGCCTGAACCGTCTAGTAATTCGTGTCGCACCCGACCCACCCTCCCCGTGAACCGTCTACACCCTCCCTGGTCCCACCTCCCCCAAGAAAAGCTTTAAAGCCCCTCCTGCGGCAATTGCCCCAGTTCCATAGCATTCTCTAACTCCTCGGCCTGCAGTTCTTCTACCTCCGACGTGTCAGTGTCGTCCCCCTCCCCCTTTAGTAGGTGATCCTTGTATAGGTCCCAGAAGGACTTCGGCCTGCTCTTGGGCGGCAGCAGCTCGCTGCACAATTCCGTCTGAGTGCAGCAGTATTGGAGGTCCCTGAGCCATCTCGCCTTGGTGGGGAGTGGTCCGCGCATCCAGCACGTTGCCACCACCCTTCTAGCCAACAGCAGCGCTACATCCACTAACCTACGCAACGAAGGGGCCAGCGGCTTGGAGAAGCCCAACAGTGCGAGCGATGGAGATCTCAGCAGTGGTTCCCCCAAAATCCTTTCCAGCTCCGCAAAGACCTCCTCCCAGAAGGAGCTCACCCCCGGGCACAACCACGCCAAATGAAAGAAATCAGCCATTCGGGCCCGACAGCGCTCACACTCCGAAGAGCCACGTAAGCCATAGCGGTGAAGTCGCTCAGGGGTATAGTATACCCTCTGCAGAAATTTAAAGTGCACCAAGCGATGCCTGCCGTTGAGAGAAACTCTACGGGTGTTGGCGCAACAGTAGCGCCACATGGCGTCATCGATGGGGGCTTGGAGATCCGATTCCCACGCCGCCCTAGGGGCAGAAGTGGGTAACGTCTGGTACGATGGTCCGAGCTTGTTGACCATAGAGACCAATTTTGCAGGAGTTTTAGTTTTGATTATATATGTCAATTCAGGGACCTCCTCAGGTTCCTGTAGCGTGGGGCCCAGTACGTCTCTGCAGGCTGACCGGATCCTGTGATACTGGAACCTCTGTAGCAGCGAGGGAGCTGGGGTGATAGGGGGGAGTTGTTCCCAGGTTTTCAGTGTACCGTCCAAGAACAAATCCTCCATAGTTTGTACGCCAAGAGCTTTTAGGGCCTCTATCACCCCCTTCTCATTGAGCGGGTCAAGCCACAGGGCCCAGGCCACCGGCATCTGTGGGGAGTACAGCAAGTCACATCCCCGTTCTCTCAGCAGTGCGTGCCACGCATGGTTGGTCGCCTTGAGCGAGTCCATCTGTCCGACCGCTCGGTCCGACGGAAGACAGATCGTGGCCGGCAGGGGAAGTGGGTCAGCGAACAGCCGCTCTAGGAGGAGATGTGGAGTACGTGCATCTCCATGGATCCATGAATGTAAGTGTATTGCCTGTGCCACTCGATAGTAGCGCTCTAAGTCCGGCGCTCCCAGTCCCCCCAATTCGCATGGGAGTATCAGTGTCGTCCATTTGACACGAGGTTGCTTTCCGCCCCAGGCGAGCCTGACTAGGACCTGAGTTAATCGTTTGAAGAATATTCTCGACAGAACCACCGGAACGTTAACAAAAAGGAAGAGGAACCTGGGAAGCACTATCATTTTCATGAGGGCAATTCTGCCCAACAAGGAGAGGGGGAGTCTGATCCAGGCATCCACATCGTCCACCAGTTTGTTAAATGCGACCACGTAGTTGTCTCGGATCAGGATCTCAGGGTCCGTGTGTAGACGGATGCCCAGGTATCGCACCGAGTCGTCAGTCCACTGTAGGGGATACTCCATCTCAAACGGCCTCGTGACTGGGGTAAGGGGGAAAGCAATGGACTTGTCCCAGTTCACCCTGAGTCCGGACAGTGCTCCAAATCGTACCACTTCCCTGAGTATCGACGACAAATTGGTTTCTGGGTCCCGGACATACAGTAAGGTGTCGTCTGCATATGTTGAGATGCCAATCTTATAGGTGGGGAAGCTGACACCTTCCAGGCTATGGTATTCTCGCATGGCACATGCTAGGGGTTCCGCCACCAGCGCATACAGCAGGGGGGACAAGGGGCATCCCTGTCGGGTACCTCTACCGATGTGTATCGGGTCCGAAACCCTGTCACCCAGGCGCAGACGGGCCGAAGGGTGGTGGTAAAGTGCCCCCATTCTCTGCAAAAACGGCTCTCCCAATCCTAATTTTCGCAATACCCTGATCATAAATGGCCATTCGACGGAGTCGAACGCCTTTTCCATATCCAGGAAAATCGCCAACGCGGGATTCTCCTGCTTAACATGCTGTATCGTTCCCAGTACTGTGCGGATGTTATAAGTCAGGTTCCGGCTCGGTACGAAGCCCGATTGCTCCGGCGCCACCAGGTCCGGGACTAGTAGAGCTAGCCTGTTGGCCAGCACCTTTGCATATAGCTTCGCGTCTACGTTCAGTAAGCTGAGTGGCCGGTACGATCCACAGAGATCCGGAGGCTTCCCCGGTTTCGGGACCGTAACCAGCAAGGCTTCCCGCATAGAGGGTGGCATTTCTCCATCCTCGCAAATGGTATCAAAGAGGGCGATCAGATGTGGGAGCAATAGATCTTTAAATGCTTTGTAAAAGCCTACCGTGAGACCGTCAGAGCCTGGGGCGCTCCCCGACCGCATGCCTCCCAGTGCATCCAGAATCTCGTCTTCGTGGAAGGGGGCCATTAGAAATTCCCTATCTGAGTTCTTAAGGAACGGCATCGAGATATAGTCCAAGTATTCGTCAATTTCGGTTTCCGCACCCCTGCCTTGGAACGGTAGAGTTCCGTGTAATAGCGTCGGAACGTCTCCAGTATCCGGTCTTCCTCAACTACCCGGTCGCCCTCCGGGGTCTGCAGTTCTTCTATCACCAAGGGTCTCCGGGAGCCCTTGACCATACGGGCCAGCAGAGCCCCCGGCCTCTCCCCCTCCCCATAAGCTCGGGCTGTGGCGTACTTTCCCATGTAGAGGACTTCTCTGTCCGCAAGCGCGTTGTATTCCGCCAGCAGGGGCGTGAGCGCTTGTCCCGCATCGCCTCCAGAGTCCGCTAGCTGTTCCCTCTCCAGGGCCGCCATCTTGTTTTCCAGGTCGGAGAGGTCCCTCCTAATGGAGCGCAGGACGCTGGAGTGTTTGGACATGGCCATCCCTCTGATGAACACTTTGAAGGCCTCCCACACCGTGAAGAAGCTATCTACCGAGTTATTATTGGTGGCGAAGTAGCTTTCTATATCTTCCGCCATCTCCCCTCGGAAGGCGTCGTCTAGTAGCGCATAGGGCGGGAAACGCCAAGTGTAAGGCGGGATCCCCTTCCTATCGGTGGAGAGACTGATCAGGACCGGGGAATGATCCGATAGCGTGCGCGGGAGAACTGTACACGAGCTGATGCCGCCAAGCACTGAGGAGGAGGCTAGCCAGTAGTCTATCCTAGTGTGTATGTTGTGATATGCTGAGTAATGCGTGAATCCGCCCTGCATAGGGTGTTTTTCCCGCCAGACATCCACTAGGTCCAGTTTTGTCATTTCCGCTCTCATATAGACAGCCGACGCCACTGGCCTTCGTGCAGGGCCCGCGGAACGATCCCTGTCAGGGTCAAATACAAAGTTGAAGTCCCCCCCCCCATAGCATTTTGGTGTGTGTGTGTGTCCTACAAGTGGCCGACAGGGCTGCATAAAACTCCGGACTATCATGGTTAGGGCCATAGACGTTTACCAATAGCAGGTCCAGCCCCCTCCCCGCGCATCTAGCCACTACATATCTACCCTCTGTGTCCACATATATCGGGGTCAGTTTCAATCTAGAGGAGGGGTTAACCCAAGTAATCACGCCACGGGCGTGAGTGGTGAAACCAGCCGCCACTATATTTCCTGCCAACCCTCTAGCCTGCAACATCTTACTATGGATAGGCAGGTGTGTTTCTTACAGCAGGGCCACATCCACATGGTGTCTGTGGAGAAAGCTCATAACCTTCCTCAGTTTACGGTGGTCGTTTAGCCCTCGCACATTCCAGGTCAGCAGGGTTAGCGTGCGTCGGGCCTGCGGGTGCTCAGACATTACAGCAGCAGACATCGCAAATCACCGTGCGCCCTAGTGACGCCATCGGCAGGTGTCATGCCCCTAAACAGGGCATCAGTGTCCAAGGCGAACAGACAGGCACCCCACTCACGTGCACTCACTCCAAGCCAGATTCTCATAGCAAACCACGGACCCTTCAACTTCCAAACAGTAACGAACCCCCCAACCCGAGTTCCGCCACCCTCCCCCCTGTCCCCTCCCCACCCACAGCTGACCACCCCCAACCCGGCCAGACTGAGCCCCCCACAAACCCCCATCAACTCAAGAACCCCAAAGTAGCGGGCAATACAAGTCCCAACTCCCTGGGGAGTGTCTCAACCAAAAGCACAGGGGCAAAGCGTGCCAAGACTGCATAGAACCACTAACGGTTTCAAAGTTTGTCTCCAGTTCCGCACCTCCGCCTAGCCCCAAAGCGATTCAATGCCTTACACTGAGTTCACCCAATTCCCCCCCTGCCCCCCAACCCGTCCCTGATTACAGTACGTTGAACGCCTCACCGGCATTTGTAGTCTGTTCCAGCAACAACCAGGCTGCACGAACCGCTGCGTGGGTACTCCTCCCGTCTCCTAGCAAGTATCTCAAAATGAGTTCCGGTTGCAACACACAGTATGGAGACTCACATTTTACATATGGCAGCACGTCCGACGTTGTCTCTCGCAGAGAGTTGCAATAAGTACTGGGTGCACCGTTTCACTCCTGTTCCTCCAAGGTTGATGCTTCCCCCGAATCTTCTCCGTGCTGCTGTCGGTGTTCTTTGCGTTCTTTGGCCCACGTTTTCAGCGACTTCTGTAGTTCCTTAGGGTCCGTGAAGAAGTACGATTTCCCGCCAGTGTTAATCCTCAGTTTGGCCGGGTATAGCATCGCATAGTCAAGTCCCAGCTCTCGGAGCTGTTTCTTATGCGGAATGAACTGGCGGCGCTCCTCCTGCACTTTGGCCGTGAAGTCTGGATACAGCGATATGTTCATGCCTTCCATCTGGAGCTGTCCTTTTTCCCTAGCCAGCCGCAAGGCCGTGTCCCTGTCCCTGTAGTTCAGGAGCTTTGCTATGATGGGTCGGGGAGGCAAGCCAGGTTGAGGTTGAGGGCCCAAAGTGTGATGCGCCCTCTCCACGATGAACATTGGGGAGAAGGCCTCCTCCCCAAGCAGCACTTTCAGCAAGTTTTCTACGTAGAGCTCCATCTTGCCAGTCCGGGTCGATTCCGCCACTCCCGTTATACGAATGTTCGATCTGCGGGAGCGCGCTTCTAAGTCCTCGGCCTTGTCACGGATCACTTGGAGCAGTCTGCCGAATTGCCGACGGTCTTTGTCCCACTCGGTCTGTGCCTCCTCTGCCTCCGTGAGGCGCCGTTCCGCCATATCTAGGCGCTCCGCGTGCTTGTCCACTCGTTCCGCCATGCGGTCCATGCGGTAGGACAAAGCGTCTATCTTGGAGCCCACTGCCTCAATGCTGTTCTGGATGCCCTTCTCCATCGCCGCTAGCAGGTCCCGAAGGTCTGCAGGTGCCGTTGACGCCGCGGCCCCTTTCGGGGAAGCTTCCGGCGCCGGAGGCTCCGACCCCTTCGGCCTCCGGCGGTCAAACGAAAGTTTGGCCTGCGTTGTATCATGTTTCCCCATGATGATCCCCCAATACAGGGGGGGGGGTTCTGACGTTAAGAAGCCTCCTCGTCGTCGTCTAGGCAGGGCCGCAAGGGTAGTGCTGGTAGGCCAAAAATGGCGGCTATGAGGCGGGAGCAGTCTCCGGCGTACTTCTTGTGCTGGCCCCGCCGGCCGCAAAGGTCTGTGCTGGCTCCTACGGGCGTGCTAACGGCAGTGTCCTTGCAGCGGTAATGCCGCAGTGCGTGGGCTCCCAGGTGAGCCGGGGTGAACCCGCGGTCGGCGCGGCTACCAAGCCCTCGTAGTTCGTCCGATACTGAGCTCGTTCCGCTCCGTCGAGGTGTGGCTGAGAGGGGGTGGCGTTGCGTTAGCTCTGGGGTGGTGCAGAGTGTCTGTGGGGGCCTCTCGCGTGTCCGATTGTCGGCGCTCCGCGCGCAGCCCCGCTCTCCCCGTCTCCACCGGCGCTCGAGGCCGCACGTCAGGTGACGTCGTGCGGCCCGCTCCGCAGGGCAGGTCGCGGCTTCAGGCCTGGTCCGCCGCTTTCTCCTTCGCCGATCTTGTTCGGGTCGTTTCACGCAGCTATCGGTCGCTCTGGTCCACTCAATCGGGTCGGGGGGGAACAGGGATCACCAGGTACCGAACACAGCTATGTCGGCATGTATCAGGATAGTTTATCAGGATATTTTAGGGGCTCAGGCGAGGAGCCGAGAGCTCACGCGTCCGCCATCGACGCCGGCTAGCTCCGCCCCCGGCGTGGTTTTTAATGCGGACTTTAAGTCTCTATTTAATCTAGAGCATTGATTATTGAACCATCTTGGGGAAAGCGATACATTAGTTTTAGGATTCTTTCGCAGGTTATCAGAAATAACGTTCGAGATACTTTGAAAGGCCATGGCTATATCCACACTAGTTGAGGATTTATCGAGGCAGGTTACAATCTGATGATTCATTTTTTGTAGGATCCTATTTGGAAAAACTACTGGATCAACCCCTGCTTATTTAATTGAGATCCCAATTTGCCCCTGTATATTTATATCCACAGCGTGGGAATTTAGTGCAGGTTTTTTTAGCATGACAGAATTTAAGGTTATTGACAGGGGATAGTGGTAGCTCAATAAACTTGGAAGAACTAAAGGGCCTAAGATTTATTCAGGTGATAAAGTGATCAATGCACGAGGATGATCTTACTCCTTCATAGGTATGAATAGAACCCATATCCTCGCCTCCACTCCCCTTCATAACTTTTTCCGTAATTTCTAGATTGTACTTGGACATGACAAATTTAATACTTTCCCCATAATTATTATTCCGAAAGTGTACAAAAGCACAGCCTAGTTCCTCTTCGTATCCACATTGGATCCCCGATATAAGATTACATAATTCAATATTAAAATCTCCTGCCCAAATTAGGGAACTATCCAAACTGACATTTTTCATGAAATCCATCCACTCTTCGTCAAAGAATGGGATAACCTTGTGTCGCAAAGCATTACAAATATTATTATAAAAAGGAATCACTAAGATGTCCTGTAATCCCGTTGCTGAAAAAAAATAAAAACTGAAAATTTAACTCTTTTTAACATCTACCTGCAGCCACTGATTTCTGCTCTAAATCAGACGGAGTGTCAGATTTTTAATTATGCTGACGGCACACAGATCATCATCCAAATAGAGGATTCTCCAGGAGCACAAGCCAGGTTGCATAACATTCTAAGGTATACGGTAAATTGGATGTCCGCAAACTCCCTGAAGATTAACCCGGACAAAACAGAGGTGCTGCCTATAGCCACCTCTGGCAGCCCCTGGAACGACGGGTTTTGGCCCACGGAGTTGGGCAGGACGCCTGAGCCAGCAACCGTGGTGAAAAGCCTGGGTATCCATATTGATAGCACTTTGTCTATGAAGAAAAAGGTGTCGGTAGTGGTAGGCACGTGTGTTGGTCTCCTGAGACAGCTCCGCAAGATTGCCCAACTGTTGCCGTTTTCTACTTTAAGAAGTGCGGTGTCAGCTATAATTTTGGGACGGCTGGACTACGGCAATGAGCTGTATATAGGGCTGCCCAAGCAACAACTTACGTGGCTTCAGACAGTAATGAACGATGCAGCGAGATTGATTTTTAAGAAGCCCAGGAAAACACATGCTTCATCTCTCCTGCGTCAGTTACACTGGCTCCCCGTTAGACAGAGGGCATTGTTTAAAGGACTATGTATCACACACAAGGCACTCTACGGGAATGCGCCCAGTTACTTCAAAACTAGATTATCTAGCTATGTTCCTGGCAGGGTGCTACGGTCCTCTGATGCCACTCTCCTGGTTAATCCACGCTTTCGCCTGTCCACTTTGGGAGGGCGCGCTTTTTCCACTTTACTTCCTGCAGCGTGGAATAAATTACCAACTAATCTCCGCAAGGAGCCCAATCTATTGCCTTTCCGTCGAATGTTAAAAACTAGGCTGTTCTGGGAAGCAAGGGGAGGGTTGTAAGGTAGCCATCTGTTTTCTGTAGAAGTCGTTTTTTTTCTTTTCTCTGTACAAGCGCTTAGAGACCTTGGGGTGATAACGCGCTATATAAATTGAAATAAATAAATAAATAAAATTAGTATAATTTTTTTTTAAGTCAGCCTAGACGACACTGAAATAAGTGCTGCTAAACCTCCACTGGCCCTGCCTGCCTTTGAGGGATACAAAAGGGGATGATGGACGGGGCGTTTGAGCAAATCAAACACTCACCCCCAGTCAACTGATCTGGGTTTAATCCATCTCCATTCTTTAGCTGACTCAGCCACCCCAGTTCAGACATGGCCATATGCAAATCAGTCTGACCCTGTGCCTCATGGGAAAAGTCCAGCCTGAACTGCCAATCCATGTCTTCCCTGAGGGATAGCATTTATTGAAATTGCCTTAAACCCGTTTACAAAGAAATTGTCTATGAGCCAAGTCTCTTGTATTAGAACCACGTGGCATTGTTGGATACTTTTATACCAATTCTCCTCCTGCAGTTTGTTCCTCGCCCCTGCTACATTCCATGTCATAATATGTAGATGTTCCTGCAATGGGCGCTGACATGATTTGGCTCAGCCTCCATAATAGGCCCTTCCTTACATCTAACAGTGGAATTTTCCCTAACAAAAGTTCTCTCGCTTGTGCTCCTCCCGGTGGGGTTTAAAACATCTGGCTGTATAGCCAGGTTAAGCACGGGAGATAAGAGAGACCGAGCACTAATATTCTCCGGTAAGGAATCACAGTTGTTTAAACCGGACGAGGGAGCAGATCTATTAACTAGGTTTAAATGGAATGATCTCTGTGATACTCCATTTAATGCTCTCGGATAATTTAGTTCACGGGGCATTAGCCACCCTTTCAAAATAGAATAGCGGGGTCTTTAAAAAAAACCCTAGCGTTAGAAGAGAGATTTTACTAGGATGACACTCTAGGTTAATACTCCCTATGCAATCTAGCAAAAAACTCACAACCCGCTCATTATCAAATTTGGCAACCACACAGTCCCCTTTCCCATCCTTCCTAGAATACCAACCAAAGCGGAACTGGTTACAAATATCACAATCCCAGACCCCAACCTCCTTCAATTGAGTTATGAGCCAATGCATAACTTTGGCAATCAACTGGTCAGTGGTTTCTCTCTGTCCATCCTGTAGGACTGGGACATTCCTCAAAACCACAACTAGGGGAGTAGCGGCTGGAGGGAGATGCAATATCTGGGGACCCTCTGGGGCCAAGCTATTATCCCCCACAGTCCCTGCAGGTGGTTTGCTTTCCTCCCTTCCCTGAATACGGCTGTTAACCTGTCCAGGATCACTAAAAGTAACCCCCGACTCGCCCACTTTACCTCCCATATGTGCCACGTCCTGAGTACTCGCTGCATCCCTCCCGAAACTGTTGGTATTGGTGGTATTTGCCTATCTACCCAGGGTTTAGGTGGCATAAGATTTCCAACTACCCGGTTACTCAAGTCATTATGTGTATTACCCGTTAGCCTATTACTAGAGTCTAGGGTCCTCTCTAAATTACAGAGGTTCTTCATGACCTTTGATTCAAAATTGGTTAATCTTTCCTCAATTTTTGTCAACCTGTTGATAATTGGGGACATAGAAGATGTAATTAAATTACCCAATTCCAACCACATGGCATCGTTAATTTTACTGGGGGAATCACTTAAAGTCAAGTCACCAGTCGTATTTGGCAATAAGTCCGCCGTTGTTGGAGCTGGTGAAGATACAGTTCCTCCATATTTATCCGTCCTTTTAGTTTTGGCAGCTTTCTGTCTCTGAGGGTCCCCTCCCTGCTTCCTCTTTAGTGGTGGATCTGGAATCATAGTGGAAGAGGTGGTTTTACCATGCGGGGCAGATCTTGTCGTGATGCAAGGTGGTGGGCTTTTTTCAGGATTTTCTGTAACCACTTCAACCAGCTCAGCTGATAGTGAGATGTTTTGTGTCCCCAGTTCAAGTTGTAACCCCCGCTGTACGTCTAAGGGCTGTTCAGGTTCTCTTCCCTTAGCCATAAGTTTAATATATGCACCAAGAGAGCATTCGTGGGTACGCGCAAGGGCTAGGGCACTCAAGGATGAGCGTTTAGCAAGTTGTGAGTCAAGGGAAAAACAACGCTCTGTCAGGGCTATCTCGTGGGCAAGGACTGAGCTAGCTCTAATCAAGAACTGATCTAATGTCCCCAGAATACTGCCCGAGGGCTGACCAATTCTTCCCTTACCCTAACACAAATTCATCCTCTCTGTATCTCAACAGTTATAAGTTGTTGATGAAATAGTTAATGGATTCACCGTCCCAAAAGATGGCGCCTCTTTTTAGAATAGTCAACCTTTTGCCCAGTTTGACTAACCATATGATGACATCCAGCTTCAAGACCTGGCCCAGCCCGGCCTCAACAGGGCTCAAACGGGCCCGTCCTTGGCGAAGCAGAAGCGGCAAGGTGTTCTTGTAGGGCTTGGCAGCCTCAGTTGCGGGCAGTTTTCCAGCAGCGACCCCCTGGGACTTTGAGTCCTTTCAAATTGCTTCTGCGGCCTCCTCCTTGCGATGCGGCTCCCAACAGTAAACAAATAGATAATACTATGCTAACTGGAGCTTTCGAAATTGTTAGTCCTGTTACAGATTGCTCCCAGTAAAGTTTTTGATAAAAAAAAGAAACTGCACACTCGCTGCGCCTCTCATCATGGAGCCAGGCAACACCACACACACGAATGCCCCCACACCAGCTGCTACTTATTGTGCTTGCGTTACTGTGCTATTCGCTCCACAGCAGCGACCGCTTCTTCGCGATCTGCTTGACTATGGAGTCCCTCACTTCCAGGTTCTGGCCCGGGGGCCGCCTCTCAGTTTTGGTTGCGGCAGCGCAAATACACGATACCGCGGCTGCACGGCTCCAGTCAGGACACGAGTCACAGCAGGTTACAGGCGTCCGTCGGGTCTCTTTCAATTGCAGAACTGCAGCCGCCAACCTTCGCACTTCCAATTCTGACAGAAACACGTTTTAGACGGATAAGTGTACGGATATTAGGTGACTACAGGGATCAACGCCAGAGCTGCGTTAGAGTACGGCCATCTTCTCCTGTGGTTGGCCACTCTCCTCATCCTTAGTCAATTTCTGCAGAGGAGCCGATGGTGTGAACTCATTCTTCAATGCAGATTGCTATGTATAAAATACATATTTAAATAACTAACCAAACCACTTTCACTGGATGATGTCAACAGTGATGTCATCAGTGATGTTATTTGAGATGTCATCAGTGATGTCATTAGTGATGTCACTGACCATGTCATGAATGACATAATATGTGACATCATCAGCAGTGGATCTATAACAGAGGAATTTCAATGGTTTTGCACGAGTGAAATGTCCAGCTAACTATAACACCCCTTAAACCTATGTTTTTTTCAGTATGTTTTTTAAATGCTAATTGCTAACTATAACATGCCTGAAACCTATGTTTTTTTCAGTGAATATTTATGTAGTTATAGGTATATTTATATGTTACATTTATTTACTTAGAATTCACTGAGAATTCAAAACATTTCTCTATTGCAGATCTAAAAAGAAGTGCTATCCTAACACATAAATGGACTGAATGAGTAAGGCAATCATGATACCATAATTTTAGATTTAAGGGGTTTTATTTTAGGTAAGGGAACGTTTTGCTATTAACCAACGGGGCTGTTGAAGTGAAATGTTCTCAGCACTTCTGATATAAGCAGCCATTCCCACTATGCATGAATTCATATGTTCTTTGTGGATTACCAATTGCACAGGATCATCTTTAAGCCCAATGTGATCTTCACATCAATCACATGAAGTTCTGAGAGGTTTAGGTTGGACTGAGTCACTTTAGGCGAGTGACCTAGTACTACAGTGGTAAGAGTTTGAGGTAGGTGAATGTTGAAATATCCTTAATATATTCATAGATTTTGTTTCCAGAACTTTACCAGCAGGAATCAGTTAAAGAACATAAGAGTCATGTCACCATATTTATCATTACAATTGCAGCATGTGACATGCTCTTGTATCATTAATCTAAAGAGAACATTGTGATCCCGGAGTGCTCCAAGTAGCACCATGATTTAAGGTTGGGCTACAACAGGGTTAATTTTATTTTTGAAAGATATTATCCAGACACTTGACCAGTTAATGTGTGAGGATTTCCCTTTGTGTAAGCAGTCATCCATTATTCCTGAATTTTCAAAAACAATTTGGTGGGAGTAATATGTTGTATACTTTATAGACAATGTGACCTTGCCTGTATAGTTTAGATCAGGGGTCTCCAGCCTTTTCTTTAATAAGCTACTTATGTTCAATGAAAATCATCCCAAGCTACTGACATTATTTGAATTAGTTTAGTGCTAATGTCACACAACAGAAGAGGTTAAGTTAGCTGCCACCGTTTGCAAGAATACCAGCAGTAATCCTCTCAGTGTTTTGGGCACTGTTGCCAACATTACTGTAAAGAAAATGTGTTAATGGGGAAAACCTCTTCATGGCCATTGCATAAAAGTCATAGCTGCAGGGCCCTGGCAATGGCATTGATCAGCATCCGGTCGCTCCACCCGCTCCTTGGCTCACTGGTATCGTATGGTCATTGCTTGCATAATTATCTGCGCCCGATCTCTGTGCCATTGCTTGTATTAATATCTGTGCCAGATTGTGCCCCCGATCTCGTCCTGCACTGTTTTGTTTTCGCCGTGGTGCCATTTTGTTGTGCCTTGTAGCCCGATCCCCTCCCCACTCGCCACCCCGCTCCCGCCTCCCAGCTGCTCCTCCCTCCCACTGACAACGTAAGGGAAGACCCGTGTAAGGAAGAACTGTGACCGACCTGACCTGGTCAGCATCCGGTCGCTCCACCCGCTCCTTGGCTCACTGGTATCGTATGGTCATTGCTTGCATAATTATCTGCGCCCGATCTCTGTGCCATTGCTTGTATTAATATCTGTGCCAGATTGTGCCCCCGATCTCGTCCTGCACTGTTTTGTTTTCGCCGTGGTGCCATTTTGTTGTGCCTTGTAGCCCGATCCCCTCCCCACTCGCCACCCCGCTCCCGCCTCCCAGCTGCTCCTCCCTCGCTCCGCCCCCCTCCACTCTCCAATTATGGCAGAGTGGCAAACGTGCAGCGTTCACGCGCAGCGGGCGCGCCCTATGCGCGCCGAAGGCGTGCCAAAGGTAAGCCCGTCTACGCCCGTCGACGCCTGGCCCGCGCCCAGCTCCAGACCCCCTGGCCCCCTCACAATCCACTCCACCCGCCTAACGTACGACGCCGCAACCCTCTCTGCACTCAACACCGGCCGTCTCCCCGACTGCCACCAAGCCGCCCAAGGACGCGCCCATGGACCATTCACCTGCCAATCCTGCAAGTTCTGCTGCATCAGAACCCACACTACATCCACAAACGCCAAACAGAGCTCGGACAATAACCACCTGAAGTGTATCCTGATCAACACCCGCTCGGTACACAGACACGCCATTGAACTATGGAACCTACTAGACACCACAACACCGGACGTCGCCTTTCTTACAGAAACCTGGATGAACGCCTCATCAGCGCCCGACATCGCCTTAGCCATCCCGGACGGTTACAAGATCATCCGAAAGGACCGCATCACCAAAACAGGAGGAGGCATCGCTATTGTCCACAAGAACACCATCCGCATCACGACAAGCTCCGACGACACCCTCACAGCCGCCGAACACCTTCACTTCCAGATACACACCGACCCCAAGACCACACTTAGAGGCACCCTCATCTACAGACCACCAGGACCCCACACACAATTCAGCGAAGACATCACTGATTTTATCAGCCCACACGCCCTCCCATCCGAGGACTACATTCTCCTAGGAGATATCAACTTCCACCTGGAAAAGAACAACGACAGCAACACCACCACCCTTCTGGACAACCTCGCCAATCTCAGACTCAAACAACTGGTAAACACCCCCACCCACTACGCCGGACACACGCTCGACCCAATCTTCTCCTCCAGCAAGCACGTCTCCTTCAATCACGCCACAGGTCTCCACTGGACGGACCACAGCTGCGTCCACTTCAACTTCAGAAAGACCACCACCACCCACAACAAGTTTCCCGCAGAAACTGGAACAAAATTACCACCAACCAGCTCACCACATCGCTAAACCAAAACCCTCCCGCCAAATCATCGGACCCAAATCAAGCAGCCATCAATCTCGCACAATGGATCACCCACTGCGCTGACGAATTAGCACCCTTGAAAAACCATCACAACAAGCCAGGAAGCAAAAAAGCCTTCTGGCTCAATGACAACCTCAAGAACTCCAAAAAGAACTGCCGCACCCTCGAGAAAGCCTGGCGAAAAAACCCAACCACAGACAACATGACCGCTCTCAAGGACGCTACTCGCAATCACCACCATTTGATCCGATCCACCAAGAAATCAGCTTTCAAGGATCGACTCGACAACAACGCCCACAACAGCAAGGAGCTCTTCAGCATCGTCAAAGAGCTTACCAATCCCAGTGCCGGCATCAACGACATCACTCCCTCTCAAGACTTCTGCAACTTTCTAGCCTCGTTCTTCCACAGCAAAATCGCTGACATACATAACAGCTTCGGCGACCAGTCTACTCCCCTTACCACCAAACTGAAGCCCGCCGCCACTACCCTCTGCGCCTGGAACCCGATCAGCACCGAAGACACCCTCTGCCTGATGAACTCCATTCACTCCGGATCACCAACCGACCCATGCCCCCACCACATCTTTAACAAGGCTGACTCCATTATTGCACCCAATCTCCAGGATATCATCAACTGCTCCCTCAACACCGCTACC
This sequence comes from Lissotriton vulgaris, assembly GCF_964263255.1. NCBI lineage: Eukaryota > Metazoa > Chordata > Amphibia > Caudata > Salamandridae > Lissotriton > Lissotriton vulgaris. The sequence continues at coordinate 177,775 of NW_028252992.1, forward strand.
TTCCCGGAAAGCTGGAAACATGCCGAACTCAGTGCCCTCTTGTAGAAATCTACAGCAGACCCCACTGAACTTAAGAACTACCGCCCATCTCGCTCCTCCCATTCCTTGCCAAAGTCATAGAGAAGACCGTCAACAGTCAGCTCGCTCCCTTCCTCGAATCTAACGGTTCCCTCGACCCCTCACAGAACGGCTTCCGAGCCAAACACAGCACCGAGACCGCCTCATCGCAGCCACAGACGACTTCCGAACACTACTCGACAATGGGGAAACAGCTGCCTTCATCCTCCTGGACCTCTCTGCAGCGTTTGATACGGTCTGTCATAGCACCCTTGTACAACGCCTCAGTAACGTTGTGATACAAGGAAAAGCATTGGATTGGATCATCTCGTTCCTCGCCGGAAGAACCCAGAGAGTCCGCCTCCCCCCTTTCAGATCAGAGGCCACCGAAGTCATCTGCGGCGTACCACAAGGATCATCTCTCAGCCCCACCCTCTTCAATGTCTACATGAGCCCCCTCGCATCCATCGCACGCCAGCACAACCTCAACATCATCTCCTACGCCGACGACACCCACCTTACCCTCTCCCTCACCAAAGACCCAAACACCGCCAAAACCAACCTACACGAAGGGATGAAAGATGTAGCCGAGAGGATGAAGAACAGGCGCATAAAACTGAATTCAGACAAGACGGAAGTCCTAATCCTAGGATCATCCCCCTCTGCATGGGACGACTCATGGTGGCCACCGGCCCTGGGCAGCGCACCCAAAACCAACGGACCATGCTCGCAACCTGGGATTCATTCTAGACTCCTCCCTCTCGATGACCTGACAAGTCAACGCCATCTCATCATCATGCTTTAACATCTTACGCATGCTCCGAAAGATCTTCCGATGGATCCCAACCGAAACAAGAAAGAGGTTCACCCAAGCACTTGTCACAAGCCGACTGGACTACGGAAACACCCTCTACGCCGGAACCACAGCCAAATTACAGAAAAAACTCCAAAGCATTCAGAACGCCTCCGCCCGACTCATCCTAGACATACCCCGCCACAATCACATATCCGGTCACCTGAGAGACCTTCACTGGCTCCCCGTCAACAAGAGAATAACGTTCCGTCTCCTCACCCACGCACACAAAGCCCTCTACGACCTAACCCAGGAGTAAGCTACCAGCGCCAGGATACCTGCCAGATGACAGTCGCGCTCTATAAATGTTTTAAATAAAATAAATAAATAAATAACCCAGATACCTCAACACGCGCCTGACCTTTTACACCCCCATCCGCACACTACGTTCGTCCAATCAAGCCCTCGCCACAATTCCACGCATCCGAAGAACCACCATGGGAGGAAGATCATTCTCCTACTTAGCAGCCAAAACCTAGAATTCTCTCCCCACCCATCTCCGCCTTACACAGAACCACCTCTCCTTCAGAAAACAACTCAAAACTTGGCTATTTGATAAGTAGCGAACCTCCCCCCCCTCAAGCGCCTTGAGACCCTCTGGGTGAGTAGTGCGCTGCACAAATTTTGACTTGACTTGACTTGAACACTGCACACTTTATCACTCAAAAAGCAGCTTTACATATATTTTGGAAATTAAACCATTTTTCTCCAACCGTCAGCTTTTGAATTAGTAAAATGCACACATTTTCATCCAAAGTACTCACTTTACAATTACTTATACACATATTCTTCATTTGACTTAGTAAAAGCTTCTAATTTAGTAGGTTGGGCTGCACACAGGAGAGCTACTTAAAGGAAGGTGCAGAGCTACTAGTAGCTCACGAGCTACTTGATGGAGAAGCCTAGTTTAGAGATTAAGGTGAGGTCTTTAGTTGCTCAGAAATTGAAGTTTTTAGTTTAAAAAAATGATAAAATATGAAGTTGGTAATGGCAAACATGTTTTGGAGATTGGCAAAATTGTGAGGATCATTTAAGACCAGGTGCTCAATCCAGTGGATTCCGTTTGGTACCTTGTTTTCCCAAAGTAAGGTACCACCCTCTATTTTTAATTTCTTATTTGGCCACCAAGACACACGATTTGAATAATGTATTCTGATCTTTTGTTTGGAGTCTACGAAAGGGTATGTTTGGTGTTCTCCAGAATTTGTTTAGAGTGCATTAATGAGATCGTGGGGATTTTAAGGAGGGATGATGATAGGAGGAGATTCACTTCACACAATTGCTTAATTTCCAGCCACAGTGTTTGATAAGAGTTGTCTTGAACCAAAATGTTCCGTGTATGTAAGTAAAAGCTGTTTGGGGTTATTCAAAATCTGCTTACTCTGCTTAATTGACTCTGCCCAGGTTATAGTAAAGTTGAAATTTCTTAGCACGTAATAATATGTTGTTTTGCTTTTGCTTTTCTAAAAGGAAGTTATTTATTCATTTCTCTAGCTTCTGAGATAATTCTTGAGATATATCAAATGGTTAACTATTGGAGTGATCATCATTTGTATAGCCTACACCCAGTCCCTACCTTAATCCATCAGAAAAAGTATTTAGGGACAAATCTTCAAGCAGCTCAAAGATCGTATTTAGAGTTTTTCTTATTGTTAATTGATCTGTTCCGCATTTCTTTTTCTGGCAAAATTGTTTTCACATGCTTCTGCTTTATTGTGTTGTTGAAATATAGTTATCATGGTTGAAGGAAAATAATCTGCTGCCTTAACAAGGAGCTCTACTGGCTAATTTCACTGCCGACCAGGCTGAGGCAAGCGTAGGGCATGACATGAGGCATGCGGTGGATTTAGAAAAAGGAAATACGATAACTCACCTGACTCCCAAAGAAGAGAATATAAAGATATTAGTGATGATTTCTTTCATCTGTTATGATAGCCTTTCACTCATGTAAGCATGACCTTGATGCACAACACGGCACGATAAGTATGAACGACTTATGAAATTAGATTGTGATATACCCATTTAAAGTAAAAGAACAATTATTTTTCTGCACTTCTGCATAGAATTATCAGAAACTGCAGCATCATCAATTCTGGATGGTTATTGTATTTACGAAGTCTAATATAACTTATTTAGTAGTCTGACTTCGATTTATGTTTGTTCCCTTAGATACCAGAAACATTTGAGTACTGGTTAATCATATTTATCAGGCCTGACTTGTCGTCAGCATAGATAGCTGCTTTAATCGTTCAATTTTCAAATAATAAACTGGAAATTCCTGTGTTCTACCTAATGGCAAAGAGGAGGGAGTCAATCACCAATACGAAGAGAGGTGGTGATGAGAGGCAGCCTTGTTACGTACCAAGTAGATGAGTGAAGGCTGAAGATGTAGCATTGCCAGTTCTAACTTTGTCCTTTGGATAAGCATATAACCTCACTGTTATTTCCATGCAGGTGTCACCTAGATTACATTTGTGATATGTAACTTTAAGGAAAAACCTTGTGATATTTAGATGAAGACATTTTCTGCAACTAGAGCAAATACTACGGTTGGGATATGAGCAATTTTTGATTTCTGCAGTACAACTATGGTTGGGTTATGAGCAATTTTTGATTTTTCCAGTACATGACAGTAATGTGTATTATTGTAACTTGAGGATCTGGTTCTTAAGAAATTAGCTTGTGACAGATATACAGGGCTAGGAAAAAGTTTCTCTAATTTACTTGATAGACTTTTTCCTTAAATCGTGTATTCTAAATTGCAGTACATGCAGTGTTCTTATTGTTCTTTGCAATCTAAGGGCCTCATTAGGATAGCGGACGGACCTGCATCCGTCCGCCACTCCCGAGGTGGAGGGACCATCCGCAGGGGCAGCGGCGGTCCCTCCGTGCAAATTAGGATGTCACCGCCACCCTGGCGGTCACATCCCATATCTGTAACCTTGCGGCGGGTGCTGCTTGAAGCAGCGCCCGCCGCAAGGTTAAAATTGCATGCTTTGCATATGCATGCACAAAGCAGCAGGCAACGCGCGGTGCCTGCCGCTTTGTGCATGCATATGCAGGTGGGTACCATAGGTACCCCCATGTGCACCCCCCACCCCACAACACCCTGGGGGCCTTCAACGGGCCCCTAGAAGCATTGGTCCACATGCTTTTCCACGGCGGAAAATCCGCCGCGGAAAAGCATGTTTCCTCACCCTTCGTAATTTGGCTGGCGGTGTCTTGCAGACACCGTCACCAGATTGCGGACAACATCCCGCGGATCAGCGGCGGATGGACTTGCCGTTTGCCGCTGATCCTGCCGCCATCCTAATGTGGCTGGTGGTGTTTTGGAGGTCCGCAGCGGTGAATCCGCATCCTCCTGGCCGGCGGTGGCTTCTGCCAGCCCGGAGGATGCGGATTCACCGCCATCCTAATCGACCCCTTAGTTATTAGAGCTTTTGTGGTTGAGACTCACATCTTTCCTCATTTTTCAAAGTGGTGGAACATTTTCAGTATCAGGGTATTGATGCAGATTTATAAAACTGGGCAATAATCCAATATATCAGTTTTTGATTGGCTTTCAGGATTTCCTTATTGTTAATTGATCTGTTCCGCATTTCTTTTTCTGGCAAAATTGTTTTCACATGCTTCTGCTTTATTGTGTTGTTGAAATATAGTTATCATGGTTGAAGGAAAATAATCTGCTGCCTTAACAAGGAGCTCTACTGGCTAATTTCACTGCCGACCAGGCTGAGGCAAGCGTAGGGCATGACATGAGGCATGCGGTGGATTTAGAAAAAGGAAATACGATAACTCACCTGACTCCCAAAGAAGAGAATATAAAGATATTAGTGATGATTTCTTTCATCTGTTATGATAGCCTTTCACTCATGTAAGCATGACCTTGATGCACAACACGGCACGATAAGTATGAACGACTTATGAAATTAGATTGTGATATACCCATTTAAAGTAAAAGAACAATTATTTTTCTGCACTTCTGCATAGAATTATCAGAAACTGCAGCATCATCAATTCTGGATGGTTATTGTATTTACGAAGTCTAATATAACTTATTTAGTAGTCTGACTTCGATTTATGTTTGTTCCCTTAGATACCAGAAACATTTGAGTACTGGTTAATCATATTTATCAGGCCTGACTTGTCGTCAGCATAGATAGCTGCTTTAATCGTTCAATTTTCAAATAATAAACTGGAAATTCCTGTGTTCTACCTAATGGCAAAGAGGAGGGAGTCAATCACCAATACGAAGAGAGGTGGTGATGAGAGGCAGCCTTGTTACGTACCAAGTAGATGAGTGAAGGCTGAAGATGTAGCATTGCCAGTTCTAACTTTGTCCTTTGGATAAGCATATAACCTCACGGTTATTTCCATGCAGGTGTCACCTAGATTACATTTGTGATATGTAACTTTAAGGAAAAACCTTGTGATATTTAGATGAAGACATTTTCTGCAACTAGAGCAAATACTACGGTTGGGATATGAGCAATTTTTGATTTCTGCAGTACAACTATGGTTGGGTTATGAGCAATTTTTGATTTTTCCAGTACATGACAGTAATGTGTATTATTGTAACTTGAGGATCTGGTTCTTAAGAAATTAGCTTGTGACAGATATACAGGGCTAGGAAAAAGTTTCTCTAATTTACTTGATAGACTTTTTCCTTAAATCGTGTATTCTAAATTGCAGTACATGCAGTGTTCTTATTGTTCTTTGCAATCTAAGGGCCTCATTAGGATAGCGGACGGACCTGCATCCGTCCGCCACTCCCGAGGTGGAGGGACCATCCGCAGGGGCAGCGGCGGTCCCTCCGTGCAAATTAGGATGTCACCGCCACCCTGGCGGTCACATCCCATATCTGTAACCTTGCGGCGGGTGCTGCTTGAAGCAGCGCCCGCCGCAAGGTTAAAATTGCATGCTTTGCATATGCATGCACAAAGCAGCAGGCAACGCGCGGTGCCTGCCGCTTTGTGCATGCATATGCAGGTGGGTACCATAGGTACCCCCATGTGCACCCCCCACCCCACAACACCCTGGGGGCCTTCAACGGGCCCCTAGAAGCATTGGTCCACATGCTTTTCCACGGCGGAAAATCCGCCGCGGAAAAGCATGTTTCCTCACCCTTCGTAATTTGGCTGGCGGTGTCTTGCAGACACCGTCACCAGATTGCGGACAACATCCCGCGGATCAGCGGCGGATGGACTTGCCGTTTGCCGCTGATCCTGCCGCCATCCTAATGTGGCTGGTGGTGTTTTGGAGGTCCGCAGCGGTGAATCCGCATCCTCCTGGCCGGCGGTGGCTTCTGCCGGCCCGGAGGATGCGGATTCACCGCCATCCTAATCGACCCCTTAGTTATTAGAGCTTTTGTGGTTGAGACTCACATCTTTCCTCATTTTTCAAAGTGGTGGAACATTTTCAGTATCAGGGTATTGATGCAGATTTATAAAACTGGGCAATAATCCAATATATCAGTTTTTGATTGGCTTTCAGGATTTCCTTATTGTTAATTGATCTGTTCCGCATTTCTTTTTCTGGCAAAATTGTTTTCACATGCTTCTGCTTTATTGTGTTGTTGAAATATAGTTATCATGGTTGAAGGAAAATAATCTGCTGCCTTAACAAGGAGCTCTACTGGCTAATTTCACTGCCGACCAGGCTGAGGCAAGCGTAGGGCATGACATGAGGCATGCGGTGGATTTAGAAAAAGGAAATACGATAACTCACCTGACTCCCAAAGAAGAGAATATAAAGATATTAGTGATGATTTCTTTCATCTGTTATGATAGCCTTTCACTCATGTAAGCATGACCTTGATGCACAACACGGCACGATAAGTATGAACGACTTATGAAATTAGATTGTGATATACCCATTTAAAGTAAAAGAACAATTATTTTTCTGCACTTCTGCATAGAATTATCAGAAACTGCAGCATCATCAATTCTGGATGGTTATTGTATTTACGAAGTCTAATATAACTTATTTAGTAGTCTGACTTCGATTTATGTTTGTTCCCTTAGATACCAGAAACATTTGAGTACTGGTTAATCATATTTATCAGGCCTGACTTGTCGTCAGCATAGATAGCTGCTTTAATCGTTCAATTTTCAAATAATAAACTGGAAATTCCTGTGTTCTACCTAATGGCAAAGAGGAGGGAGTCAATCACCAATACGAAGAGAGGTGGTGATGAGAGGCAGCCTTGTTACGTACCAAGTAGATGAGTGAAGGCTGAAGATGTAGCATTGCCAGTTCTAACTTTGTCCTTTGGATAAGCATATAACCTCACGGTTATTTCCATGCAGGTGTCACCTAGATTACATTTGTGATATGTAACTTTAAGGAAAAACCTTGTGATATTTAGATGAAGACATTTTCTGCAACTAGAGCAAATACTACGGTTGGGATATGAGCAATTTTTGATTTCTGCAGTACAACTATGGTTGGGTTATGAGCAATTTTTGATTTTTCCAGTACATGACAGTAATGTGTATTATTGTAACTTGAGGATCTGGTTCTTAAGAAATTAGCTTGTGACAGATATACAGGGCTAGGAAAAAGTTTCTCTAATTTACTTGATAGACTTTTTCCTTAAATCGTGTATTCTAAATTGCAGTACATGCAGTGTTCTTATTGTTCTTTGCAATCTAAGGGCCTCATTAGGATAGCGGACGGACCTGCATCCGTCCGCCACTCCCGAGGTGGAGGGACCATCCGCAGGGGCAGCGGCGGTCCCTCCGTGCAAATTAGGATGTCACCGCCACCCTGGCGGTCACATCCCATATCTGTAACCTTGCGGCGGGTGCTGCTTGAAGCAGCGCCCGCCGCAAGGTTAAAATTGCATGCTTTGCATATGCATGCACAAAGCAGCAGGCAACGCGCGGTGCCTGCCGCTTTGTGCATGCATATGCAGGTGGGTACCATAGGTACCCCCATGTGCACCCCCCACCCCACAACACCCTGGGGGCCTTCAACGGGCCCCTAGAAGCATTGGTCCACATGCTTTTCCACGGCGGAAAATCCGCCGCGGAAAAGCATGTTTCCTCACCCTTCGTAATTTGGCTGGCGGTGTCTTGCAGACACCGTCACCAGATTGCGGACAACATCCCGCGGATCAGCGGCGGATGGACTTGCCGTTTGCCGCTGATCCTGCCGCCATCCTAATGTGGCTGGTGGTGTTTTGGAGGTCCGCAGCGGTGAATCCGCATCCTCCTGGCCGGCGGTGGCTTCTGCCGGCCCGGAGGATGCGGATTCACCGCCATCCTAATCGACCCCTTAGTTATTAGAGCTTTTGTGGTTGAGACTCACATCTTTCCTCATTTTTCAAAGTGGTGGAACATTTTCAGTATCAGGGTATTGATGCAGATTTATAAAACTGGGCAATAATCCAATATATCAGTTTTTGATTGGCTTTCAGGATTTCCTTATTGTTAATTGATCTGTTCCGCATTTCTTTTTCTGGCAAAATTGTTTTCACATGCTTCTGCTTTATTGTGTTGTTGAAATATAGTTATCATGGTTGAAGGAAAATAATCTGCTGCCTTAACAAGGAGCTCTACTGGCTAATTTCACTGCCGACCAGGCTGAGGCAAGCGTAGGGCATGACATGAGGCATGCGGTGGATTTAGAAAAAGGAAATACGATAACTCACCTGACTCCCAAAGAAGAGAATATAAAGATATTAGTGATGATTTCTTTCATCTGTTATGATAGCCTTTCACTCATGTAAGCATGACCTTGATGCACAACACGGCACGATAAGTATGAACGACTTATGAAATTAGATTGTGATATACCCATTTAAAGTAAAAGAACAATTATTTTTCTGCACTTCTGCATAGAATTATCAGAAACTGCAGCATCATCAATTCTGGATGGTTATGGTGTTTCTTCAGATGTCAGTTGCTACTCTGTCAACTTTGTCATTTGGAGGCATTATATAGGGTCTATTTGGGGTCATCTAGGGCTTTAAGTGGGGGAGTTTGTGGGGGTCTGAGCACCCCCAGTTTTTTAGGGGGGCCTCGAAAGGGGTCTCTATTTTCAGGCATCACAGGTCAAAGGTAGAGTGACCAGACGTCCCGTTTTTTTGTTGGTGTTTCGGGTGAGCATGCGTGCTCACTGCTTAAGGCATGACATCATTGTAGCAGGAAGGGAAATTCTTTGAAGAGAGAAACTTTCTCTCAGGATTTCCCTTCTCTTTGAACAAAAAGCACCACCTACATCATCGTGCCAGCCATCGCCACAACAACAGCTGGTTAGAACTGGCATGACCCTGCTTTTACGGTCTGCAGAAAGATTTCTCCAGCAACCAGTGTCACCCTGCTCTGCCTTAAAGCAAGCGAGGGACAAGGGTCTACAACAGAATCCAGCAGCAGTGAAAAGGAAACTTACCTTTGTGACACCTCCCCAGCCCTACCAGCACCATCGGACCCTGCCTCTGCTTCAGACCTGCCCCAGCCAGGATCCTTCTGAAGCCACACAAGACTTGCCCTCCCAGCCTGCAAGCCCTCAACATGAGTATTTTAATGGCCGTTTTTTAATCCCCTTCCCCGCAACTTTCTCATTCCGCCGCAAAGCGTCATTCATCTTTTTCAATACACTCTCACTGCCAATGCTGACTTGTTCTGTTTATTGATTTATATATGCAGTGGTAAAGCACCCTCATAGAAAGCACTGCGTATGTGTAGAAAAGATTGAACAGCCCTCCCATCTCAACAGCAGCACAAAGCCTTTAATGTAATTCCAAATAGGCTTGTTTAAGTTCTTTCACAGTTTCATCATTTCAGAACTGAAGCATTTTCAATGTTATATATTATATACAACAAAGCCATAGTTGTTGCTTATTTACCCTATGCAACTAATATTAGGGTCTCCGTTTTCGCCCTCAGGGTGAACAAAAAAAATCTCATCTCAGTAGCAGCATCATTGCTCAAAGATTTTGATGTAATTGAAAATAGACTGGTTTTAGTTCTTTCACAGTCTCATCTTTTCAGAACTGAAACATTTTCAATATTATAATTTATATACAACAAAGCCATAGTTGTTGCTTATTCATATATGCAACTAACAACTATTGGCAAAGCAAATAGTCGTGACTTGTGGCAGGTATAATGTTAATGGTTGTATCTGATATATCTGGATCCAATGACGCCAAGCTGTATGTAAAGAGTTGGCTGGCAAAAGGTAGAAGGTCTGCTGTACAAAAATGTTGTGAGAAACCCCTGCAAAATAGACACAGTAAAAATCTTCAAGGGTTTTGGAAAATCCTGCAATAGATTTCTAAGTAATGTAAATATTTTTTACTTGTTTTTAAAGTGTTTGGTATTTTATGGCTCATACTTAATAAATATTCCTTTTTGCCTATTTTATTAGCCTTTGCTGGATGCGACTTCATGTTTTTCTTAAGAACACAATGCTAGTTATCTTGATTTAGACCACACCCCTACTCAGATAGGCCACATCCCTTTAAGAAATTTGCCACGCCCCTTTTAGAGCACCCCAAGTTTTTTCCTACGTAAAGCCCTGGCCGGTCATCCATTCATTTCCATTTCATTTTCTTGGTCCTGAGGATGGATTTGCGTACTATGGACAATAGGGACTGAAATGTCAACCCTAAGTCCTCTTCTTTCCATTGAATCACTGGATCTTCTCCCGTAAATTATTCAGTCTTCATGGTGGACAGTCTCTAATTTAAAAGATGTTGGACTTTACATACATTGAGCAATGAGTTTTAATATTGATTGTCAGTTTGATTCATATGGGTTTAAGATTAAGGGATGTTTAGAATTCTTTTTGTTGTGCACCCCTTCATTACGTGCATTGAATACAGAGACTTTGTCTTAATTTGAATAATGTGTACGCCTGTTTTTTTGAATGTTTTCAGATTTATCTATTTGATAACTTGATGTATGTTTAAATCATTGGTTTAATATATCCGTCACCATTTGGACATATAATTCATTTTGAGATTTATGAAAAACAACATACAAATGATTCCTTTGTTGTCCATTTACCTTTATTATTATGATTATTATTATAATTATTATTATCATATTAGGGTTAGAAGGGAGCCTCTTTGTCATCATTGTTGCAGAAATATTGCATCACCTTGATGCAGACACTAAACGAGAAGAATATAGAGATTATGAGGACTAACTACATTACAAAAGACATTGAAAGTGCCAGCAAAGGGATAGCATCTTTCCCACTCCATCTGGAAATTGTGCGTTTGTCTGGTTTCTGCACTGTTATACAAGTTTACACCTTGCAACCTTCTCCATAGTAACCTTTAATAATTTGTCATTCCAATATGTAATCTTTCCCCTTAGGTTCCTTTTGATGTTCACATGCTTGTTTTTCTGCCATTACACTCCTGCGAACAGTCGCTACGAGGTCTACTTACCATCAATCAATCAAACAATCACTAAATGTATAAAGTGTGTGGCCACTGCAGTGAGGTTTCACAGAGCTGAACAGGAATTGGAAGAGTAGAAGCACTTAAAACAGCCAGGTCTTCAACAACTTATGAAACTCCAAGAAGGAAACACTTCGGAGCTTCAAAGGCAGACAATTTCATAAGATGGGACCAGTTAAGGAGATGGACCTACCACCTGATCTAAAATGCTTGAAACAAGGAGTCAGGGCAAGAAGAGAGCTACTGGAGTAAAGGATATGGTTAGGTACATAAGGGTGTACCAGGAAGCTCAAATGTCTAGAGAGGCATCCAGGTTGCGCTTTATGCATATAGCACAGTGTTTTAAACTGAATATGCTTTGCACTTGGCAGGCAATGCAGTGCTTGTAAATGAGAAGTGATTGAAGGCGATTTCAAGGCATAACCAAGTAAGCAGGCAGTCTCATTTTGTACAAGCTAAAGCCTTTTTCACAGACATTGAATTCTCCCCAAGGTATATGTTATATCCTGATCATCTCTTTCCCTGCTGCTCAGCCTGTGTGTGTGATGTCATTAGAATGTTCCTGTGTGCATGGTTTGAATGTGTGGTCAGTTTGAATGAGTGGGGCTGAGCAGCTGGATGCTGCTCCCGGTGGGGCCTTCCTATTTACCAGCTTTTAATTAATAAACACCTTTTCAAGAATACCTACGACTACTGGATCTACTTACCTTACAAAGTACATTTATACATTGCAACAATGGCGACGATGAAGAAAGAACTACGCGTGCAGGAACTATATTTGATACATGGAACTACAAGATGTGAAGAAAAGCTTTTTAAAGAAGACAAGCAACGCCTTTTGATGCCCCACCGGTGTCATGATACCTCTGACAGCCTACTGAATACATCTTTTCTAAAGGTATGGTTTGGGCGTTGGACAATGTTTGACTCATATTGCTTTAAATCAACCTGTCTACAAATGGTTATTTTAAATATTTTGTGAGCTGGAGTTTGAGACCTGAAACCTGCTATTACGACCAACTTTGGGATGTTTTGAACTTTGCTTCTATCATCTGTTAAATATGAGCATATCTGAGGCGGCTGCTTTCACTTTATTTATAAACCTTTGAGGATAATTGAGACAGCTAACTGGACTATTTCAAAGTAGATTGTAGAGCTGTGAAACAAATGAGTGGCGCTTTTATGGAAAGAAAGCTGTCTTTTCAACTCATTCTCTGCAAGTATTGTGTACAAGCTCTGACCTTTATTCACACTAAAGCTTCCTATCTCGTTAAAAAAAGAAGATATCTTGAGCAATGTTTAAGAGACATTTATAGAGACAACTAATTACACCAGCGTACCCAACTGAACTGAGCTGCTAAGTAGCAAGTTGATAAGCAGCTTGTGTGTGGAAAACCTAATGTTTCCTATTTTGAAAAGGAGCTGTCACATTCAGTAAGCTTTCTTTCCTTTTCATCAAAAACTCTGACACTCACCGTCCGGTTTGGGGATGACGGTTGAGTTGTCAGTTGGTCTGCAGCGATCTTTGCCCTTTCCCTGCTTCAGTCTGTTTGATGACGTCTTCTGAGGGCTTCGAGGAGTTAGCGAAGTGAAGCTCTCCTCGCGTTCTGCTGCTGTGATGTCAGACTATGAGTCACCGCCTTTGTCCATTCGGAGTTTTCTTCTGTCAGCACATTTTCGCCGTGAGCCATCTGGTGAAGACGTGACAGCGTGATGCTTGCTGCGTGCTGTCGTCATCAATCTAACGCTTTCATGCCAACAGTGTTTCCTTGTTTGCCTTTCTAAGTGTCTGCCATCGCATTTCACCATCGTGCTACAGCGATAGGCACGCTTTATCATTCTTGCCTATTTCATTTCTTCAATTTGTTACAGCGACTGGCACGCTATCTTTTCTTTGAAACCCTGCATTCCACAAGTCTCTGGGATGTTTTGGTTCTATTTTCATCGAGACAAGGTACTGTTTATTTCTTCATGACTTACAACGTCTAGCATGTTTTCCGGTTGACAACGGTGACTACTTTTATTATTTTAGTTTCTTATTTTCAATCATTTGCTAAACACATGTGTATTTATTTACATGTTTGTGTTCAGAGTGACTGACTTATTTACTTTTACTGCGTGGAACTGTTATGTGCTGAAATATTTTATTCAAGTGCTTCTTTACTGTTATTTTGATGGATTAATTTATGTTTACTGAATTTCTTTAAATGTTGATTTTAGTTGTCAGGTTTTACTATGCTGAGTCGTGGAAATGTTAGATTTTTATTTATGGAAATGAACCACATATGTGCTCAATTTATTTGAGGTGTTCATTCTTTATTGTATTTGCTTTAATTTGTTGAGCCATATAAGTGCGCAATTTGAGATGCGATGCTCAATTTGATGTATTTCTAGTGATTATTATGTTGGAGCGTGTGATACTGATATATGTTTTGGAACTACTTTTGGTAAGTGTTGAGATTTATTTATGCTGTATGTTTTGATGAACCACTTATTTCATAGTGCTCTATTCTAATAGGGGTGTTCACATTTTTACTGCGAAGAGTCGTGCAGGGTCTACATTTATTGTTTTGAACCACTTTAAGTGCTCAAATGTTTTGAGGAGTTCAATGCTAGTGTGTATTTTTCTGAAGATTTGTTCTCCAGTTTGGATTTTTAGTATGCATATTTTGCGGAGCCACATAGGTGCTCATTGTTTGAGGCGCTCCATCTGTTTAAGTGTATTTTCTGAAGATTAGTTCTCCAGTTTGGATTTTTAGGCTGCATATTTTGCGGAGCCACATACGTGCTCATGGTTTGAGGTGCTCCATCTGTTTCAGATTGAATTATATGAGGTTGCAGAGTCCTCAGTTCTGTTAATGCTCAGTTGTATACATGATTTATTTTGTTCAACCACGTTTGTGCTCTATTCATTTAGAGGTGTTCATTTATACAGAGTGCCGTTGGCAAGTCATATACTCCGTGCATTTTATTTATTGGGTTCCCTGTTTATTGCTTTTCGTGACAGTCTGGCCAACTGGCATGATGGGTGATATTTTGGGTTTGGTTTGTGATGGGGGATGGTGGTTATGTGATTTTGCATTGGTTTTGTGCGAGAGGATATTATTCCTCTTTTCGTGTTTTATGCAACAATTTTTATGTTATGATATATTGCTATTTCATAATTTTTATTTACAGTCATTCATTTTCTTATGTTGACTGCTTATTTGAAATCCTGACCTTGTCATCATCAGGGCATACTGTATTTAGTTTTTCTTGCTTTCTTTCGTGTTCATTGTTTTAAAAGAGGGAGATGTGTTATATCCTGATCATCTCTTTCCCTGCTGCTCAGCCTGTGTGTGTGATGTCATTAGAATGTTCCTGTGTGCATGGTTTGAATGTGTGGTCAGTTTGAATGAGTGGGGCTGAGCAGCTGGATGCTGCTCCCGGTGGGGCCTTCCTATTTACCAGCTTTTAATTAATGAACACCTTTTCAAGAATACCTACGACTACTGGATCTACTTACCTTACAAAGTACATTTCTACATTGCAACAGTATATGATGTTATCATAACGTGATATAAATGGAGATAATCAAGGCCTGTACAACGGTACCGTGAACCAAGACAGGAATGGAATCTTCTGTAGACAATAGAGAATATCAAAATAGCATTCCACAGTTTAGCTGATGCGATAATCCATATTGAGCCTTTAAATATGTAAATGTATTTATTTATAATTAATTGTTAATTAATTTTTATTTTGTAATTAATTAAATTTTAATTGCCAATTAATTTTATTTAATTGATTAATTGATAATTATGTTAATTTAACTAATTTAATTTCTGTAGCGGGTTGTGGGTTTACAGGGGAATAGGGTGGGAAGTAATTTAATTATAATTATATAAATATGTTAATTTATGTAGTGTTATTTATTTATAATTAATTGTTAAATAATTGTTATTTGGTAATTAATTACGTTTTAAATGAATATTAATTTTATTAATTGAGTAATTGATAATTATGTTAATTTTACTAATTTATTTTCTGTAGTGGGTTGTGGGTTTATAGGGGAATAGGGTGGGAAGTAATTTAATTATAACTAATTACATATGTTAATTTTTTTTGGTATTTATTAGATATTAATTATTAAGTAACTTTTTAATTACTAATTAATTAAGTGTTAATTTGTAATTAATTAGTATTAATAGATAACTAATTGTAATGATTTATTTAAATTAGTATTTGTAATTAATTAATTATTATATTATATTACATTGATAATTACTTTTAATTCATTTTTTTTATAGATATTAATATATATATATTTTTAAATAATATATGAAGTATCTACTTTCCCTACTGTTGCACTCACTGGAGTGGGAATAGTAATTTTTACCCCTACGCTATCCAACGCTTTCCCTACTGTTGTACTCTCTGGAGTGGGAATAGTAAGTTTTTACCCCTACGCTATCCAACCCTTTTCCTACTGTTGCACTCTCTGGAGTGGGAATAGTAATTTTTACCTCTACGCTATCCAACGCCTTCCCTACTGTTGCACTTTCTGGAGTGGGAATAGTAATTTTTACCCCTACGCTATCCAACGCTTTCCCTACTGTTGCACTCTTTGGAGTGGGAATAGTAATTTTTACCTCTACGCTATCCAACGCTTTCCCTACTGTTGCACTCTCTGGAGTGGGAATAGTAATTTTTACCCTTACGCTATCCAACGCTTTCCCTACTGTTGCACTCTCTGGAGTGGGAATAGTAATGTTTACCCCTACGCTATCCAACCCTTTCTCTACTGTTGCACTCTCTGGAGTGGGAATAGTAATTTTTACCCCTAAGCTATCCAACCCTTTCTCTACTGTTTCACTCTCTGGAGTGGGAATATTCATTTGTACCCCTACGCTATCCAATGCTTTCCCTACTGTTGCACTCTCAGGAGTGGGAATAGTAATTTTTACCTCTACGCTATCCAACGCCTTATCTACTGTTGCACTCTCTGGAGTGGGAATAGTAATTTTTACACTTCCGCTATCCTATGGTAATAATATTGGATATTTTTTAATTATATTATGTTACTATATATATATATATGTTTTAACAAATATTATTGTAAAAAAAAAATTATAACTTTAATTAAATATTTAATTGTTGTAAGGTAATTTAAGTATTTTTAAGTATATTTTAGTAATTAATTTTTAATATTAATTTAATTTAAAATTGTTTTTAATAAAGTCGATATTTTTATAAACTATGGGGCATATTACCAAGGTCATTATCGCCGCTTTAGCTGGAATTTTTCCCGCTAAAGCGGCGATAATTGTTTCGCCCTATTACCTAGCTGTCGCTAACATCAGTTAGCGACAGCTGGTAGGAGATAGCGGGCATTTAAGTGCCCACTTTGCATGTCAGCGATAATTATCGCTAATGACATGCAAACGGCACGTGCCAAGATGTTAGCAACTGGAAACAGCCGCTAACATCTCTATCTCCTATTACCAACTTTTAGAAATAATCGCGCTAAGCGCGATTATCTCCAAAAGCTAACGCCTGCCCAGAGCTGTTCTTAGCCATGTTATCCAATGGTAGGTGGATAACATGGCTAAGAGCATTTGCTCGGTAATGCATGAATATCACTGACTTTTCAGCGATATTCATGCATTTCGGCCGATTTTTATCGCTTAGGAGATAAACCTTGATAATAGCAAGGCTCCTAAGCGATAAAAATCGGCAGAGCTCGGCGATATTAATACTGCTGCTAAACCAACATTGCGATAATCATCGCTAGTTGTTGGTAATAATATGCCCCTATATTTTTGTATACGATATTTTTTACTCGATATTTTTGTACTTACCTGTTTGTAGATACAAAGTCGATATTCTGTTTGTCGATATTTTTTCGCCAATATTTTTGCTAGTCGATATTACGTCCCTCAATATTATGTCAGTGATCCACGATAATCTAAGTATCAGCCTGGGAAAGTATGGTTAGGCCATAAACCTTCACAATGTCAGCTAAAAGTTGAACGTAAATATTGAACAACATAGGGCTCAGAGACAAGCCCTATTGCACCCCACAAATCAACTGTAAAACCTCAGAGGTATGAGACTTAGAGAATACTGGGAAGGAATGATGGTGCAAGAGGGAACTCAACCAGGCTAGGGCTGAGCCTGAATACCAATGCCAGATAGTGTTTGAAGTAGGTCAGAGTGAGACACAGTGTCAAAAGCTACACCTAAATCCAATTGGGTCAAGGTAGCCATACCACCATTGTTCAGCTGCCATCTTAGATGCTCTTTGGCACCCATATGGTGTTTCGGTACAGAAACCAGAGCAAAAGCCTCAACAAGAGTCATGTAATAGACAATGGTCCTCTAAAAATACAGATAGTTGGAAGTTAATGTGTTTTTATAAGATGTTTGAACAAAATGGGTATAAGGGATATGGGCCGATAGTTGGTCCAATCCATGGTGTCCAAAGAGGACTTCTGTAGCAAGGAAAGACCTTGGTTTTTGACAAAGATTTGGCATGCTGTCATCATCCTCTTCTCTTAGTCTGCCACAGGAGGTTACTCATACTGTGAGTGATGCATCATCCAGAATATGTAGTGATGGGTACAACATACAGAGCAAATATTAAGCACTGTGGTACTCCTGATATCACAATATCGAATATATGTTGTGCCAAACCATAGATAGTGAGCTTAAACAGAAAGAGTGGTTGTGTACTTCGAAGACTGCAGGACTGAATCCGTATTTCTCACTTTTCTGCTATTCTTCCCTATTTCCCCCTGGGTCTTTTGCGTAGTGCTAGTTTACAATTACGTATGTGTACTCAGGTTAAAGGGAGGCATGGAGTTGCAATTGGCATCTGTTAGAAATTGGGTTGTAGATGACTGGGGTGTGAGCCTTAGTCAAGCAGCAACCACAATCCTTGTCAGGGTAAGAGCAGCCAAACCCTAAATTACCCATTGCTCACCCTAAGGTAGCTTGGCACAGAGCAATCAGGCTTAACTTAGAGGCAATGAATAAAGTATTTGTGAAACACTACAAACAGTAAAACAGTAAAAACACCATACAAAAAGATTCCTCACCAGGTTAGAAAATATAGCTTAATTTAACAAATAAAACAAGACCAAAATGACAAAATTCCAATAAGCAGAAATTTATATATGATTTTTTAAAGAATACACTGTAAAATAGTACTTAGAAGCAATGATCGGTTACTTGCGATATCTGGTCTCGCCGACTGAGATGAAAGTCAAAATTTCAGGCTGACCAAATTGGAGCAAGGGCTGGATACAGGGACCCAGTGAGACCAGCTGAACAAAAGTACATTGATCCTGACTGCGTCTACACCAAAGATGCGGGGTGTAGTTCAAGTGATGCTTCTGTGTTGTTCCACCCGGTGGTGGTGATGTGCCAGTCCTGGTCTGTGCCGCAGCAGAGAAGCGTTGGTTTTAATGAGTGAAGAGCTGTGATGTGTAGATTCATCGTCGTTGAGGATGCCATCGATAGGGATGCGAAGACCTGGCGCCGGGATTTCCAAGGATCCAGGACAGCGTTGGCACCACTCGGCAGGTTAGACTCACAGAAGGCGGAGTCCAGGTACAGACGCAGGCTGGCTGCAAGTTTATCATGTCCATGAGACTTCAGAATAAGATGCCAGCCACCTAGTCCTTGTAGTCACTCTGAGTTCAAGTGATGCTGGTCAAGTCCTTCTCACCCAGGCAGAGGAACAGCAGGCAGCAGGGAAGCTCAGCGAGGCAGGAGTCCAACAAAGCAGCAGTCCAGCAGAGTGGCAGTCCTTTAGCAGCACAGCAGTCCTTCTTCTTGGCAGTGTCCTCACAGGTTCAAAAGTGTACTGAAATGGTGGTGTCTGAGGGCTAGTACTTATACCAAGTGGTACCTTTGAAGTGAGGCAGACTTCAAAGACAGGTCTATGAAGTCCACAGAGTCCCTGCCCTTCCTACCCTGGCGTCAGACTCATACAGGGAGGTATTCCGCCCTTTGTGTGAGGACAGTACACAGCCTATTCAGGTGTAAATAAGGTTAGGTCCATCTCATCTCTTCCATCCTGCCAGGATGCCATATCCAGTCACACCTAAGACCCCATTGTGTGTGGCTCTCTAGGGGGAATACACAAAGCCCAGCATTCACCCTCCCCAGACGTGGCTTTCATAAGAAAATGGCAACTTTCTAAAAGTGGCATTTTCAGAATTGCAATTTAAAACCCAACTTCAGCATTAATTTGGATTTTAAAGTGTGACTCCAGGGACACCAAACTTCAAAAGTCTATCTCTTTGCAATTGGGAATTACACATATAAACAGTAAGAAGGCAATCCCAATGTTATCCTATGACCTTGCACTAGTGAAAAATGAATTACAGACTTCTTCACTACCAGGACATGTAAAACTTAAAGGTACATGTCCTGCCTTTTAAATACATTGCATGCTGCCCTCTTGTTTGTCCAGGACCTACTTTGGGGGTGGAATATATGTTTAAAAAAAGGGAAGGTTTGATCCTGGAAAGATGTTTATTTTATCATGTCAAAATGGCAGTATCTATCAACTGCACACACAGGCTTTGCAATTACAGGCCTGAGCCATGGTTAGAGGGCTACGTAAGTGGGTGGCACAATAAGTGCTGCAGACACTCTAGTAGCACTTAATTTACAGGACTTGGACACATGGACTGCACATTACTAAGGACCTATAAGTAAATTAAATATGGTGACAGGGAATGAGTGAATATTACCATATTCAGGGAGGAGAGCGCAAGCACTTTAGCACTGCTTAGCAGTGGTAAAGTACACTGAGTCCAAAAGCCAGAAAAATGATGTCAGAAAAAAGGAGAAAGAAGGCAAAACTTTGCGGGGAAGACCACCCTAAGGCTGTCAGGTCTACTAGCATCCATAGTACAATTCAATGACAATAGTTCTGTGGAAAAGGTTTTTACAATTTCGGCTATGTGTTGAGGTTTAGTATGAAATGTGTTTGTTGATATCTAACTTCTTTGATCCTTGTCTTTGTTAGGTAAAATTTTAGAAGGCGGGATTTGTTCGATTAGCAGTTTTAGGGATCGGTGTAGTGATACGTAGTTCTGCCCTAGAGGCTAGAATTTTATTGTATTCATATATTACCATATTTAGCAAATGTGCATTACTTTTGGAATGTATGTGGCATATTCACATCTGTTTTAGTTCTTTTTCTACGATGTCTACTTTAACCTTCACTTCTTTGCTAATTTTTTATCATGAACAGATGCCTCAATTGTAACTTTAAATGCTTTCCATAATAGTTGTGGGGATTTTGAAATTGCATTTCCTGAACTGCCGGTATGTGCGGAATAAGTCACCATTTTCTACAAGTAACACACACTTTCTTAGAATAGATGAGCCCTGAAAGCCCATGGGCCGGATCAAATTTGCCTGGCACACTATGAAGTACTGCAACATTTCATGCATGTCCCTTTATAGCCTCCAACTACTTGGAAATTTCAGTAGCAATATTTTTGTTAAACATTTTCTTGGTGAAGAATCCTATTGTGCATCCCTAGAGAAAGGCTTGCAAGCTTTGATAACTCCTTGCATTTTGGGGCTAATATTTGACACTTTCAATGTCACCGGCTACTAGTGAAGCAGAGAAAAGTGTAATGAAATCAAGCATAATCCCTTATATAATATACATATAATCTGGAGCAATACAATAGCTGTGATTATCTCTTGCACAGCATGATAGCCAAGGGTTCTGTGGCATAATCAGGGCCGGACTGGCCGTAGCGAGCACCGGGTGTTTTCCCAGTGGGCTGGGAGGGTAGGGGCCAGTTTTGCAGCAGTGCTGCAATATCAGCCCCCTGTAACAAAGGCATAAGCAGAGCTAAAGCGACAGTAATGTTGCTTCTCACTAGCTGCCACAATTCCCCTCCACCCACACCCACGGGGGGCCTTTCCAGCAGAATTGCCAGGGTTGGTTTGTGTTCCCAGCCCTGCCCTGGCACAAAAGTCTATACTGACTCTCCAGCAACATGATGGACAAAGCACTGCATTCTTTTTTGTTACTGAATTAATCACAAGGCACTATACTATTTTTTTCTAAGGAGCAGGTTATCAACCAGTGGTTGTGTCCTTTAAAACAGTAGCAAATAGTAGCTAATTAAAAAAATGTCCTTTAGGACTGGGGCTTTCAACACGAGTGCACAGTTTGGATATAGGGGAATTCCTCAAACTTCAAGCGCACTAAGAAGCTTCAATTTGCAACTGGTCCCGCTAAGTCCTCTAGCCTGAAGAAATTTTAAGCTGTCATTCGTCTTCAGGTCCAGAAATTCAGGGTAAAGCTAGAGAACCTTCTCCATAGACTGTCTTTAAGCAGGTATGAATTCTTGCAGCAGTCTTCTCTCATTTGTCCTGAGCACATTCTCCCCAAAAGGGACTTTGGAGCATTTTATAAGAGGTGCCGGTCCCACAAAAGTGCCTTATTGAGAATGCAAACCATGGCCTTTTGTGCTACATTCCCTAAAATTGCACTTATAAGCCTTTCATAGAGTCCTCCATCTCTAAACTGCACCAAGGCTGGCCACCAGCATCTCATTCCATGCAGAAAAGGGATTTTATTAGTAAGCAAAATGTCCTCCTCTGAACGGATAGTAGGGTCATGGAGAATATTGATGGGGAGATGTTGCCAGGGAGCTGTCTGAATTCACAGGAATGCCATTGTGCTTCCACTGGTTTGAAGTTTGTCAACTGGCCTCCTCACATCGAAGAAAAGGTGTGAAAAGCATCAATTAACTCTAAGCCACAGAGTTAATCATTTCAGACTGGTTGAACTTTGCGTGGCTGGCAGGGCTGCAGGCTGCAGACTAGCCTCAGTATCATGGACTAGCCTAGTCTGCCTCTTGGAGTCAGATTGATTGTGAGTGTGGCTCATTCACAGGGCTCATTATTCCCAGCAGGTTTGCTAGCTGTACAGTCGTGGGAGAGCTGAGTACTGATTGCCGCATTCTGTTAAAAGACTTCTTTGGGGCACATCTCTCCTATCTATTCACACCAATACCTTGGAATACTCCCGTGGGAACTCCAAACGTGCCCACAAAATAGCTCAATTCTCTTTTTGCTCAATACATTAAACAAAAAGTGACACAATACTTAATATTTCCTAACCCAAAATGGATTTTCTCAGATAATATCCAATCCTTCATAGTGGATTAACTTCCTGTATGTGACTTCCTGCTTCTTCTGTGAACTCACTTCCTGTTTCTCCATTGATGAAGAGCCATCATTGCCATGCTTCTTAAACGCTCCAGTTATAGTGACAGGTTTCTCCTTCTTGTTTACCCTTCACCTTCTGTCCTGTTTTCCAGTCCTTAAGACTGGCTCTCTTAAGTGGTCTTAATGAAATTCCATTAGCGTAATCTCATGGAAATTCGATCTTTCTTTGTGCTACGCTCCTCAGCTGTTGTCTATCTTCTATTTTTTATCCCTCCAGGGTTTTGTTTTGTGTTGTGCCTTGCTTTTTCTTTGATTTGGTTGCTTGTGATAGAGACATCAGTTGTTTCCATATCATATTCAGAAATGCTAAGCAACACAGTGGCTAAAGGAAGGAGTCACCCTTCTGAAACCATTGACAGGAGAAGATGAAACTGTTGTTTCCACAAGCTGACTGATTGTTATGTCAATACGTCATTAAATCTTGTTCAGATATGGATCAATCACAGGCAGGGTTGGACTGGGACAGAAAATAATCCCCAGCACCCAAATAAATGTGGACCCCATCAGTGAATCAGATAGCTGTACCAAATTTGCAAATAGGGGCAGTCTTGATCATGTACAGAAACGGTGTTTTGCAAGGTATGGGAAGCAGAATGCATTTTTGTTTCCTGCAGGCAATGTTTGCAGAAATATTAGGGAAATAAACAATAAAACGTGTTCACCAGACCATAAAACAGGCCACAATTATGCAGAAAATCAGCCCACACACTGAGCTGGCAGACTAGCCATTCTGACACTACAACATTGCCGTATAGGCCAGTTCGACCCTAATCGTATGACCTGAAAGCAGCATTTCAACAACAGTCTCACGAGTTCCAAGAATTGAGAATGCAGTTCTTAAACAGACATTCATCATTCGAGATCTTCCTGTAGCCACTCAAAGTAATCTTTGTTTCTCTTGAGACCCAACCAAACTGATTTTTTTTTCCTGGATTAATTAGTTTATTTTGCCTTTTTTTGCCCCTAGCCATCTATTGGTGGGATGCCATAATGGTTCGATGTCTGGAGCCCTTTGCTTAGGCTACTCCATTGGTAGCAGAGTTGAACCCAAGTCTGAGTGATTATCCTACTTTTTGTAACTCTTTTAAGAAGGTGCTTTTGAGACCAGATGGAGACTTTTTGGAAAGGAGAGACCTCTCGGTCACCCCGAACGTATGGCTGGGTGTCCCGATCGCCCGGGAAACCTTTGCGGGCAGGGGGTGTGTCCCCAGCCGGTATGCCCCGAGTGGCGTGGCTGGAGCATGCCCCCGCCGCCTAAGAGGGTTGTCCTAAACACCCGCCCGGAAGTCCGTGCACCTCTGGGCGGGATGGGGATGCTGCTCCGCCTTCCCCCTGCAAGATAAAAGGTGCTGGAAACAAGGCAGGCGTCCTCTTGTTCCTGTGCTCTGAAGGCTGCACCACTCGTTGCTCGTGAGCCCTCAAGGGAACAAGCTGCAGTTTTTGAACGTGTAATTGTTGTTATTTCTGTTTCAGTTGTCAAGGCGTAGCTGGAGTTCGAGTCGCTACTGGAAAACAGGCAGAGATAAAACAGAACGCAGATATGCCTGGTAAGAAGAGTGGAAAGAGCTCAATTTTTGGTGGCACTTCATGAAGAGGGCCGGTCGGTGGCAACCGCCAGTCGGTATACGGCCGCCATATTTATGGCCCAGCTCCATGCGATCAGGGACCCGACGGACTCCTTTATAGTCAGAAAGGCGCTGCGTGGCTGGCAGCGCCTAGAGGGTCACAAAAAGGATACCAGGCATCCGATAGGATTAGACAGGTTGACCGTTTTGTTGGCTAAACTAGAGGAGACATGCTATTCACCTGGTGAGGTCGTCCTTTTCCGGGCGGCATTTGCGCTGGCATTCTATGGTGCCCTGCGAGTAAGCGAACTAGTGGCTGCCAACAAAAGAGATTCCGAGGGGGGTCTGCGCAGGGACCACACACAAGTGAGGGGGGATTCCCTGCTGATCACGATAGCCAGGTCAAAGACAGATCAGGAGGCCCAGGGGAGTAGCATTCTGTTGCAGCGCACTCCAGGTAGTCCCTGCTGTCCAGTGAGGCATGTTGAGGCTTACCTGAACCAAAGGGTGACGAAGTGGGGGGGGGGGCTTGCTGTGACATGCTGACGGCACCCCGTTAACAAAGTTTCAGTTCCAGAGGGTGCTGGCAATCACGATTGCAGCTGCGGGCTTGAACCCGAGTGATTTTGGGACTCATTCATTCAGGATAGGGGCCGCTACAGAAGCGACGGCCGGGGGTCTGCGGGCAGACAATGTTAAACAATTAGGCCGCTGGTCTTCGAATTGTTTCAAACGGTACGTGCGGCTGCACATGTTGTAAAATTACTGAAGAAGTGCACTCACGCTTGTTGTCTTTTGTTTGGATTACAGTTTCACGAGCCTGTGACGCAGGGCAGAAATTGGGACCGGCCCAGTATCAGCTAACCACCACTTCAGGAACAAGGAATGGAAGACGAGTGGTCTGGGTCGTGGGCCACTCATACGTGAGACGTGCCGGGGACATATTCAGGGCAGGTGATGCGATCCACACATCTGAGGAATATGGTTTCAGGGTGTCCTTCCATGGGAAGGGCGGCCTATGTATTGACCGATTGCAAAGTTTTATGGAAGAATTGTTAGGACAGCACAGGTCACCACCATCAGTAGTCATAGTGCATATAGGGGGCAATGACTTGGTAAGGTTAGGCAGACAGGCTTTAATCGAGCACATACTGTCAGCAGTTAGTTGGTTAGCAAAGACACTCCCGGGGTGCAAGATAGCTTGGTCACACATGATTCCGAGGAGGGTTTGGAGGGGTGAGCGGTCCACAACAGAGTTGAACCATTCGGTAAAGAGGGTCAACAATAAGATGGAGAAATTGTTTCGCTCAGCTCATCTTCAAAGCATTCCTCACGGTGCATCTGGGGGGACCACTGAAAACAGAGATCCTGGTCTTCGGCAAAGACAGGACATCTGGTCTAGCGAGTGGTGGCCTCCATCTCTGGGAATCTGCCCCTCTCCCTCCCAATCAGCCAGGAATCTCGGCATTATATTTGACACATCACTGTCCATGACTCTCCAGGTCAACCGAACGATGGCCACTTGCTTGGGGGGTCATCAAGATCCTTAAAAGAATCCTGCACTATCTGTCTCCCCAAGCACGTAAGCAGACGGTGGTTGCATTAGTGGGTTCCAGGTTGGACTACTGCAATGCACTTTATGCAGATTCCAACAAGGGCCTCATCCAGCGCCTTCAGGTCATGCAGAACGCGGCTGCGAGATTCGTTCTGGCTCTACCCAATGCATCCTCTGCTACAATGGCCAGGAAGAGCCTGCACTGGCTTCCCATCCAACAAAGGATCTCATTTAAGCTCTTGTGCCTGGCCTTTAGAGCTCTTTCAGCTGGTCCTTTGGACCCATTGGGCTCTCTTCTAACTCGCCATGTTCCCAGTAGGACCCTCAGATCCTCAGAAATGAATCTGCTTGTAGTTCCCCGCGCAAGGAAGGTCAGATGGGGTAGCAGAGCATTTTCCATCGTTGCCCCTCGGTTGTGGAATGCCCTCCCACTGGAGATTAAGGCCCAACCGTCTCTGTCCCTCTTCAAAAAAGCGCTCAAAACTTGGTGCTTTATCAAGGCCTACCAGTAAGAGAGTATATTTGCTCCAGCTAGCTTCTTTTTGGTTAGGCGCCTTGACGCCCATTGCGCTTAGTAGCGCTATACAAATCAGATTTTATTCATTCATTCATTCACTGTTATTCAGACGATGGGGTACACCTGTCCAGGGTGGGGAATGACTTATTGATAGGAGACATGATAGCTTGGTTTGTGGGATTGAAGAGACATGACCTATAGGAGGTGTGGGGGGCCAGATAGTCGGTCAACTATCTGGCCTGTGGTGGAAAGGTCATGATCAGTGAGCAGTGATTTCAAGGTCCCTAGTGGGTGCACAACCCATTATGGATGGGAGCGCCCGGAGGAGGCGGCCATTGGCCCCTCCCATGGGGGGGCAGCACCCATTACGGATGGGATCGCCCAAGGGGAGATGGCCATCGGCCCCTCCCAGGGGGAGATGGCTATATGCCCCTCCGACGAATTTCCCGGGGCCGGATATCCGCTCCGGCGGAAGAGAGTGCGGGGAAGGGGGGGAGTCCACGCTGTCCTTCTTACGGATACCCCGCACGGGAACTCGGACGACCTTAAGATGGTGCCGAGTGAAAGGGGGCCCCCATGACGAGGGAAGTTACAGTTGGCTACGAGGGTAAAGCCCTCTGCGCATGCGCCACTCACACGTGAGGGCGGAAATTTGTTGATAGGATCTGACACCGGTTAAGACCTTGCCGTTGGCCCCTAACGATATGATGTACAAAATTTGTATGCCATGCATTATGTCATGATGTTAGACTCGGTTAGGAAAATCTTTGTATTAGAGATTTGTTAAGGTTAGCCTGGATACCTCTCTTCATCAAGTGTAATGAAAAGTTGAATTTTGTACATGTGAATGAAATGTTTTAATTTAAAGTTTTAAATTTTGTTTCATATTTTAATAAATACGGCCGGGGGGGTCGCGAGGCCCCCCTGCCTTCCAAAAGTTCAAACTGTGTCTGTCTCCTACCATTGGGATTGGTGGTGGAAGGGGTGGCGGGCATCCCGGATCATACAGCTGAAGAAGCTTCATGTGATATCCATCAAGGGAATGCTGATGTTAATTTCGATAGGACTCCTTTTTGTCAGCTGATAACTGAGAATATCTTAATTGACAAAACTCATATGGCAGTATGTAGGCGGGGCTGTAAGGAACAAATTAAGAATGAGTTGGTGTGCTCTGCTTGGCAACCCTGAGCTAGTGAAGACTAGGTTTCTCATTGAGCATTGCCTCTTGGAACAAAAAAATGAAAGGCAAAAGAATGTCTGGGTCAGTCCACGTGCCCCAAGCCTCTTCTTCCCGCAAGACAGAGGTTAGCTCTTTTGATACATTACTGCCTGGAACTCTGCCCCCAACACCTGTGTATAAATATCAATAACACAGGGCCTGATTTTGAGTTCAGCAAAAGGATTAGTGTCCTTCAGGAAAGCAGAGTACATTATCTTTGCCATCTCGAGGGTAATCTGCCCGGCAAAATTAGAGATGACCATCATCCTGTGCAGCCGCGGCCTTTGGAGGGAGTTCCGGTGGGGCAGAGAGGCAGGGGGCGGGTGCTAAAACCGGAATATGGATAATTGGAGGTAAGTAAACAATGTCATAAATTTAAAAAATTCGTAGCGCGCCGTGCATTGCATTTTGCGATGCACGGCGAGCTACGAAATTCGTTTTATTTATTACATTGTTTACTTACCTCCAATTATCCACATTCCGGTTTTTAGCACCAGCCCACCTTGCCCCTTCCTTGCCCCGCCTTTCTGCCCCACTGGAACTCCCTCCACGCGCCGTGGCTGATCCTATGGTCTTTTCTTTATACTGAAAAGTAACACATCACACAAGTTCCTTCAAATGTACTAAAGGTTTGGTGTACTGCTGCCCTCAGTTTTGACAGCCGCACACCAAACTTTTGACAGTTTTTTCTTGTTACCAAAATAATCTCTCAAATTGGGAGTTTGCTTTTGAAAAGCAAATATCTAAAAACCCAACACTCTTAGAGTTTTCTCCCAGGATGGGCGGGTCATTATTGTTTTTTACATGCCCAGGGCAATGATGCAATATGCTTCCTCCAATGACCCCCTACTCCGTCGATTAGTCAGACAAAGCATCAATGGAGCCACAATGGTTTTCTTCGATGGAATACTAAAGGTCCACCAGTCTCTAAATCAGGGTTCTCCAAACCGGTCCTGGAGGGCCGGATCCATGCCAGATTTTTGGGATATCCCCATTGAGATACATGTAGTAATTTAAAAAATCTGGCATGGATCCGGCCCTCCAGGACCGGTTTGGAGACCCCTGCTCTAAATGAAGTGGGTTGCCCAAAAGAATTGCGGGCAGTGTACTCCATCAGTTTGCATCTGCGATGGAGTACCGTGTTTTCCAAACTCTAAATCAGGCCCTTAATTTCTACATCTAATCTCCATCTCAAGCTCCTAAGAAAACAATGGGGTCAAACCTATTTGCATCTAAGTGTAATAGTATGTGCAGTGGGATTACATCAGTTGCACATTCACTAATTCCAGTTTGGAAACATACACAATGAAGTTGGCTGACATGCACAGGTCTAATAGATACATGTGCAGAATACTATGCACATAAAATAATACTACCATTCTGTAAATGTTGAAGTAGAAACGAAGATTGGGTCAACATTGCAAAAATCTATTCCAAAGTGGGTGTTGCAACATAAAATCACAGAACACATGTAGGGCAATACATAACAACTGAGATGCCTACAAACGTGTAAGGAAGGCTCTATTCACAAAACTTACACACAATACTACCAGGCTCAAAGTTGTATCCATCCAGCTTTGAAATAATTCAACATCACACCGGTTCACTCAATAAAATAACCATTCAAACACACACACAGGCCATCGCCATAAATAAGCTAGCAGCAGGTACAACAACGTTTTCACAACATTGGGATTAGTGTTTGTTGCACAGTCGCTCAGCCTGAAGAGCAAATATTTAAAGAGGAGAGTGAGAGACTATTCAGAAGCTCACACTCTTTCCTATTTTGAAGAAGTGGTAGGCCCACCAGCCAGGGCCGGACTGGCCGTAGCCGGCACCGGGTGTTTCCCCGGGCCGGACTGGCCATAGCGTGCACCGGGTGTTTCCCCGGTGCGCCGCCAGGGTGGGGGTCGGGGGGGGGGGGGGGAGGAGGGGGTAAGCGTTTTTGTTACCTGATGAGGTCTTTAATGCATTCTGCAGCCAAAATGTGTCCATTTTATCCTACACAGGATTGAGGAAAAATCAAGACTTACAAAAGAAGAAGTTCCACTCAGGAGAATATAGGAGTAAAATACCTTACACTCAGTTTTCAGATAGAGTAACACCTCGTCCATATCCTAAATAGGTCCCCAACACTGTAAATGTGACGTATTTGTCTGAGGTGGGAATAACCTTTTAACAATGTTAAATACAGATACTTTAAAATCATATGTTAAAAAAGATTATATAGTAATGAATATACTATGAATGGAGAGCTCAGTTTGTGAACTGATAACAGCATAAAAAAGAATCATGTGTCCTTAAATAATATTTAGGTTTTATCCAACCAAATTAAGTAACCCTAGTAACACCATGAGAAACCTCTATTTTTGTAGGTGCCATGGTACTTGCCACACTGCTCTTTCTGCCCTGGTCACTGGATCTCTCCATGGAACAAAAGATGTCATTGTTGACGTCTTACATGACAACTTCATCTTCAGCCAGTTGGTGATGGCACATCAATTGATGGCTGGACTTTATGGAAACATCTGGATAATTAATGAATACATCTAACACATATAGTAATTAAATGTTCACTCGAGCCATGCCATCACTGAGACTGGCACATCTCAATGCTCTTCACTACATAATCACAAATTTAAGTCATGTATGTATGCATGAGTGAAATGTGAAGAAACGTGGATTAAAAAGGAACATACATTCTTTTATTGCTTCCTGCCAATTTACAAAATAATTTCACAGTGTGAGGAAGGGAAAGGGCCTTGATGGGACGGGCCTGGTGCCAAGAGCTGTTTCAGAGGCACCAAGCCCCGCCCCCCACCTCCCCGAAAAATACAAAATAAAAGGTCATTGAGTCTGTAGCAGATGTCCTGGGGTGTATTCACACATTGTAATTTTACATTTGCTGCTTATTGTCTCTGAAACCGAGCTGAATATGGTTGTCCGCTCATTTTCTCTGCCACCATGTGATTTTGGCTCCTCATGGGGTGACTTTGTGAAGGGAGTCGAAATTGTGTGACACACCTTGACGAATGTCTACAAAAGTATAGAAAGACAAAATATCGACCTACAAAATTATCGGAGCAAAAATATCGATGTCAACAATATCGACTTCCGAGCTACAATATAATAAGTACAAAAATATCGGAAAAAAATATTGATGTCAACAATATAGTTTTTTAAAAAATATCATTTTTTTGTTGAAAAAAATACGTAAAATTAAGTAAACAATACTTAAAAATATAATAAACATAGGTAAAATATTTTATAATATTGACATGTAATAAAAAATTAATTAAATATATGCATATACTATGTAATATAGATACTTAAATAATAATCAATTTGAATAACTATTTGAATAACTTATACATAATTATAAATAATATAAATTACAAATTCATCTATACACATCAAATAATAGCATAAATAAAAATTAAATAATTATCCAAAACAAATTTAAAAAAAATAAATATACTTTTAATATTTTTAAAATTAATCAAATACTACATTAACTAAAACAATACAAAAAATATTAAATAGAGGGAATAAAATACTAATACAACTCCAAAAAAAACAACAGTAAGGAAAATGTTGGATAGCGTAGGAGTAAAAATTACTATTCCCACTCCAGACAGTGCAACAGTAGGGAAAGTGTTGGATAGTGTAGGGGTAAAAATGACTATTCCCACTTTAGAGAGTGCAAAAGTAGGGAAAGTGTTGGATATTTTAGGGGTAAAAATATCTATTCCCACTCTAGGGAGTGCAACAGTAGGGAAAGTGCTCCATAGCGTAGGGGTAAAAATTACTATTCCAACTCCAGAGAGTGCAACAGTAGGGAAAGTGTTGGATAGCGTAGGGGTAAAAATTACTATTCCAACTCCAGAGAGTGCAACAGTAGGGAAAGTGTTGGATAGCGTAGAAGTTAAAAATAACATACTTATACATAAATTAATATTTAAAAATATGTAATAAAATAATTATTGAATAAATCTAAACTATTTACAAATACCAATAAATAATGATTAAAAACATAATTACCAATTAATAATTAATATCCAATAAATTAATTATTAATACACAACTATAAATGTAATCACTACTTAATTACATATCAATTTCTTTACACGCTATTCCCCTATAAATGCACAACGAAAGTCAATAATACAATAATACACTTAACATAATTATCAATTAATCAATTAATGCAAATGAATTACCAATTAATAAAAATTAATTACCAATTAATAATAAATTAATAATATAATTAGCAAAAACTATTAATGAATATAAATTATTACTCAATTACATTTAAATTACTTCCCACCCTATTCCCCTATAAACCCATAACCCGCTACAGAACATAATGATCAATTAATCAATTAATTACGTTTTGTTACCAATTAATAAAAATGAATTACCAATTAAATAAAAATCATTTATAATTCCTCAAAAATAATAAATAATTGAGTATAATTAAATTACTTCGCACCCTATTACCCTATAAACCCACAACCCACTACAGAACATAATTATCAATTAATCAATTAATTTAAATGTATTTCTAATTAATACAAATTAATTACCAATTAATTAAAATTACTTTATAATTCCTAAAAATTAATAATTAATTTAGCATAATTACATTACTTCCCACCCTATTCCCCTATAAACCCACAACCCGCTACGGTACTAAAATACAAAATTTACTTAAATTACATAAAAAAATATATATACATATTAAATACATAACATACGCTAACGCTCTCAAAGGGCACCGCGCATGACAGCACTCTCCGAGAGATGAACGGACACTTGAAATCCGGTAATGAATGCAGCAGGGTTTCTTTATTTCGATTAAGTGAATCAGGAGTGCCACGATCTGTACATTATGTACATAAAAATCATATAAAAATCAATTACTAACATCGATATTAGTAACATCGATATTACATCGATAATCACAAAAGCGATATTACTTACCTTCTATATTCGGTCCCTTTGATATTAAAACATTGATATTATCGTAGGTCAATATTAAAAAATCGATATTTTGTCTGCCTACTACCTTGACACCGTGTAAGTTGGCAGGTCTGATACTGCTTATGATTTATGTCCCCAACTCCTCACACCCTTCAGGTGTCTAACCACTGTGCTCTCAAAAAAGGCGCATTATAGCACACATACAGATCTAGGAACTGGTAGAGAATATATTTGCCATCCTCAAGTTGCACTTTAGATGCCTTGATCTCACTGTGTTGCAGGGATTCTGATCATGCACAGGACCTCTGTGTATTGTGGTGTACCAAAAAACCCACCTCAGTGTCCAGAACCCCGATCCGACTAGCTTTAGTGTCTCATTCGTTCTCAGTACTACAGCGAAGCGAGCAATGACTTAGGAAACTCTCAGGAATAGTGGGAATCAAGAACACTCTTTCAGTCTAGCTCTCATACCAGTCTACAACGTGAGTAATCAGAGACACGGTATAGTTTAAAATGTTTATTTGAACTAACATGCTCTAAGACGCAGTCGTTTTGCCAATACTAACAATCAGATGCATAGGAATAATACTATCAGCATTGTTACAATTCCATAAAACACAAAAGGCAAATCATATTATAAATGACAGTGGAAACAGAAATATAGTGCAGTTACCACCCTCCCCGTGCTAAGAGCTAGTTTTAAATAATAATTGAAGAAGACCTCTAGGCTTTGACAGTGGACCCCATTCAACCCCAGTTCAGATGGAATGAATCACATCCCATGACAAGCACAGCTCCTCGAGGTTGGAAAGGTTATCTCCTAGTGCCTCCTCATGCATGTTATGTTATGTTATGTTATATTGGTCTTTTATAGCGTACGGCTACTCCAAGGAGTGTCCCGGCGCTTTATTGTGAACCTGTAGCAGAAAACATAACAAGGAAAACAAAAGAAAAGAACGTATCTAAAGAGTAAAAAGCCAAGTTTTAAGGCCCTTTCTAAAAGCCAACAGATTGGAGGTGCTGCACAGTGCCACGGGCAGAGTGCTCCAGAGCTGTGGCGCCAACAACCTAAAAGACCGGCCCCCGATGCGTGCCCTTTTTACTCGAGGGACCACGGCAAGGAACAGAGACTCGGATCTTAGGGAACGGGCAGGACGGTAGAAGGATAGCCTCTTTTGGAGATATTTCGCTCCAGAAGCGTGAAGAGCCTTATGGGCCAGGGTCAAGGCCTTAAAAACTATCCGCTTCCGGATAGGCAGCCAATGAAGTGACTGCAGGAGGCCAGAGGTTCTAGGTCGCCCGTAGAAGCCAAAAATGGCCCGTGCTGCCGAATTCTGGACGACCTGCAGCCGCTGCAGAAGATACTCCGGCAAGCCGAGATAGAGGACATTGGAATAGTCCAATCTCGAGCCAACTAATGCCTGAACCTTGATCTTCCTATGATCTTTCCGGGAGCAGAAGAAGAAACTTGCGGAGCATCCTGAGGAGGCCAAAGCATGTACCCGTTAGGCCCAGGATCTGTGATCTCAACGTCAGGCCATTATCGATCTTGATCCCCAGATTCTTGGCCAGCTGGGAAGAGCCTGCTGGAGGAAACATTTTGACAGGCCACCATTCCTGCCAATCTGGGTCCGACCGGCAGCCGAAGAAGAGTACCTCCCCCAAGGCACCCGCGGATACTCTCTCCGTCAAAATCTACTCCTTTCCCACATGTAAAGAGGAGCTGGGTATCATCGGCATAGGATACGATCTGGGCCCCAAACGACTCCGCCAATGCCACCAGAGGGATCATAAAGATGTTGAAAAGAGTCGGGCTCAACACTGAGCCCTGCGGGACTCCGACTCCCAATGGCGGCATCATGGCAGAGCAAGGAGAGGCCCAGACCGTTTGTCGGCGGCCAGCCTAAAAAGATCTAAACCAGCTGAGCACCGTCCCCCTCAGACCGATCTCATGAAGTCTGGCGAGGAGACCCTCATGGGGGACGGTGTCAAAAGCCGCCGACAGGTCAAGCATTACAAGCATAGCTTTGCCTCCTGAATCCAGTACCTCCTTGATTGCCTCCGAAACTTCCAAAAGCGCTGTTTTGGTGCTTAAGTTGGTACGAAAGCCGGATTGGGTGGAATGTAGCAAATTGTGGGATTCTAGAAAGTTGGAGAGCACAATATGCGCATGCTTCTCCAAGATCTTAGCAAAAGCGGGCAGGAGAGAGATGGGCCTATAGTTGGCCAGAACCTCAGGATCTAAACCAGGCTTCTTGAGTAGAGGAATGATCATCGCCTGCTTCCAGGCCTGCGGGACCACCCCCCCACTCAAGGAGAGGTTCAGAATGGGATTCACCATAGGATTAATGACTTCCGCCACTTTCGCCAAAAATTTGGCAGGGCACGGGTCAAGAGGCGATCTAGATTTAAGTTTGGCCATAAGTTCCAGAGACGAGGAAACTGAGAGTGGCGGAAAGTCTGCCAAAACCGAATCCGAACAAGCTGTTAAATCTGACCCACCCTCAGTGCTGGGAGATGATACAGCCACCCTCAGGGGGAAAGAGTCTTGGATCGATCTTATCTTGGAGGTAAAAAAGTTGGCAAGGGCACTTACCCACGGCTCAGAAGGGGCCGCCTGGGTCGAAAGAGTGCGTGGGGCCGTAAATTCCCTCACAATAGTGAAAATCTCCTTGCACGAATTAGAGGCAGTCTCAATCCTCTTTGCAAAGTAGCCTTTCTTTTCAAGGAGGATGTCATGATGGTAAGCTTTAACAGACATCCTGTAAGCAAGCCTGGCCACGGAATCATACTGTGAGCGCCAAGCCCTCTCTGCCACCTTGCACTGCCGTCGCGATGCCGCCAGCGCTTCAGTAAACCAAGGGGCGGAAACCCGTTTGGCTGTTTTTCGGGGGGCCATCACAGGGGCAAGATCGTCCAGCCTGTCCGTCAGCCACGCTTGCAGCGACTCTAAATCCCTTTCCAGGTCTCCTGTCATAGGACAGGGATGATCCAGACATGTCTGTGCCAGCATTTCCGGAGTCACCCGATGATACGCCCTAGGTGCTTGACACGACTGCCGAAGAGCAGCACTAGATGTTTTTTTTGCCCCCAACACATAAAATTTGACCAGCCTGTGATCCGACCAGAGCACCGGCAAAGGTGCCAACATCTCTATAAGAGTAGTGGAGAAAACCTGATCCAGGGTATGGCCTTTTTCATGCGTCGGTCCAGAGAGATACGGGGAGAGGCCTAGAGGAGCCGTAACATCAATCATTTTGATCGTGTCTGGGTCCAGTCCATCGTCCATATGGAGATTAAAGTCCCCGGCCAATATGCAGTGCTCGGACCTCAACACCAATGCAGAGACTACCGACTGAAGCTCTTCAAAGAAGGAGCCTACCGCTCCAGGGGGCCTGTAAACTAAAAGCCCTTTAAAAGATTGGTGAGGCGATATTACTATGGAAAAGGCAAGAGATTCACATCCTGTGATGACATCCATAGGGATAGTGGAACAGGTGGCGAGTTTATTCACCACAAGTGCCACACCACCTCCCCACCCTTTCAATCTATCTTGCCTGAAGATATTATAATCAGGGGGAATTGCTGTGGCAATATCGGGATTAGAAGACTCCCCTAACCACGTCTCTGTCAGCATCAAGCATAGAGGCTTTTCCGTGACCAGGAGATCGTAAATATCCAGAGCATGTCTGCTCAGTGATCTAGTATTTAAGAGCAGGCAAAGATGCTTCACGCTGTCTACCTCCCTGTCAGATATAGTGGCCGGGGCATTGCCTGGCGACCACCCGCAGCCAGGACATTGCCTCTTACCCTTAAAGCACCCAAGTTTGAGTTTGAGCAGCTGCATTTTCTGTTATGTCTTTGTGCGTGGGACTGATCAACATGAATTAACAGCATACGTTATAATTCGACCTTGAATGCGCCGTGCAGACTGAGGGCACAGAGCGTGCCTAGATATGTGAAAAACAGACAGTTCTCATGTGAAATAGCTCAAGCAGGGTATTTATGTAGTGTTGTGTGCAAAAGCGGCAAAAGCAACAAAATGGCATTTAAGCATATACCTCACTTATACTAACATAGCAATGTCTGCAGTTGAACCCGCATCCTCACTACAACTGCGTTGTGATCCACTAAAAAACTTTGAAAGATCATTCACAATATTGCATTGCAAGGGTGCATACGGTTTACAGAGACCCAGCAATCTGTCCCAGTCCAGGTATTCAGGCTGATCCAGTGCTCAAAGGTCAAGTTTTGATACACAAGTTACTT
The DNA here is from genome assembly GCF_964263255.1 of Lissotriton vulgaris. Classification (NCBI taxonomy): domain Eukaryota; kingdom Metazoa; phylum Chordata; class Amphibia; order Caudata; family Salamandridae; genus Lissotriton; species Lissotriton vulgaris. The sequence continues at coordinate 214,463 of NW_028252992.1, forward strand.
GAGCTGCATGACTGCCTGTTATATCACAGTGGAAGGCCAGAATCAAGTTAATGAAAACATGAGAAATATCCATCTGCCCACATTAAACATACTGATAGACCAGTGTTTAGTTCAGCATGATGCAACAGGAAGTTGTGGCCATCTTTAGACCCAACACAAATGACATAAAAATGATCATACAATACATGCACTGTCACACTTTCTTGTTGCATTGGGAACACCAGTGTAATGAATCTGTAGCACTCATACATCTACAAGATATAAAATTGAAAACCTAGTTAACTTGTCGATGTAGCAGATGCTCTTGGTTCACAAGTGCGTATGGCATCCACAGTAACTTCTCAATGCATCAAAGACAGTTTTGAATTTTACTGCTCTTGTTTTGTGACCTGTTTTTGTCTTTCTTCATTATATACACTACCTAGGTCCTGATTATTAGTGCAGCTGCAATATATCACACCTGATAAATAAAAACACCATGGGGAACATTATTTATCGGGTGAGGTAAATAGCACCCATTGCTAGTTCGTTGGGAATAACATGGTGATTTTGATGTTTAATGCATAGTGCTTGAAACTGTAATACCATGGCCCTCATTTACAATATTTTTGGCGGAGGGCAGCGCCACAAGCCTTCCTGTTGCGTTGCCCTATGTCAAAAGAAAAGGGCAGGAATGTGCAAAATCAATAAGATACGGCATATTCCTGTCCTCTTTGACTGCGTTTGATGCTGTAAGGGCTGCCTTGTGCCAACTCACGCATCCTTGCATTGTGGAGCAAGGGTGTCCATGTGGTAGGATTACTGTTTTTGTGCAGGAATGGATACCGTTCTGCACAAAATCAATCAATGGATTTGGTTTCCTCTTCCTATGTGTGCTGCTGAACACATAGAAAGAGGAAAAAACTAGGAGAAATAGAGTTATGTCTCCTTGTTACGCCTCCCTTGGGGAGGCGGATGCTTTTGGCACATTCCCAGGTTTACATCTGGTTGTAAATCCGGGAATGTGTCACATGTCATGTGAACTCCCACTGTAAGCCCATGGCATTTCTCCCCATCGCTGTGTGAAGCAAAACAGTGACTTGCACTGCGTTGCCTCACTCCATATCCACAAGGCCATGAAAAGCCATGAAGGGTGACTTATGTGGCCTTGTACATAGAGCTAAACCCAGTGTGCCACCAAAACGTCACAAAAAGTTACATTTCAACAGCACACTTGGCTTATAAATGATTCCTCCTATACTTTTCCAGTGTTAAATGTTTCCAGAGGTAAATTGCTGAAATTTAAAGGAAGGTTGAGGTATTTATTGCATCTGATAATTATCAGATGTGTTCAATACCTTCCTACTCAAAATGCTGACCCTTGCATAAACAGGTGTTTATGCACAGGTCAGAATGCACCAACCCACTCTTAATTAGGCACCTAGTGTAGAATATTGCCCACAAGAACCTGGAAGTGAACAACCGGAAATGCAAGCTCAGCCATTCCTGAGTCATTCAAACAATAGACCAACATCCATCTCCATCCACTGTTGCCCCACCCTGTCCTTCTAGCTATTGCCTGATTTACAACTGTCCCCAGAATGTCTGAGAACTTTATTCCAGAAGAAGTAGGGTTTGTAGATTTGGGGCGGGTTCTCTTAGCGTTATAAAGCTGTATAACTCAGCTGAGCCAAAACTCATGTCTGGTGAAGTGGCAATATATTACAAGAAAGTCCACTGCAGTAGGAGTTATCGCATGAAAGGGCTGAATATCTCTAACTGACTCCCCTGATTATCCAAGCTCAACTCCATTGACATCTTGCATCAGCGCCAAACAAATTGTCTCTCCTGGCTCACCTGATGTCAGAGGACATCCTGGTGAAATCCCTCCCAGACCTCCTTGCTCGGCTAAATGGGTAATATTTCTTTTTTACTGCCAAGTATGCCAATGTACATGGAATGCACTGTGGTCCCATGTGATCTCTGTATGCCCATAGTATTTCTATGTTATTAGATGATTTATATCTCAGTTAGGGATACATGACACACTCATATGCTGGCTTGACTTCTATAGCGTCAGTCACACATTTGTGAGAGTAATTTCCAATCTACAGTACTGATAGATGGCTCCGGTAAGTGAAACAACTCTATTTGTAACTTTTGCGTGTCATCCACATATCACGTATTTAAACTGCTAAAGCAGAAGTGAGATGCAGTTCCAGTGTAATGGTCTTCCATTAAACTCCATTACTCATTTGACTATATGATATGTGTGACATCCACATTTGAGACATAAACATACCTTTACAGATTATTACCAATACCACCATTCACTTGTGGAGGATGAAATATCGAATCAGTTGAACCCAGTGAGTAATTGCTTCATATTTTCCTTCCTCTAATACACACTATATTAAATATGGTATTATATTAGAACTCACTTGCATGCATCTACCCTTTCCATGCATGTACACTACATAGCATTGGTCATGAATAACTTGACAACTGAGAAAACTTAGGATTGTTTAGGTTAAGCAAGAAGCATGAATCTCTCTATCACGACTGAATCACCATTCCTTGAGGAAATGTAAGTCACAAAATTAAGGTGACGGGAACTGTGCCTTGATAGGGAATTTCTCCTCCTGATTAGTTTACAATCCGACGCAATGGTGATGGAGTATCCGTAACCTCAAGACTGTGGTCCGTATGTGGGCGGATCTATGGTTTAATCGTGGCTGAGGCTTCTCTGTCTCCACTGTGATTAAAGCCCTCCAACGGCCCTATGAAATAGTGCTGTCAGAGGTAGACCTCTAATTTTGTCATTCTAAATCAGATGGGTGAAATTAGAGGTTGGGTTTCACTGCCTGTTATCACCAAACCCCCTTGTGGCCTGGGGCAGTGAAAACTGCTAAATGCTTCCCTCACCACGGGAGATATTCCTGTTTTGGGATTTTCTTATGAAAAAATAAATTAAAACAGTTCAGGCACGGCTGCGTCATTTTGATGAAGCCATGCACCACCATGACGGGGGTCCCTGCCAATGCCTTAGAAAAGCCGTCCAGCTTGGTGCCTATTTCTAAGTTTGGTGGGCAGCACCTCGGTCAGGGTGACGCAGTAATTGACTCCATTGCCCTGATGGAGAAATCAGCATTCCAAAAAATAAATCATGCGCATAGTCTGAAATGCACAAACATCATTGTACTATGTAACATAGACGTTTCCATTATGCATTGTATGTATCATTTGTTTTACTTGATATCATAAATGTTTATGATGGGCTTTTCTCTCTCTCTCTCTGTCCATCAATCAATCCTTATTTAAATATCAAAGACAATCATAAAAGTTTAATACACAAAAACTCATACAATTCAAATACAAATTAAGGAAAACTCAACTAGTAAAAAGTGCATTTCCCAAAAATGAACGTTTATGATGTGACAGACACAGAAGACTTTGCAAAACATCCCAAACTATGCGCCCCATCACGATATCGGGCGGATTGCCTCCGCCAGGGTGGCGGTGGCCACCCCCACCCAGGCGGAGGCAATCCGCCTGACAACCACTCTCGTGTTCCCCTCTGCCTGATTAGGATGGCGGAGGGGACAGCGGCGGACGGAAAGACCGTCCGCCACTTTACCGCCGCGGTCGGCTTGCGACCGCGGCGGTAATAGATTAATATGGTGGCGGTGTCCAATGGACACCGCCAGCCATATTACAATGGCAAAAAGCAGAGGCCTTTCCGCGGCGGCAATGCCGCCACGGAAAGGCATGCGGTGATTGCTGCAGGGGCCCCCTCAGGTAGGCGCCACTGTCTGGGGGGCACATGGGGGGTACCGATGGTACCCCCCCACATTTGCATATGCAAAGCGGCAGGCACCGCGCGGTGCAAAACAGCATTTTTTACATTGTGGCGGGTGGTGCAGAGTGCACCGCCCGCCACAATGCAAAAACTACAGGATGTGCCCGCCACTGTGGCGGGCACATCCTAATTCCCCCCACGGGACCCCCGCCCTTATGGCGGGCGGTCCCGTTCTATGATAGGGTGGCGGGCGGACAATGTCTGCCCGTCATCCTAATGGGGCCCTAAGACACACTTTAACATTAGGTAAAAGTTGTAAAAAATGAAGAGGGACTCTAAAATTATGTTTCCTTAAAAGAGGAAATAAAAATTGTGATCTCGGACCCTATAAAACGTACAAAATAATGTAAAGTGCAATGAAGATAGATATGTAGTTCCGCCACAGATACAATTTTTCCCATGTAAGTCGCTAAATTATACCAGTGGGAAACATAATAAATAATAGATAGTGCCAGCTCTAAATCTCAACAACAGAATTCTCTCCCAGCTGCTAAATACATATGTCAAATACAGTTCCAGACTGCTATTAGGTTTTAAAATGACATCGTTTCGAACTAAGGGCTTTTTTCAATCCAAATATTCCCTTTGTATACAATGTCTATCCAATAACATATGTTTGACCGAGGATTTATCTCCTTTACAGATGGTCGTTGAATTATTAAACGGTAAAGATCAACTTAGGCCAACAAAATTATTTGAAATACAACTAAGCAAGTGAATAGTCAATTTATGCTCACACTGCAGGCACTCCACAATAATGGATTTACTAAATGTAGCCCGAGGGGTATTCCAAACAGAAAGCCACAAAAGAAGAGTGCCTGACTTTATATAATCCTCTAAATAAGACAAGGGAAGTTCTGCATAGCAAAGATAGTGAGATGTTGAGTGGGGATGGAAAGGAGATGCCTACAGAATGTTTACTTCCACTTGCAAAGCCTTATAATCAGCATAGCCCCACACCTTTATTCTATAACTAGCTTTGGAAACACTCTGTTTCTGATACATTTCCAAAAGAGGAATAATTGGTTTGCCCCCTACTACCTGGCTACTATTAAAAAGCGAAAACATTGCTTGTGTAAACTTAGCATTTTGTATACTTAATATTTACAGCCCAAGAACTGTTAATTCAAATACAAGGCCTAAATAGGGAAAACTTGACATGCTTTCTAGTCTATACTCATTAATACAAAGGGCTCGTAAAAATGATGCTTAGGGCTACAAGCCATGGTGTGTGATTTGGTGAAATTGGTAGATAGCTCAAGATTGGACATAAAGTCATGTTGGAACAGGCCCTCTTTGCAGGGTTATCCACAAATTTTTTACTTCTTCCTCCCTTATTTCCCCTGACCCGTGGTTGTTTGCAATAGGACTCTGGGCACTTTACCACTGCTGATCAGTGCTAAAGTGCATATGCTCTCTGTATAAATTATTATTGTGATTGGTTATCCATGATTGGCATATTTGTGTTACCAGGAAGTCCCTAGTAAAGTACACCAAGTGTGCCAGGGCAAATGATTCAAATGTTACTAGTGGGCCTACAGCACTGGTTCTGTCACCCACACAAGTAACTCTAAAATTGTGTCTCAGGCCTGCCAGAGCAGTGCCTGTGTGCAGTTGCTAACTGCCATGCTGACCTGACCAGTGTCCCCACTGGCCAGGCCTAACCCTTCCCTCTCTGTACACATTGGACTCCCCTAGGGAAGGCCCTACATACCCCCCCTGGGCAGGGTGCAGTGTATGTGAAAGGTAGGGCATGTACTAGTGTGGGTGACAAGCTCTGGTAGTGAATTACAGCCAATTTCGTTTTTCACTATTGAAAGGCTATCTTGCCCACAGGCTATAATGGGGAATGCTGTGTATAATGTTTACCTGCATATCCTCCCATAGGAGCAAGATAGAAAATTAACGTCTGGTATCCCTGAACTCAGAATTTAATAGCACATCTTTTAGGAAGGATGTTTTTAAATCCTGTGTTTGAAAAGAGCACTTTTAGAAAGTGGCTGCTTTCTTGTCTGACCTTTCTGCGTGCCTTGGCCTGTTTATGAATTGACTGTCTAGTTTGTGAGTGACAGGGCTGGGGGATTCCAGGAAACAGAATGAGTCTGCCCAGTGGTAAATAGAGAGATCTGCATCTAGATGGGAGGAGGAGTTGCACCGTGGGACCTGAATAGGACTGTGCCTGCCCCCCACAGTGCTGGCTCCACCCCCTGTGGTGCGTCTGATGTCTCTGGCCTGCACTGTGAAAGGAGAGAAGGAATTATGTCAACAAAGTGCTCCAGGGCTGTGCTTTCCCTCCACAATGCTGGCTCCACCTCCTGTGGGGCGTCTGATGTTTCTGCTCTGCACTGTGAAAGGAAAGAAGGAGTCATGTAAACAGAGTGCTCCAGAACTGGTTTGGGCCGTACTCAGAGCCCTCCTGCACAAAGGGAACATAGACTTTTTGGGGTATAAGTACAGGACTCCAGACCACAGAAAATTAGATCATCCTGGAATCAAGAAGGAACCTCTGCCAAGGAGAAAGCTGGAAGACTGAAGAAGGAAGACTACCTTTGCTGCCAAGGAGAGGGGAAGGACTTTGCTTTGTGCTGTGTCCCCTTGCTTGAAGGAATCTCCAAGGGCCTGAGGAGGCTCCCTGTTAAGAAGTCTCAGGAACAAAAGGACTTCACCCCCATCTTCCCTGAACTCTACTGAGAGAGTTCTGCCCTTCCCAGAGTTCTTGGTCCAGTTGTGGTGCCTCTGGAAGTTGTACCTGTGCTTGGGAAGCTGGAAATCAAGATACTAAGGACTTTCTGCAAATTTTCACGCATCCCTCACTTGCGGAGCGCATCCCTGTCAATGCAAGGAAATTCCTGCCGCCGTGAAGATCGAGATCGTCGCAGGGCCTGTTGCCACTGCAAGAGCCGACGCATCCTTCACTTGCAGAACGCATCATTCCGGTTCGGGAAAAATACCATCACTGCGAATATCGTCGCAGAGCCTGTCGTCACTGGGTGAGATTGTCACAACGCCTGCTTGCGGACCGCATCACGTCGCAGCGAGAGTCGTCGCAGAGTCATCGCATCGAGGGGCTGCGAGAGGAGAAGATCGGCGCTGCACCGCCCATCGCCACCGCACCGGAGATCGTCGCCGTCCCGAAAATCGTTGCATCGTACCTTTTGCGAGCCACCTCCACCTAAACCTGCACACCGGAATCCACGCAAGGTATTGCATCCCTCCCCATTCAGACCGGAGTCATCGCAACACGCCCGTTGCATCCTGCGGGGCTGTCGCATCGCCTCCGCAGGGTCTCAGGAGTGATGCATCGCTTGCTTTTCAACGCTGCAGCTTTCACTTGGAACTTTTGTTGCATCTAAAGGTACTGTTGGCTAAAACGTGACGCAACTGTGGATTATTTTAACACAACCTTAAGAACTCTTTTGAAACCATATCCTTGAACTGTGTATGTTGGACTTTTGTCGTTTTGGTCTTGTGTAGTTTAGATTAAAGTACCTTTATTTTTCTAAACTTTTGTGGAGTCAGTTTGTGGTGTTTTCACTGTGTTAATGTGATTGTTGGTACAAATACTTAGCACATTGCCTTTGATAAGCCTGACTGTTCGTGCCAAGCTACCAAGGGGGTGAGCAGGGGTTATCTAAAGGGTGTATCCTTCTTACCCTGGCTAGAAGCAAGGGTCCCTAGTTGAACAGTGGTGCCTACCTCTGCCAACCAGAGACCCCTAGATCTAACAGTCAGTATAAGTTTGCACCACAGAGCGCAGGGTATTTGGAGAACAAGCAAGGAGCATTTGCATCATCTGAGTACAAAAGTACCGGAATGGTGACTGAATTAGTGTGAGAGGCATCTGAAGTTACATCTGTTGAAAAGGCATTATGTTTATTTAGTTGTCAAAAGCGGAGGACAAGTCCATGAAAGCTAGGTACAAAGGACTGCGCTTAGCTGTAGTATATTTATCTACTAATACAAGAATATTTAGGCACTCTTATGTTGTGCCCAGCCTTTCTCTGAACCCATATTGCCAGAGAGACAATATGTTATTATCATGCACCTATTCCCTAAATTTGTTAATGATAACCCTCCACACAATTTTAATGGTGGAATCAATTAGAAAAATCTGTCTGTAACATTTTGGATCAGTGCAACGCTCTTTTTTTTTTCAAACCGAGAACAATTGTTGAACAAGACCATGAAGGAGGGAGTCTACCAAAATCCAGATGAATCAATATGGTATCAAGTAGGAGAGCCCAGAAATCTACTTTGCATTTAAAAAGGTCGATTGGGACCCCACCCGGAGCTTTATTAGTGTAACTTTGAAGTAGGGCTTCAATGAGTTCATGTACAGAAACGTTAAAACAAACAGATATATTGCTGTTATGAACTAAGACAGAGTCAGCACTACTATCAGGAGTTGCACTTTGTATATCACTAAAGTGCTCAAACCTTTGATCTCTGGTACTGTGGCAGCTCATAATAGAGGATTATGATTTTTGCAGTCTAAGTGCATTAACCTCACTCCAGAACACCTTTGGATTCCTAGAGTTAGCCACCATCGTTAAGCGATCACAATTGCCATCACCGATTTTAGACTTTCTATTTGGTGAGGCCTGTTTTGAAAAGTGCACATTCATGTGAGACTGAGGTAGGGTTTCTGGGAGCAATAGCCAAAACCCTGCGCAACTTCCTGTTAGCGTAAGAATAAAGTCCATCAAACCACAAAGTATTAACTGGCGGAGGTGTGCACACCGGTCATTGAAGAGATTTGTTAATTACATTACATTGATCCATAAAATGGCGGCGTAGATCACCTCCTGGGCATTGACAGAGAGACAAGGCAAAAAGATATCTAAATTAAACCTGGTCAGGTTGTCCAAAAACTTGTTAGTATAAGAGGAAATGGCAGATTTACGGGATCCCATTATGCTGGGGTTCCAGCTGCACTACAATGTCATCCGTCCCTTTCACCAAATCGATAGGTAAATTGAAAGTTGCTGCTAATAGTCTGTGACCCTCAAATCTTACATCCAACACACATCTCTTCACCAACTGTTGTGACAATCCAGGGGTCACAAACATGTAATCCACCGTACAGGGACACCCGTTACCATGAAAGGTAGGGGTCTTTGGCTTGTTATCGTACTCATGAATACGATTTCGAGCCAGTATGTAATGGCCTAGCTCGGCACCTCTAAGATCAGAAACACCCTGCCCAGTATAATTTTCATAACAAGGCAGGGTAATTTCAAGCCTGATAGGTGGAAAAGTGATTTTAGCGTTAGAATCTCCCCATAACATATTACTACATTTTGAACAGGGGGAATTATATTTAGATACCAATTTGTCAAAGATCTTAAAAAGAGATAAACATTCTTATTGTTGATATTCGAAAAATCGTAGTAATAAACACTTTAAATATAAAAATGTAATCTATGTGAACCAGAGACCTGTAATACTTAAATCTCTTTGCTGTTAAAATGTAAAGGAACTAGGGTAGCTTTTATCCCGCGCTTTACCCAAATGGATAAGTCTCTCTTTGGCTGCCCACACTTGGAGGGAGTAGCTGGTATAGAATGGCAAACATAACCATTGCACATGAGTAGAGCAGTAGCCCATGTTCCTTGCATTATAACAAATTCATATTTATCAATCAGGGATACCCAATCAGCCTGATTCAATTTACAATGCATCCCAGCCACATTCCAAGGAATAAAATTAAAAACAGAAAATGTCACCTCAAAATCAGAGACAGAAACCTCCTTCGATGTGTTTCTATGTCCTTCCCACTATTACTAGCAGGTCATGCAGAAGTTGATGAAATCACTTCTTCCTCGCGAATACAATGGCAACTTAGCACAACAGATGGCTCAGAGAGTCAATCAATCCTTTTAGATTCATGTAAACCATTCAACACTGCAAACCTGTTACAAAGAGGCAATAGATTAGGGGAAAGCACAGGTTACAGCGAATTCAACCTTGAAGGAAGGGGTGGAGCTGAGCTTGAAACACAGGGATAAACAACATGAGAGGGCCTTTAGAAATATCTCAATGGGAGGGAACTAATTTGAGAATATCCTGAAAAATACAAATTGGAGCGCGCTAACAACGTATGCACTATATTAGGATCATTAACCCCTTCGCTGCGGCGGCTATTCCGCCGCAGCGCTAAGGGGGTGGGGCTGCCGCGCGGCGGTTCCGTACTTGTGACGGAACCGCTCCGTCACGGCTCGCGGGTGAGCTGTGCTTGTGACGGAATGGTTCCGTCACGAACCCGCCCGCCCATTAAATCGTCAGCGCAGGCACGGAATTCACGCCGCGCAGGCGCGGCGAGCAGGCCGTGACAGAACCGTTCCATCAGAAGCACAGCTCACCCGAGGCTTGTGATGGAACGGTTCCGTCACAAGCATGCAAGGGGTTAAAACCAATCAATCCCTGTTAAAGAACTTTGGTGTTGGTCCAATCCACCCTACAAGCCATAAGTATGTCAATGTAGGAACTAGGGGCCTCATTTATGAGGCTGTGCGTCACTTTTACGCCGCTGGCGCGTCACTTTTTGTGACGCACCAGTGGCGTAAAAAATGCACCTTGTTGCGCCATATTTACAAAGTGACGCATCTAGGTAGATGCGTCACTTTGTAAACCCCTGCGCCACATTATACCTGCGCCTAGTATAATGTATGCAAGGGGGGCGTATTGACGCAAGAAAGGGTCGTAGAAGTGATGCAGTGAAATCTATGAGATTTCACTGCGTCACTTTTAGGACGCTGTTGCGTCAGAATCTTGTGCCTGCCTCACAGCAGGCGTAAGACTGACGCAGGCCCTTTCACATGGGGCTTGCCCCATGTGAAAGGACGCATTGCTGGAGTTGCGTCACTTTTGTGACACACTCCAGCAATGCCTCACTTTTGCGCTTACAGATACGTCAGAAATATTGACGTATCTGTAACTCCTTGCGACATGATGCATCATACAATAAATATGACGCATCAGGAATGTCGCAAGGACTGCGCACTGAGAAGTGACGCATCGCTGCTTTCACGCAGCGATGCGTCATTTCTCATATATGAGGCCCTTGGATTAAATCCCATGTGCTTGCATAGCCAATGCAGCACCTTGCATATCAATTGATCACTGGTCTCATCCTGAGTTAATTTGGATTTGGGAACATTAGCCAGGACTAGGACATTTGGGCACATAGATGAAGGTAGGCTACGGATATCCAACTTCTGCAAACCATGTGCCTCCCTGGGTACATGCTAATAGGGAATACTTGTGTTATTATTAAGAACACGCCCAGAAACAATGGCCGAACATACAGTTGATGGTACCACTGAAGGAAGGCGGGGTGTTTGAAAAGTAGAAGGTAACAGGGAGGGAGGGGGACAGAAGAAGTACCTATTTTGCCTGCTGAGTACCTAAGCACAAAAACGGACCCACTATCCCAACTCCTGTAGCAATATCTGCCGATACGGTAGGTATATTCTCAGCCGTTTTGGTCAAGGAAAGCTTAATCAAACGGGATTCAACTGTGACCAATCATTTAGAAAGTGGCTTAATATGAACGTTTAAAATTGATTCACATCTAGCACATAAATCATTTAAATGACCCGGTTATTTACAGAGTCCACTGTACCTACATTTGTCTTTGCATCACTTCTACATGACCACTCCTTCTTCTTAGTATTGACCCATTTTTTCCCTTTTCCTGGATGTTCACTGAGTGAAACAGCACAGTATTGTGATAAACAAGTGCTGCTAAAGGTCCCATCTTGATCATGAGTCTTAGTATTGGCATTTCTTGCAAGGCACAGGTCTTAACAGTTTCCAAATCTTTGTCCATAGGAGATGGGCTGACCCATTCAATTGACAGCCTTTTTTCAGTTAAACAATTTTTTTACTGATTACCCCAACCGCACATTCCAAAATAGAAACTATAGTTGCTCAGCTCTGCCATGTGTGATCCCCCACTTCCTGCAGCAAGAGACTGAGGTGAGGTAAGTCCGCCCCTGAGAAGCATGTCCCGCGCCGTGGGGAGGTTACCTGCCTCTTATAGCACCCGCTCAGTGGTACTCAGCTCTGCCGTTTGAGCCCCCACTTCCTGCAGCAAGAAACTGTGGTAAGGGGAGTCTGTCCCTGAGAATCGCGTCATGTGCTGTGAGGGATGACATGCCTCGTAGCACCTAATAGGCGCTTCTCAGCTCTGCTGCAGTGTAAGCCTCTACCTCTTGCAGCAAGGGACTGTGAGAAGGGAAGTCTATCCCTGAGCAGTGCTTTTTCTCTCTGTCTTTCTGCCCCTCTCGCATTCTCCACACATGGCAGCACAAGGTGGAAGGCCAGCAGTATCTGAGGCAAGAAAAGAGTACTTTTGCCATGGGGTGGACCACCAGCACAAATACAGCAATTGAGGAGGAGGTAGAGGAAAAGGAAGAGTCCCCCTCTGTAGTAAAATCAGTGCTCCTCAGTGATGCATTAGATTGTATGAGAAATGCCTCTGGGAGGTGGACACATGGAGGAAAGTATTGAACCTGGACCCCATTATATGCCACATTTGAGGACAATGAAGAAGGCGGTCGTTCTAGCGAGGAAAATCCATATTAATGTAGCCAGAGCCTATGTTCTCTGTCACTCCTCCTCCCACATGCAGTCCATGGCCAACTATTAACCAGCAGGGAGGGACCTCTTTGCGCCTGATACCCCTGAGTCCTCTTGTACAACCAATTCCACAGTCCAATCCTATGTCCTTTTGATCCAAGGATGGAGTTCTTAAGGCAGTTTGTGACTGGGTGAAAAACCATTCTGCAATGGAATAGAAACTAGTTTTACTGCTCTTAAGGATGCCCAGCATAACAATCTCATTTGCCTTACCTCTTCTACCGCTCGAGCACCCTCGCCTAGCTAATTTGTCAGCCCCACCTATTCCACTACTCTTGTCTCTGCGACTCTGTGTTATCCTCCTCAGGAAGAGTCAGGCCTAGCAGCACTGTCAACAAACCAACACAGGAAGACGTGGTCTCGGTCCCATCAGACCAGGACGAGGATGGCCAGAAATGTATTTCTTTGACCAAGATGTAGGAGTGACTTTGTTTTAGTTTCACTTTTCACTTTCTAGGGAATGTACTATTGGTTTGGAATTCTGTGTGTGGACATTTCCTTTTTAGCTTGGGCATTTATTTTGGAAGTTTGATTTGTGGACTTATTTTCTTTGGAAACGTTTTAAAATCCCTCTTCAAGAAATGTATCCTCCTCTGGAGTCATCCAGTATCTTTGTTCGTTTTTTATTATTCTGATATTTAAATAATTTCGTGTTAAATGTGTTCTCTTATTTGGAAATGTCTGTTGATGTTAGTGTCAAAGTGTTTTGTATGCCTTTATATTTTGTTCACACAACTAGACACAAATAAATATATACATATTTGCAAGCTATGCTCATACAAGAAGATGAAGTTGACATGTGTACCGCTTGCATGGCACTAGTGTCATAAGTATAAGATGGTGAGGTTTGGAATCCATTGGAAACATTGAAATGCAGTGCAGAACCAATTCATCGCTAGGGGAGGGGCTGAGAGGAAATTAGAAAAACGCAGGTAACTGTTATCCACTAAATGCACGAGGGGCAAGGCATGGTCCTTGAGGAGTGACCAGTGGCCTACTGGACAGGGCTTGAACGGTTTGTAATGTTAAATTATGCCATCAGGGACCATATTACAGTAACGGTGCCCTATACCTGTTTGCACCGCGGCGCACTTTTAACTAGGTATGCCAGGCGCAAACGGAGACAGTGTGTCCTATTACTGATAATGTGCTGCCCCTAGAGCAGCCACAACCAGTAGCATTAGTGGAAGGTGGAACAGCTGATTGACTCAGCTGATCCACCTTTCACAGTGCAGACATCACCCTGCCTACACTTTCAAGTGGGGAGGGGGGTGGAATCTCACTGCATGTAGGTTCAGTGAGTGGCTCCATCTCCCAGTAGGAGGACATCTAGGTGGGGCCCACTGGACCCCGTTGACGTCCTACAGAGGAGTGTACTTAGGGGGCTCACTGACTGTGCATCACCTCTTTCTGGGGCACAGTCAGTGTGCCACCTGAATGCCTCTTTACCTTTGCAACTGTGTCTTAAAACAGGCCCTACACCCATTTTGTCATGGACCTGCTAAACAACATGCAGAACAAGGGGAGGGTAGAGTGATTCACCCTAGGAATAGCTAGTACCTATGTCCCTTAGTTTATTATTGCTGCCTAGTGGGAATGTGACTAAATCCCCTATTGTCTCCCATTTGAATGTACACAGCCTAAGTGTATGTTGCCTACCATTCTGCCTACATGATGCAAACATTTGATTATGGTAAGTGCCTAAAGAAAAGTACATCCAATACTAAAATCAGAGATTAAGCACCCAAGACTGTGTCTTACCTCCTGAGTAGAGCTCATTTCTTCCCTATCCTGAAGAAACTGCACTGATTTCCAGCAGCCTCAACACCAACAACATCCCTCCCTCACAAGAACTGTGCGACTCACTAGCCATCTTCTTCCACCGCAAGATCGCTGACATCCACGACAGCTTCAACACCACGACCGCCCGACTACGCCAGACTCCACCTCCCCTGTGAACACCACCAGCGCAAACCACCTGACCTCCTGACCTCCTGGTCCAACATCAACGACGACGAGACACGCAAGGTCATGAACTCCATCCACTCAGGATCTCCGTCTGACCTGTGCCCACACCACGTATTCAAAAAAGCAGACACAGCCATCGTACCCCAACTACGGAAGGTCATCAACATCTCCTTCGAAACAGCGACATTCCTAGAAAGCTGAAAGCACGCCGAAATCAACACCCTCCTCAAGAAGCCCAAAGCGGACCCCAAGGACCTCAAGAACTTCCAGCCCATCTCCCTGCTCCCGTTCCCAGCAAAGGTCATCGAGAAAATCGTCAACATGCTACTGGCCCGCCACCTGGAATACAACAACATCTTGGACCAATCCCAGTCCGGATTCAGACTAAACCACAGCACCGAGACAGCCCTCATCCTTGCCACAGATGACATCAGGCACCAACTAGACAGCGGCAAAACATCAGCCCTCATCCTCCTGGACCTGTCAGCCGCCTTCGACGCGGTCTGCCATCGCACTCTAAAGACACGCCTCCTAGAAGCTGGAATCCAAGAGAAGGCTCTTGACTGGACCAAGTCCTTCCTCTCCGGCAGAACCCAGGGAGTCCACCTCCCACCCTTCTGATCCGAAGCCACCGACATCATCTGCGGCGTCCCCCAGGGCTCATCCCTCAGCCCAATGCTGTTCAATGTCTACATGGCCCCCCTCGCACAAGTGGCCCGCCATCACGACCTCAACATCATCTCCTACGCTGACAACACCCAGCTCATCCTCTCCCTCACCAAGGACCCATACACCGCCAAAACCAACCTCCATGAGGGAATGAAGGCCGTTGCCGACTGGATGATGAGCAGCTGTCTGAAGCTGAACTCGGACAAGACGGAGGTCCTCATCCTCGGACCAACCCCTTCAGCCTAGGATGACTCCCGGTGGCCGACCACACTGGGAACAGCACCAACACCCAACGACCATGCACGCAATCTAGGATTAATCCTCGACTCCTCCCTCTCCATGTCTAAGCTGGACAACGCCGTCTCCTCCTCCTGATACAACACCCTCTGCATGCTCCACAGGATCTACAAGTGGATCCCGACCGAAAC
Organism: Lissotriton vulgaris; assembly: GCF_964263255.1. Lineage (NCBI taxonomy): Eukaryota > Metazoa > Chordata > Amphibia > Caudata > Salamandridae > Lissotriton > Lissotriton vulgaris. The sequence goes on from NW_028252992.1 coordinate 230,009, forward strand.
AAGAAGAACGGTGACAAAGGCCCTCGTCAGCAGCAGACTGGACTACAACAACACACTCTATGCAGGAATCCCAGCCAAACACCTACGACGACTACAACGCATCCAAAACGTCTCCGTTTGACTGATCATCAACGTCCCCCGCCGCAGCCACATCACCCCCTACCTGAGAGACCTACACTGGCTCCCCATCGACAAGATCACCTTCAAGCTCCTCACCCACGCACTCAAAGCACTCCACAATGCCGAACCAGCCTACCTGAACAGCAGACTCAGCTTCCACACCCCCACCTGCCAGCTCGGCTCCACCAGCCTCTCCCCCGCATCCAACGAACGACCTCCGGCGGCAGATCCTTCTCCTACCTCTCCGCCAAGACCTGGAACACCCTCCCTACCCACATACGGCAGACCCAAGACCTACTCGCCTTCAGAAGACTCTTCAAGACCTGGCTCTTCGAGCAGTAGCAGCACCCCCCCTCCCCTCAGCGCCTTGGGACCCTCACCGGTAAGTAGCGCGCTCTACAAGTACTCTGATTGATTGATTGATTGATTCAATACCATGGTACTAATTAATACATTATTGCCTGGCTAGGCCCAAACCATTTGAAACACTGATTGATGAAGTGTAAGTTTGTTAGGACAATCACCTGGGAAGAAACTGCTAGTTCCACCTAGCAACATTGGGAAAAATATTGCCGAAAAGCCCTGTGACACATCACAGGCTATATGTGGAATTCTCTGCCAGCGGTTATGCGAACCATTCATTAACCAATTTAATCAGACGCTATTGACACTTGCCACGATTTCAGCTTTGCAGCCAGTACAGAATGAAGGACTGTGGATCTACCACTCTGCATAGTAGTCATAGCCCTTGCAGTTCCTAGTGCGTGCTGCTCCAGTTTGGTAATCCCTCGTACCTGTTGAAACCCCGGTCCCTGTTTGAGAGTTTGGGTGAGTAGCATATTGTGCGTCTCCATCTGTGCATCCTTATAACAGAGCTGAGATGTTAATAAGTGGGAAGACACTTGACACAGCAACACGGAATAAATTAGGTTATTTCATTATGGTGAGAATGAGTGGCTCACACTGAGTCCCCTCCTGGGAATCAGTGCAGGGTCACAGTGAAAGGCTCTCTCCCTCCCTAACCATTAGTGGCCATCATTAGAATTAATATGATTTTTCCCTTTTGGTATCCCCCCTTTTTACATTATATATGTTGATTATTAGATATAGTGTAAAGGTAAAATACACATTTATTCATGTTAAAATACATTTCAACATAATAATCAAATCTACTTGAACATATTGATGTTATTTTGTATTAGTCAAATCCTCTGTTTTCCTGATTGTGTTAATGCACTGTTAATATACAAGAAATGTTTATCACATACGGATGGCATTGCAGATCAAGACAGACCAATGAGTGTTTTTCAGATCAGAGAGAAAATCCATTATTTAAAAAAAAAAAATGTAGTTCTGTATTCAGTTTTGGCTCGTGATAAATAAAATACGATTCTCCCAGAAAGTTGCATGGAAGCTGATGTGTTTATTTGTGTTTGAACAGAAGCGGGGATCCACAGAATGTGAGTAAGTAGAATGGGTAACAAGGACCTGTCTGCTAATTGTTTATTTTGAAACGTTAAAAAATGAACGGATAGATTATATCAACTAAGAACAGACTGTGAAAAAATAGAGGGGAACTTCCTACCAGAGACAGCAGATAAAGGTCATCCAGAACCTTATCAGCTACCGGGAGGCACACTTAGCCTTTGCTCTGGTGGCTTATCGGACTGCCTTTTGAAGTTGACAAAAACAGCAGGTGTTGCTATTTTATTTTATTTACTTGGTGTTAAGAGCAGCTTAGTTAGCAAACGACGTGAGGGTGGGGTTGGAGAGTTCAATATAAAAGAATCTTATGATTTCCCCAGTATGTTACAATAGTATATGTCATTCACTCTATTGGCACATTTTGGTGCCATTATTTAGTTGATCTTACAAAAGGATTATTCATATTGTATGCGCTAGGATAGCACTTCGATTTTTAAAAATAAATGTTTAAAATATATTCCTGGTCTCCTAGTGTCTTTTAATGTTCCTGCCCATTATTAAATATAGCTAGAATTTCACTAATTGTCTTTGTGATATGTCCTAGGATTTGTCATTACCTAAAATGCATTCCATTCGCATAATGCTCAGTGGGTTCTGGGGTGGTGGCACTCCAACTGACTTTCTGTCTCAAGTTGGCACATTGACAAAGTCCCTAGTGCCAGAGGGTCTAGAGAGTCTATTTCTGCGCTATGTTCTGGAGAATGATCCAGAAAATATATCAAGGTAAATGTTGGCTTTGGACCACTCAAACCTTAAAACGTTTTTGAACCGAATCCTCCATAAACAGGTTTGTATAGACCCATCAATGCAAACGAAAAAAATACATCCAATTTATTACACTGTACTCTGGCCATTGTGACTTTGCGGGAACATAAACAATGTATACATTGAAGATAAAGTGTGTCCTTCTGTGCCAATCAGTTAAGCATATGAATCTTCTACCCTTTGAGAAGTCATCAACTGTAAAAAGTGGAAATGCACCGCTTAGCAGATCCACAATCTAGCATTAGCCATGTGCAGCAACACCCCACTCAAATCTGTGATGTGTCAGCTTCATTTTAGGGACAAAACATAACTGGGCTGAAAATCAAACACTAGTGGATTATACTTACCTAATATCCTTGTCTAATCCCCATGCACACCGTAGATGCTTTTTTCTGTTCAAACAGTACCCATGCAAATATTTATATTCTTTCCATTTTGTTTATACTATCACTTAAACATGAAATACCTTGCAAAAACATGAGACTCTTGGCGGTTGGCAAAACAGGAACAGTTTGTTTAATTAAACATAATGGCCGGGAGAACAGTTACAGGCACAGGGTCGGAGGTAAGCATGGGCGAATTTTGCGGATCTCGCGTTCGCGGATTTTGCGGATTTGCGAACTCGCAATCCGCAAAATCCGCGAATTCTTGCGAATTTGCGGATTTTTTTTTTTTTTATGTTCGCACGGGTTTCTGCAAGTTCGCGAGGGTTTTGTACAATTTCGCAAATTGCGAAATTGTACAAAACGCGTGCGAACTTGCAGCAACCCGTGCGAACACAATATTATGAAGAGAAAGAAGCTCCTGGTCACAGGAACAGCACGGGGATTGCGCTCATGAAAGTCAAGGATGCAAAGGCCTCTACCCAGCATCACAGCTGACTTTCCACAGTAGATTTGGGAAGAGGCACACCTGTCCAGCCTCGAAGACGCTCATGATTGTTTTTGGGCTAATGAATGAGTCACTGAATTTGAGCATCAACTAGTTCGAGCGACCATGTGTGTGTTACTATGCAATCGCCCCGAAGGGCGCAGGGGTCCCTTGAGTGAGCTGTCCATCATAGTGGGTGAATGGCGGGAAGACGGTGCAAACCGCGAGTGTGTGCTCGGGGCCAAAGGTGCGGGGCTTCCATGCGAGTTCACATGCCTCTTGTGTGCATAAAAGGTCAGAGAAAGATCAGTTCAGCAGATGAAGAGAAAAAGCTCCTGGTCACAGGAACAGCACGGGTATTGCGCTCGTGAAAGTCAAGGATGCAAAAGCCTCTATCCAGCATCACCGCTGATTTTCCACGGTAGATTTGGGAAGAAGGCACACCTGCCTCGACGACGCTACAGGAAGGGTCACAGGAAGGGCATGTGTTGTAAATATTTTAGGATGGTGCCGGCAAGCTGCCAGCGCCATCCTAAAATACTTACTAAATTAGCTTCAACAGGAAGCTCTAATAGATAAAATAAAGCAGGTGCGAGCACCTGCTTTATTTTATCTATTAGAGCTTCCTGTTGAAGCTAACTTAGTAACTATTTTAGGATGGCGCCGGCAGCTTGCCGGTGCCATCCTAAAATAGTTACAACAGGCCAGGCTTGAACTTTTGCCCCCGGTAAAATCCGCCGCTCGGGAATTTGCGGATTTTCCGTAAATTCGCGGGAGTTCGCGGATTGCGAATTTACCGACAATCCGCAAAATCCGCGAGCGGAACGGATTTTCCGCCCATGCTTAGTCGGAGGACTGTTTAAAATTACAGTCGGTCTGTGGCCTACTGTTCATCGTAGGTAATAAAAGGTTTCTGGTGATCCATGTATGGCGAGGAATGTAAGCTGCTGTCTTTGGAGTCATAAACTAATTATCTAATGGAAAATATAGGTGGGCCTCGACCTTGAGTGGACACAATGTGGCCAGTGGGTAACGTGTCTAGATGTCTGGCATGGGGAGCAAATGATCACTACATGTACTGTGTCCTGATTGGCTATATGTTTCTAACTCAGGTGGCAGCTGACTTTAGGGTGTTTTAGGAGCGTGTGCACCCCATTTGGCCATGTGTGCTCTATTGGGACCAATCTCCATTGACCATTGTAGTGTCGCTGCACCTATCTGTGGGATCGATCTAAGGTTTCCTGTTCGTGCTTTTGTCTGCCAGCTATGTGCCATCCCACCTGTGACCTATTATTAATTAACTCAATAAATACATAAATAAACCTCTGGCCTAGGTCTTAGTGCTTGCCTGACTACGTAATTGCAAGTCAAGGTTGATGTGAAGTTCACAACGGGCGAATTTGTTAATAAAGATGCCATTTCACTCTATAAATGAAGATATAATTTTTCATATTAACGTCGACTTTTTCCATATTACCAACTCTTTCCAAAAATAATAAATACTTGAATCATTTGGCCTTCCAGAAAAAAACCTAAAGGACGGCATCACAAATTATTTGGCTTTATCATCCAAAACCATCCCAAAGATTGCATATGGAGCAAAATATTTACATGTGAGGAATCTTAAACAAGGGGATACATAGTAGGTTCAAGGTCGCTGGCCGGAATTTCAAAATAACCACTGACTATGTAAACAAGTCCCATTTACATTCATTGCATGTAAATATGGCTTAAGTGCATAGTCTCATAATCAGTCTTTTGGGATTCGGAAAGATGCCATGCATGGCTCTAGAAAGAGCACACCTCTTTCTCAAATTCAACATAGCAAACCTTAGGAGTTTGACCCCTCCCTCGGCACATAAAATAATCATGCATGTGTGTTAAAGGGACTATTGATATATGGATTGAGACCAAGACTGTGGCTCTATAATCTAGATGGGCACACCATATGTTTCCTCTTTTCTGAACATGACTAAACTTAGTTTATAGGGCTATAGATTACCGACAATGGGGGCCGCAATGCCATTTATAGTCATGAAGTAGGCCTTCCCAAATGCCCATACCAGGGAAACTCACCTACTGGCCTCTCCCAACTTAAAAACAAAAGTGGTCAGGCAGCTCTTTGTAGTTAGGTACATGACCACTACTATAAATACAGCTGTAAATAAAGTCCAGACGCTCTTTAATACAGTGAAGGAACTGGCTGGAGAAAACTGTAGAGCAGAGGCGGCTCCACTCAACACCCAGCAGTGTCAGGATCTGGCGGCCTTTTTCACCGAAAAAATTGAGAAGATCGTCTCCAATATTAACATAAACAGCTCTAACGCCCAAAACCAAAATGACACTCCTCTAACCCCTAAAAGTAATTGCCATCTTGTTGCCTGGCCTCCCATCACACCAGATCAACTGAGGAAACTTCTAAAAACCATCAAATCAGGTTCCCCGTGCGACCCTATTCCCATTAGCATCATGAGCCAACTGGAGGATTCCACCCTGATGCCTATTACAGACACACTTAATGCCTCCATGGAATACGCTTCAGTTCCTGCTTTATGGAAACACGCCATAGTCAGCCCTTTGTTAAAAAAGCCGACTGCCGATCCTACGATTTTGGCCAATTATCGGCCAATATCGTTACTCCCTGCTTTTTCGAAAATGTTGGAAAGGCACATCCATGAGGCACTTTCCTCATATGTGGAGAAAAATGAATTACTTCACCCTTCCCAGTCTGGTTTTAAGAGTGGTTACTCCACCGAGACAGCCTTGCTCGGGATTACTGAAAAGATCAGAGAGCTCAGGGATGATGGAAAAACGGTAGCCCTGGTCCTGTTAGATCTCAGTGCAGCCTTCAACACCATCTCTCATACCAGACTGCTTGTCAGGCTGGAGGAGTGTGGTGTCGAGGGCAGGGCGTTAGAATGGATCAAATCTTACTTATCCCTACGCACCTTCCAGATCACCTCTGCCGAGGCCTGCTCTGATGTCTTCTACTCTCCCCATGGTGTGCCACAGGGTTCTATCCTGAGTCCCCTATTGTTTAACTTGTATCTCCGTCCCCTAGCCAATCTTGCTGAGAATTCTGGTCTTATTTTAATGACATATGCCGACGACTCTCAGATTTTGTTCTCTCTTTCTAAATCTGATATGTCTGCTCCTTCCGCACTCAAAATAGGCCTCCATGAGATATTCCGCTGGATGTCGGCCAATCAACTTAAACTAAATGGGGACAAAACTGAGGTCCTCCTTTTAGGGAACAACAAGGACCTTTGGAGTGATCCCCACTGGCCGACAGCATTAGGCAAGCTACCGCCTCCAGCCACCCAGGTTAGAAATCTTGGGGTCATCATCGATGACAACCTCTCAATGTCACAGCAAGCCAACAAAGTAGCGGGCATATGTTTTATGATTCTCAGATGGCTCCGAAAAATTGTCTGGATGCTGCCACCTACCACCCAGAAGACCGTAGTCAATGCCTTAGTCACCTCTCGGCTTGACTACGGTAACATCTTGTACCTGGGTGCAAACAAAGCAGTAGTAAGACGCTTACAACTGGTACAAAACGCCGCAGCCAGGCTGCTTTGTAGAATACCCATACAAGCCAGGATCACAAAACATCTCAGGGATCTACACTGGCTCAGGGTCGAAAATAGGATCCGTTTCAAAACTCTGAGCTATCTGTTCAAAATTAAAGCTGGGACCGCCCCCAGGTATCTCCAAGATCTTGCCAAACTTCACGTTCCCAATCGCAATCTTCGCTCAGCCACTTTAGCGAAGTTTGAGGTTACCAGGTACAAACGGGCCAGAATGGGCGGGAGATCATTCTCATATCTGGGTCCAACCCTGTGGAACACTTTGCCCATTCAAATTCGCAAAGAGGAAAACTACAAGATGTTCAGGAAAAGTGTAAAGACCTGGTTGTTTGACATATAAGTACCCTTGGATCTTTTCTCTAGCTAGCTGGTTTCGTGAATCGCTTTTTCGGCGCCGGGAAACCCTTTGTGGGTAGCTGCGCGCCTTATAAATGCTATAAAATAAATAATAAAATAAATTAGGTCCTTGACCCACCCAGATAGGACATGGATGTTACGTATGTACTGTTTACTGTGTATTGAGGATGTATGTATGGCACAGGTAGCCTTACTCACACTGGGACCCACTGTGTATTTGCTACATTAAAGTGGTACGAAAGAGAATGCATTGGTGGGAGAGCAGAGGTGGATTTCAGGGCTCCCATCAGGGCATTCCCAGAACTGACCTCTGAAATGAACTTTCGTAATACACAGCTCCTTCCTTCCACTTTTGTATAAAGATGGGCTGAAGTTTTCAAACCAATCCAAGGTCTACATATCAGTGATGATGATGAATTCTCTGTGAACTAGGATTAGGGTATCCAAAGCCGATTCTCCTTACGAGGTTTTCGACCAGACACCTAGGAACTTCAATTAAGACAGCCAGGAGGTGTGGCCTAGATTCTGCTTCAAGAGGGATACATACAAAGCATCCTTGGAGAAAAGAGATGCCTCTCAGATAAAGAGAGGACATGAAGGAATGGAGGAGGGATGAGACAAAGATGTCCGCTGTGTGCCCTGGAGCAGTGCGCACTGGTCCAGGAGGGTGAAGCTCCAAAGTCCCCAAAGTATTCCACCTCATAACTAATCTGTGTGCATATGTGGTCAAGGGACACCTGGGAACTCAAATCAATTTGAATTTCCTTGACATCACCTGAGTATCAAGATGTTTTGAGCTATTGAAGGAAACCAGGCCCTAACCGAAATCAACCAAAAAGACAAGCAGAAATACTGGAGGAGAGCTGCGTTAACAGAGGAGACAACATCCAGTCCTAATTACTCATCAGAGGAGGGCACCTGGGGGCATATTAACAAGGAACAGGGAAAATTAACGCTAAGGGCGCTTAGTGTTAATTTTTTTAATGCCCGTTATTGCTGGATAATATTGCCTGGTTATAATAATAATACTCCTGTATTTGTAAAGCGCACAGCTCCCCGTAGTAGGTTTCCCAGCACTGGGGGCCGTCGGGAAGATTAAGCAAGCTATTGCCAAGAGTCACATGGTGCTGGGCAGACCCCTGCTGCCAGTGCCGGGGATCGAACCGTGATGTCCAGCATCAGTCGCCCTGGCCGCTGCACCACACCTCTTCCACTCTATCTCGTTATTAACAATGCTAACTGCCTAGGCGATAAAAAAATCTAGTGATAGCAGCATTTTGGGAGGTTATTGCTGGTAATGCAGAGATAAAACTACAAGGATAGGGATATACTTGTTGATAGCCCATGGTGGACTTAGCCATGTAATCCACCTCATATTGGATTACATGGCTAAGTCTGATAATTAGCTGACGTTTTTTGTCTCTAACAGGGTTAGCGTGAAGCTTGATAATAGGAGAAATGTCGCTTAGCGACATTTCTCCTATTATTTTGCACATAAACGCCCACTTTGCATCTCATTAGAGATGCAGAGGGAATCGTAGTGAAAAAGGGTGCTAACATGCGATTTTGCATGTTAGCACCCTGTTGTCCATAAGGCGATATTTTTATCTCCGATTTTTTGGCTTTTAAAACCAAAAAAGTGGAGATAAAGCCCTTGTTATTATGCCCCCTAGTTCTTCGAGTTGTGGGTTTTGTTGTCTGGGCCAGAGAAAGAATCCCTAGCGGCAAGATGCAGAGACTCAATTGACACTTCTGTCACTTTTGAAGTGGGTCAGATTGAGGAGTCTTAAGAAGAGAGGACAAAGGAGGCCCTTCTAAGTTATGGAATTTCCTTGTGCCCTTTCCTATCCCATTTTTTCCGGCATGACTACCCACCGACAGATTAAAAAGTAAGAAAGAGGGTCTGTCGCTTTTACCTTTGTCTCCTTGTTTTTGGGTGTCTCCTGCCTGGAGATACCCAGCTCCACACCGCCCCTTTCCTGATCAGACCATAGCTGGTTCATGCTGATTGCAATGAGCAAAAGAGCACAACTGCCCAGAACTGACCTCAGAAATGAACTTTCGTAATACACAGCTCCTGTCTTCCACTTTTGTACAAAGATAGGCTGTAATTTTCCAACCAATCCAAGGTCTACATATCAGTGATGATGATGAATTCTCTGTTGGCTAGGATTAGGGTATCCAAAGCCGGTTCTCCTTACAAGGTTTTCAACCAGACACCTAGGAACTTCAATTAAGACAGCTAGGAGGGGTTGCCTAGATTCTGCTTCAAGAGGGTTACATACAAAGCATCCCTGGAGAAAAGAGATGCCTCTCAGATAAAGAGAGGCCATGAAGGAATAGAGGAGGGATGAGGCAAAGATGTCAGCTGTGTGCCACGGAGCAGTGTGCACTAGTCCAGGAGGGTGAAGCTCCAAAGTCCCCAAAGTATCCCACCACATAACTAATCTATGTCCATATGTGGTCAAGGGACAGCTGGGAACTCAAGCCAATTTGAATTTCCTTGACATCACCTGAGTATCAAGAAGTTTTGAGCTATTGAAGGAAACCAAGCCCTAACCAAAATCAACCAAAAAGACAAGCAGAAATACTGGAGGAGAGCTGCGTTAACAGAGGAGACGACATCCAGTCCTAATTACTCATCAGAGGAGGGCACCTGGGGGCATATTAACAAGGAACAGGGAAAATTAACGTTAAAGGCGCTTAGCGTTAATTTTTTTACCGCCCGCAATTGCTGGATAATATTGCCTGGTTATCGTGTTATTAATAACGCTAACCGCCTAGGCGATAATAAATCCAGCAATAGCGGCATTTTGGGAGGTTATCGCTGGTAATGCAGCGATAAAACTACAAGGATAGGGATACCCTTGTTGATAGCCCATGGTGGATTTAGCCATGTAATCCACCTTCTATTGGATTACATGGCTAAGTCTGAAAATTAGCAGACGTAAAAAAAGCAGCGGTTAGCGTGAAGCTTGATAATAGGAGAAATGTCGCTTAGCAACATTTCTCCTATTATTTTGCACATAAACGCCCACTACAGGGAAGCGTAGTGAAAAAGGGTGCTAACATGCAATTTTGCATGTTAGCACCCTGTTGTTGATAGGGCGATATTTTTATCTCCGCATCTTTGGCTTTTAAAGCCAAAAAAGTGGAGCTAAAGCCCTTGTCAATATGCCCCCTAGTTCTTCGAGTGGTGGGTTTTGTTGTCTGGGCCAGAGAAAGAATCCCAAGCTGCAAGATTCAGAGACTCAATTGACACTTCTGTGGCTGGGGCTTGTTCTGCCTCCATGCACCCGGAAACCTGCACCAGCACTGTATCTTCTGAGCGCTTAGTTTGCACCAACTGGCAAGAATGGGGCGAGGTCCCTGCTTGTTGTGCTCCGGGGGCAATTCAGTGCACACCCCCGGGACAGCTGCTACTCTACAGGCATAGCTTGCACCACAAACCTACTTAAAAGCAATGATACTGTGCATTCTAAGAGAAATCAATGAGAAGGGAACTAAAGGCCTGATTAATATTTTGGTACTCCGAAGCAAAAACAATTGAGTTCCCTCCATGCCAACATAGTGGTTCCCCAGCCAAATGTAATAATGGGTGGATCCAACGTTTGGCCACGATGGAGACACTGCTCTGTCTCCACTGTGGCCAACCTTTTCCAATGCCCCTGGGGAGTAAGGACCATCTGAGAAATGGGTATATGTCCGCCTGCCCAAAGTAGATGGGCGAACGTGTAGTCCTTTTTTACTGTTTCTTACTGCCATGAAAAACTTGGTGGTAAGGAACAGAAACACATTTTGATGCTCTCCCTGTCATAGGAGAAGACAACCATGGCGAAGGGGGCTTTATGTTTTTTCTTTACAAAAAGAAAATCCTGTTTTGTATTTTATTTTTGTAAAGAAAAGAATAAATATTCTGTGCTACAGGGCTGCATCCTGCTGATGCAGCCTCATGTATAGAGTAATATGCATTACCAGGAACTGCTGTGACGGCGGTTCGTGGGAATGTTTTTATAAAGGACCGCCTGCTTGGCGGTCATTTCTAAATGAGGCGGGCAGGGTCTCCGCCATGGGAACAGAGTAATTTCCTCTGGTCTCATGGCAGAACGGAGAGCTATCCACCTTGCTATAAATCTGACCCTAAGTCTTTATTACCAGAAGAAAAAAGCAAAGTAAACAATGACCCCCAACATAGCAGGTTACCCTTCAGACGTTCGCTAGGCCACTCTTAATACTGCCAGAGGGAGCCAAAGACTAATCAGGAACTGTGGCATTAGAAACATTTTTACAAGACTGTCCGTCAGGATCAGAACATGCTACTTCACACTACAACTACATTATTCATTAGTTATATACAATATTATGTTGTGTGTGTATGACTAAAGTAGAGTACTTTCTCTTTTTAAAGACTAAGGAGTCCAGTAGGATGTCGGGCGGTGGCACCACCGCGGTCCTGGCGGGGCGGAAAAACGAATTTTTCCACCCGCGAGCTGCGGGAAACACGTCTGCCATATTAGTATAGCAAAACATAGGTCAAATCCCGTCCGCCCCGGAGCGACGCGCACCGCCATCAAAGAGCACCCGCTACCGCGGCGGTGGGAGCCAATGGAGACTCACCACCGTGTGGAATGACGTCTGCCCTGCTCCACAAATTAGGATGGCCCAAACAAGTAGATGCACCCCAGCGGAGACACCGCCCAACCAGAGATGGCGGAAACTCGACAGCGGAGCGCGATAGCAGAGACCCGGTCCACACCATCCGGTCACGACCGCCATGGACCCAGCTCTACATGTGTATCCGGTGCTGTACCTGCTACAGCACTATCATCAAATGGGCCGCCGCCACCGCAGGTACGCAACTACACAAATACAACACACGGGCTGACACAGGGTACAATTCCACAACAGAGACCCTGCTGGGAGCAACAACATATCCACAAGGGCACCCACACATGACCCACCTGCCACCAAGTCACCCCACTGCATCCTGGACACACATCGACCGCGAACTTGCAGCAAAGTCCCGGTTCCGGTCATATCACCGCAGCGGTCAACACATGCGCACAATGCAGAAGGCTGGGTTAGTCCAAGGCATGGGCAGGGCACAAAGACCACAGGGACACACCACCCCCAACCACACATCAACACACCCCATGAAGTCACAGGCCAGGTGCCCATCCTGTGCAACCCCATGCACAGTAACAAGCAACAGGCACAGCAACAAGCAAGCAAAATCCACACCCTGCACCACACAACAAACAACCAGGGAGACAGCCACTGCAGGATTGGCTGCACAGGAAAACACAACACACAACACCAGTGCCACACACATTGAAGGCTGCAAATACTTGCCAGTACATACACACACAAACAAACACACACCCTGGGTGTAGCCACAAACATAACACACACACATGGATACCTGAACATATGCCTGCCCAAAAGCAACACACAAACACTACAGAAACACACACAGAACCCCATCAGAAACAGACATATCCTGTCAGCCAAACTGTGGAAAGCCAATGGGAGTACAGACACAACAGGAGTGCACATCCCCATCACTCAGGAACAAAACACACACAACATACCACAAATCACACAAGAAGTGCACCATCTCAGAACTACACTGCCACATGAAACCAACCACAGATGCACATGAATTCAAAAATGAACAAACACTACAGGACATCAGGCGATGCACATCAGGCAATGCCAAGGCCACGTACACACAGTACTGTATGCACAACAAGTAGTGTGTGCACACCAAGCATAACAGTCATACACAGACATGACTGACACAACATCAACACACACAACACGAATCAGGACAGCACAAACACAACAGCACACCCAGGAATTGAAGCAATATCACAGCCAACACACATAGATCCACCACAACAACAACAGATGCACCACTCTGGCACACAAGAGCAGAACCATCGTGACCAGAGGACTGGGCAGCACACACAGCTGAAGTGCACACAAGCAATCCTCACTGATTAATAGCACAAGAACACCACACATAAACCATTGGTGCAATGAGTTGAACATTTATCCTGGCCCAAGAACTGCACCACAAAGCACAGTGTCACAAATGAAGTGATGGGGAGGCACACACACAAATGTAAACCAAGGGGACAGCTGACATCAAAGTTAACTGACTTGCATGTCAGTAGTAGACATGGAAGGGGTGTACCATACACAAAAAGAGGTAGTGCAGACCCTCAATGGGTAGGCATACGTGGCACACATTGGGGATGGCATTACACCACACACACCATGCCATACAGTAGGATAAAAGGCACCATGTGCCTGCAATGCATGGGAAACACAACCACAATGGCAGTGTGGAGCAGCAGGGCTACACAGTCTACACAAACACACTCAAGACACATGGATGATCAAACAAACACAACACTGATGTGCAAGTCACACACTTTGCACACACGTAAGTGACTAAAACAACAAGGAGGAGTCAGACAGAACTGCATGGACACACCAACACACTACACAGTGCACAACAGACAACTCACACATGTGCATACAACCATATCCACAGGGCAGAACAATCCAAACAACAGGCACACAACTCCTGGGTCACACGTGTGTGTCTTTCACAATCCAGGGGCACACACACATCCACACCCCATACAAAGTCACACCCTTCACACTGCACACCTCTTGACTACCCAAGATCACACATCTCATGTAGGCCATGGGACCAGGACTAAGGGCCAACTCAAGATGACCATACACATACATAGCTGGGCACACATAAAGGATTAACACACATACATCATGACATTGCCCAGCCTGCATGCAGACCTGTGCACAGCATCACACCCAGTGCTGGCAGTGTCCCCCATCCTGACGTGTAAACAATGTAGCCAACAATAGCAAACCACTAAAAAGAGAACTCCATGACAGGTAAAATAGACATCATAGATAACACTAGTATCAGTGTTTGAATGGACTGAAGACCCTGTCTCCCCTGTTTAAAAATGTGATGCGGCCAAAGAGCTTGGAAATGTTTAAATGACACATAGAGCATGGGGCACAGGCAACCAAATGCACACACCAAAAGAACTTTCTATCAGCAAGGACACTGACAAAATAGACAACAGAAGTAACTGTCTTTATTCACATATTGCATAGATGTCACAGTAAAACAACGGCAGACAAGAGCAAGGCACAAAATGCTGATCATATGCAAGATAATCTGCAGAGGCAAACTCCAAACAGGAAGGCCAGTGTCCAGGGCACAGGTGAGAGTACAACACAGCAGAGCAACAGGGCCAGTGTCCAGGGCACAGGTGAGAGTACAACACAGCAGAGCAACAGGGCCAGTGTCCATGGCACAGGTGAGAGTACAACACAGCAGAGCAACAGGGCAAGTGTCCATGGCACAGGGGAGAGTACAACAAAGCAGAGCAACAGTGCCAGTGGGCATGGCAAAGTGCAGAGTCAGGACACGAGAAGCTGCACAGGCAAGGGCAGAACAGCAGTGAATGACAAGGCCAGTGGACATGGCAAAGTGCAGAGTCAGGACATGAGAAGCTGCTCAGGTGAAGGCAGAACAGCAGTGAATGACAAGGCCAGTGGGCATGGCAAAGTGCAGAGTCAGTGAAAAACAATGTAAAGTTGTAAGATGCAGCACACCTGTGTACTCGTTGTTTAATCCAAAGTTTCACCAAAAGATTGACATTGTTCAGAACTATGTAGGCGTGCATGCCTGTAAAGCGCTCCATCCAATTGCGCTGCAATGAAAATGAACACATAGGGACCAAGTTTTTGATCTCATGCAGGCAGCACAGCCAAGTAACCGAATGAATCAAATCAATCAATGCTATATTCTTTTTCTTCTCTTCATCCATTTATTTTCTTCCAATTTCCTTTTAACCGCTTTTCACTTGCTTCAATTCATTTTATTCATTCAAACTTCATGTTAAAACGTTCACAAAAAACACAGGAGAGGTGGTTGCCACATGCCACTTTTTCTGTATTAAAAAGGCCCAATGCATTTCGGGGTACTTCCATTCATCAGGGGCATCGTGACATGTGCTGTTTTACTCAGAGTCGTGTTCCCTTAGACCAAGCACATACACAGACCCAAATAACCAAATTGCCAACTAGGATCCCCCCAGTACAGCTCACCCCGGACTCCTATCCATATGTGGCCATACTCACTAACGTCCCACCCCTAACGGAGGGTCAAAGAGAAACTTATGAAATGTTAAAAAACAAGGCCATGCATTGGCTCTCTGTTAATAGACCACTGCCAGGGGGAGTAGATGGCCTGATAATTGGGGCCAGAAGGGTCAATTGGATAGGGAATACCTTAAAAAAACAGGGGGGTGAGTGTATTATAATTAACTTCCAGGATCCAAGGGTTGTGGGGCTGATTACGGGGCAAGGTTGGAACATTAATATCGGTGGGATTGGGGTTGTGGACCTCACTTTCTTTTACCCCAGACCTGTGATCTACTCAGGGGGCTCCAGGGAGCAACCGAGACCCAGTCTCTGTACCTGGGTTGAGGCTGGCCCCCCTGTTGCTCCCATATTTAGATCAAATAATTGCTACACAGAGGCATTTAACCCCTATAATGGGCAGGGGCAGACGAGGTGGGGATGCTGACAGAGACCAGTTGAACAATTACGACTGGAAGAGGATATGGTTGGGGGAATTAACCCTGATGTTACATTGATACCCCACGATGAAACGAGCCAAAAATTCGAAGTGGCGAATGTTAGGGATGGGGGCATTGTTGCATGTTTGGAGGGGTGTGTGGGTGAACCGGATCTTCTAACTACTCTTTGCACCAAGGAGGGTACAGATGCAAATTGTGTAAATATTGTTCTAAGTGAGGATTGTGACCGTGGGAAACAGGATGATTTATTACCAACAGCACCTAACGCAAAGGGGATTTGCATAGAAAACACCCTGGAGAGACTTATGTCATGGAATGTTGCGGGGCTGGGGGCTAGAGTGTTGTCACAGCAGTGGATTGATTTTGTTAGTGGGTTTGAAATGTGCCTATTCCAAGAGACGTGGGCATGTGAGCCAATTCACTTCCCGGGTTACCTAAATTTCTGTATACCGGCAACTAGAGGCCCCAGGGGTAGGCCTATGGGAGGCCTTACAGTCTGGATTAAGCAAAATTCAAACGCAAAGGCAAAAATGATTGATTTAGGTTGCAAGGATATTCAATTGCTGAGACTAACTGTAGCCAAGGGTACAATAATAGACATCTATAATATATATGCCAGGGGCATGAGGCTAGGGAATTCTGTTACCTTAGAAGTTCTATCCGCTTCCCTAGAATCCCAGTCACTTGGACATAGAGTAATTTTGGCTGGTGACCTGAATAGGACATTTGAGCCTTTAGAAAACACTGCATACCCTATAGGACAAGAGGAAGATGCCCTCTGGGGCATCCCCAACCTAAATCTCCTACCTGTGAAGCGGTGGACCAAAGATATCTTGTTGTTGAATGCGTTATGTTTGGAGTATGGTCTGAGGGCCCTTAATGGCAGGACAAAAAGCGACCAATGTGGTAACTGTACATTCGACAATGGACATAACAAAAGTAGGATTGACTATGTCATCGTTAGTCTTGAGTTATGGTGTGGTGTGGGTGACATGGAAATTGTGGGGAGAGTAGAAAGCGACCATAACCCCCTCTGTGTCTCCCACTCTTGGTGGAGGGCCGCACGAGTTAACTCAGTGTCAGGTAGTGGGAGCGTACCTGTTGTGGCCAATGACTCAAGAAGGGTGAAATGGCCATATGTCCTGGCTAATCTGGCCACTTTGGAGTCTATTAATTTGGAGGTAGACAATGCTATTGCCGCCATGGAAAAAGTAGATCTTGTATTACCAGGCTCTGTCCAAATAACCGATATACATGACACATTCTTCTCTTTGATAAAACCGCACTTTACTAAGCCTCTGAAGGCTAATAGGAAAGTACCAGTCACATTGCCAACCTGGTTTAACAAACAGTGTAGGGTAGCTAGATTGGGGCTGGGCAGAGCACTCAAGAGCAGGGACAAGGCCTCGATTAGAACCACCAGGAAATATTATAACGACAGTATTCGAAAGGCTAAGAAGCAGTGGGATGAGGAGTACTGGGAGGAGCTACTGGTGGCTTCAGGGCAAAAGGATTCCAGACTGTTCTGGAAAATTGTGAAATGGGGAAGAGGGGGTGCCCCCAATAATCCCGACAACAATGTCGATGAGGCATTGTGGGTCGAGTATTTTAAACCCCAGTATGCTGAGTGCAGGGATATAGTGGCCATAGAATCAATCCCTATGGTTTTTTGTAAGGGCGATTTATTTCTAACCAAGGATGCGGAACTTGTAATTTCAACTCTGCAGGGGGGAAAAGCCCCCGGGCTAGATGGAATCCCATCAGACATCTTTAAACACGACAAGGTCAAGTGGGCAAAATATGCGACCCTGTTGGGAAATGGCTTGGCCAAAGGGGCAAAAATCCCCAATATATGGAAGGGGGCAATAATAATACCGATTTTTAAGAAAGGCGACCGGTCACTCCCAGCAAACTATAGACCAATAAGTTTGTTGGCTACTATGCAAAAAGTAGTGGGGAAGATGCTGGTCGACAAACTTATGGCCTGGGTAGATGACAACAATGCCCTATCCCCCTACCAGGCAGGATTCAGACGTGCAACCAGTACGGTCGACCAAATTTTTCGCTTTACCATGCTACGGTGGGGGACTGTACTCCTGGGCAAAGGCAGCCTTTATGTAGCATTTGTAGATCTAAGGGCTGCCTTTGATCTGGTGCCCAGGTGCACGCTGTGGGAGGTTCTGTCCAAAATAGGGGTCCCACTTGATTTGCTCACGTTGATAATGCGTCTTCACGAAACCAACTATGCCAAGGTCCAGTGGGGGAGGAATGGGGAATCCACCACCAATTTTCCAGTTGAGCGGGGGGTGCGGCAGGGATGTGCAATGGCACCCCTGCTGTTCTCCCTGTTCATTAATGGCATTGTAGATAGGATATTGGACGCAATGGTTGACGCACCTTCGTTAGCGGGCATCAGAGTCCCTATCCTGATGTTCGCGGACGACACCTTGATAGTGTCTAAGACCCCGTCGGGTCTCCAGCGAGCCCTGAATATTTTTGACGCATTTTGTAAGGAAAGGGGTCTAGAGGTAAATGTAAATAAAACCAAGTTGATGGCCTTTGGGCAAAAGCGCCAATCTCAACCTAGGGTATTTTTGAATAATATTAAATTAGAGCTAGTAAATGTTTTCACATACCTCGGGGTTGAGATATCAAGCAAACTTGGTTGGTCAAGACACATAGAGAAGGCGGTGTTGAAACACCAGCAAATCTCAGGAGCCCTCAGGGCTGAGCAAGTAAAATCCAAGACCAGGCCCATAAAACCTGTTCTTATGGTTTATGACGCAAAAGCTTTGGGCGCAACCCTTTATGGGGCTGAAGTCTGGGGCTTTGAGAATCTTACCACCGTTCAAAAATCCGAGAACAGGTTTTTGAGAGGGATAACTAGTCTCCCCCAAAGTACCCCACTAATACCGCTTGGCCTTGATTTAGGCAGAAGATCGCTCAGGGACCGTGCCCGACTGAGGCCTATCCTCTACTGGAGACGGCTATGGACAACCATGGAAATAAGACACTACGCTGAGGGGTTCCTAGCATTAGCCAAATCAGATGTTTTTTGCAAAATTAAATGGCTAAAAACGCTTAGGGACGTCCTTGCGGAACTTGGGCTCTCCAAATTATGGGAAAACCCCCTTGGGGAGGTATTCCCTACCAAATCCAATATCAAAGAAATATATTGGGATTACATCGACCAGAAACTTTGGAGGAGCACAAACTCGGATTCCATGGGGGGTAGATTTATGGAAATCAAACAAAGACCATCCCTAGAAAAGTATTGGGACAGTATAACTGTCCCACTAGACAGGAAACTATTTTTCCAGTTAAGGGCAGGCTCTCTCCCCCTGAGGAGTCTGACGTCCAGCTGGAAAACTAGTAGTGGTTTGTGCTGCCCGTCATGTGGGGCCCCCAATGAAAACGTCGCACATTTTCTTTTTATATGTGAGGCCTATGTAACTCCAAGAAAATCTTGGTTGGCTCCAGTATGTAGGAATCTTGGTGTCCGAAGCGGTGTGGCGGGGCTGAGAATTATCTGTTCCTCTACTGAAATGTCCATCGTAGTAGGAACAGCAAAATATCTGGGGTGGGCATGGTCTATAAGGCGGAGGGCTTTATCCCCCAATATGTCTTGATTTTACATTTTCCTTTGTTTGTTTTATCCTTGCAAATATCTACTGGGAGATACATATGAATTTTAATTACAAAATGCGGCTAATATGTATGGTATGAGTTTTTAATAGTATAAACTTCGGGAATGGTCCGTAACGCGGAGGTCCCTATACCTCAACATGCATTTAGTTTTTGCATATCATGAAAAAGCTTATTTTATCCCAATTGGTAACAATTTTAATGCTTATGAATTATGTATCCTCGATTATAAATTTTATTGTAATTGAATGTTTGATGTTTTAAAAATGTATGAATTTATATGTTTGTGCTTTTATGAGTGTATAACTCGAATAAAGTTTTTTCAATCAATCGTGCTGTTTTACAACGATTCTCACAGCATCCAATTTGGTGGTCTGCCCACTTTCCCAGAATCACCGTCAAAGCTTCTTAACAACACGATCATGTTTCCTGCAGTGCCCAGCACGTTTTGTCTTAGCAATTGCAGCGCAGAGTCAGGACATGAGAAGCTGCACAGGCAAGGGCGGAACAGCAGGGAATGACAAGGCCAGTGGGCATGGCAAAGTGCAGAGTCAGGACATGAGAAGCTGCACAGGCAAGGGCAGAACAGCAGTAAATGACAAGGCCAGTGGGCATGGCAAAATGCAGAGTCAGGACATGAGAAGCTACACAGTGAGTGTGTTTGACAGTATCCTACCAAGGCCAGCAATACACCCAGGTGGTAAACAATGGGCAGGACTAGCACACCTGTATGAGAGACAGGTGTATGAGGGGGACTACCACTCACTCTTGGCTGTCAGGCAGACTTGGAGCTGGCTGTGTGTCGGGGACAGCAGGACCACTTGACTGGGGAGACAGAGGCCCAGGTGATGTAGGGCTATCAGTGGCTTGACAAGCTGGAGGGCTGTTTGGACAAGGTGGTGTAGTGGCACGTGGAGGCGGAGTCATGCAGATCTGTGACACAGTGTGGGTGGGAAATGTTTGAGGGGTGCCTTTCCACTTCTTGGGCATTTGAAATGGCTTTCCTGTACTGGGGTTAATGGGAACTGGTGTGGACACAACAGGCACACACATTAACAGAGCTGCTTCAGGTGCAGACACTGGCACACCCTCTGTTGAAGTGCTGGATCCTGCAGAACACTTTGTCTGGCTACGCCTCTGCACCACCTTTCCCTGTTTGCCAGATGTACACCCTACAGTGCCCTCCTTCCCCTGTTGGCCAGGTGTCCCCCCAACAGTGCCCTCCTTTGCCTGTTTACCAGGGGTAGCCCCTACAGTGCCCTCCTTCACCTGCTTCACTGGGCTTGGAATTGGAGATGATTTGTTGGGGGAATGTGGCCCTGAGCCCTTCCTAGGTGTACCCTTGCCATACAACACCTCCTCAGTGGGCATAGACACTGCACGCCTAGCTCTGCATGAAGTTTCAGGGACAGGAGAGTCCTTCGCAGGTGATGCCTCTGAGGCATGTGAGCCTGATGTCTGCTTCATTTTTTTTTCGGCCTTGCTCTTCCCTGATGGGCTCTTGTCTTTGCATTCTGGGGTGGCTCTGCTCTTCTGTGGGGATGGTGTCTGTGGGCGGGCCCGCGTGGGTTGTTTCTGATGTGTGCTTCTTGTGCTGTATCGTGACTGGGAACCATGGTCACTATCATCTGATGTGGCCAATGACTGGGGGGTGGACAAAGGCACTGGAGCAGGAATGGAAGTGTGTGCCTGTTAAAGGGCAGACAACACTGTGGACAACAAAGCCTGGACTGTACGGTGTAGCCCACCAACGTCAGAGTGTATGCTCTCCATATAGGCAACCACCTGGCCTAATTGTTTGTCATGGTCACTGAAAGCATTGAACAGGGCTGTCTGGCCCACACAAAGCTGGTGCAGGAGCTCTACAGACTCAGCACTGAGGGCAGCAGGGGGGACAGGTGCAGGCTCAGCGGTGCCAGGTGTGAATCTAACTCGTCCCCTCTTACTGACAAGGACACGGGCAGCACCAGAGGAAGTGGATGAGAGGGTGGGCACTGGCCGCTGTGTGGTAGTAGATGATGCAGAGTCCCCATTCCCTGTGTCTTCCAACATGGATGCATCCCAGCTGGCATCAGATGATGTTGTACTCTGTGTCTCAGGCAGGGATTCCTCCTGCATACTACGGTCCCCCTCAGATGCACTGGTGAGCTCTGTGTCACTGAGCTCCGGTGCAGCTGTAGTGCTACTCTCGCCACCACTGGTTTCCGGCTCCTGTTCCTCCGTGTCCACTGGTGATTCTGCATGAGAGAAAGATGCAGGGTTGTGTTAGTGTCATCAGCAGGACAGAGCAATTCAATAAATGCAGTACAGGAGATGCCCAAATCAACATGGTGACCACCACACCCTGCAATCACATTGCAGCAGCACACTAGATAGACCACAACAGTGCCTGTAACCCTGAATATCTGCCATGACTGAGCCATGTTAAGGCCACACAGCACAACACCCTGCCCGTGGATGAAGTCTACCAGACACACAACTTGCTCTGCCCACACCTAGGGATATGGTATGGGGACACCAATAATTACCAATGACAGACCTTGAGGGAACAGGAGGGGACAATACACACAGCTATTAGGACCTGACAATGACAAGCAGCCCATAACAAACACCATGTGGTACTCTGTGGCACATTGTTGTCATCATGTGTGGGCCTCAACGATCATGGTGCATGCAAAGTAGGCATACATGAAGTCCCACTCAGATAGTGGACACTGCTGTTCACCCCTAATATATTGCCCACACTATCCCAATGCTGAATGACCACATCTGGCTATGGGAATGCACAGCAGTTAGGATCAGCTTTTTAAGGCCAGTTTGGGCCAATGCATGACACTGGCACCCATCCCAGCAGCAAGTCACATGACACAGCACTGCTCCACCCCACAAACATCACATGGGCCACCACAGCCACAGGCCCTGTACACATGCATCTGCTCCCAGCCAGTCACCCTCCCCAAATACTCACCCCTGCCCTGCTGACGATGCTCCTTTAGATGTGCATCCAGCTCAGGATGAGTCACAGCCAAGATGTGGCTCATCAGTGGTGTCATGCTGCACCGTGCCAAACGCCCAGTGCGTGGTAACAGCCCCAAGGTCATCTCTGATACGTTCTTTGCCAGCCGGCTGATGTCGTCCCACCTCTTGTGGCAGTGGGTGTATCGTCGGTTAGATACCCCCAGGGCTCGCACCTTAGCTGCAGTGGCCCTCCACACGGCCTTACGCTGGTGTACCTTGAGCTGCAGGCATAGGGGAAATGATCAGTGATACAGTGTCATGTACCAACATCTATCAGTACAATTGCAAGACACAGATTCATTACCAAATGTAATCTCCCTCCATCCCAAACTGGGGTACACCTCACAAGGGCACTCTGCATGGGCCAAGCAGATGTGATTGCATGCGTTTATGAGGGCGTACTGGGTCCCTGATCATCTCACACACATGCAGGATGACTGTACTGAACCCCCTCTGTGACTTCCACACATCTCCAGTCCTATGCATGTCTGGCCACTACATACATTACATATCGAGCTGTGTCTGTGCGTAGAATGACTGTGTGCATGATTGGGAAGCATTCAATGAGCATGTCCTGTGTACATATGTGTATGTTATTTGTGTGGTATCGGGGTACATGGACTCACCAACAAAATATCCATCTACACAAGTTTGGTCGTGTGCAATCATACAGGGCTGAGATGGTGCATATTTCTATTTCAGTGTGAATGAACGAGAGTAAGGGCATAGTAAGTGCAGTGATGTGATCTCGTCTTGGTGTGCTGGCACTGGGCATAGCCTCTGGGTTTACACTGAGTCAGACAACAGGGGCACACAGACACAATCAGCCGAGCAATTATTGTCCTCGTACCTGCATGTCCAACATCCTGTGGCTCTGTATGGCTGACAATGTAACACACTCCAGTCAGACATACAGCTGCAGGCAGGAAAAACCGTGACATTGGGACACACTCACTCCTTCACCCTGGAGACAGCATGTTTGTCAGTGTATGACACAACTCCACACACTCAGGCATATACTGCAGCAGTACAACTACATGTCTACCCCCTGCCCTACACCTTCCTTTACGATGACTTATCCCAACATTGGGGGCACCATACAGCCTTGGGTACTGTGCGAGCACCTCGTCCACCAGGACCTCCAGCTCATTGATTGTGAATTGACTGGCACGGATCTTCTCTGTCCTTGCCATCCCTGTGAAGGAATGCAATTACTTCCATGTGCTCTCGGGTGGTGTGGTGGAGGGCTCTATCTTGCTGGGGTGTGGGACAGGGGGCATGGTGGGAGTAGTAGTGCAGGCTTCCCTCCCACATACAGGCCTCACAAGCAAGATGGCTACCTACCTGTAAGGTGAGGGTGAAGAATGCAATGGCTTCCATGTGCTCTTGGGTGGTGTGGGGGGGAGGGCTCCCAGAGGAGATGGCTACCTACCTGTTAGTTTGTTTGGTTTCACATGGACAATAAACTATCCATGAAGACCCAAACTAACCATATCGTAGGAACCTGTTTTAGATTCATGCGCAGTCTGCGCAAAGTTTTCAAGTGGATTCCAGCAGAGGCACAGAAACCCTTAGTGCAGGGTCTAATTATAAACAGGTTAGACTACGGTAATTCGCTCTTACTAGCGATAAATGAGCACCACCTGAAAAGATTACAGGTTCTTCAGAACATTGCAGCGCGGTTGGTTTTAGACCTTCCCCGAAGATCGCCTTCTGCCCCATACCCCAGAAGCCTTCATTGGCTCCCTGTTAAGAAGCGAATTATGTTTAAAACATTATGTCTGGTTCATAAACATATGTACGGAAATGGCACAAAATATTGGTCCCATAAGCTTACATGGTACATACCCAGAAGGCAACTTAGATCCAGCACCGAGTCGTTGCTCACCCCTCTGAGAATACACACCTCCAGAAATGGGGGTTGTGCTTTTTCCTTTCTTGCCCCTTCCTTCTAGAATAAAATGCCCCTGAACCTGCGCACTACTTCAGAACACATCTGCTTTCGTAAGAAGCTGAAGACTTGGCTTTTTGCAAACTAAGCTGTACACCTCTCGTCAGAGCCGTCTGCAGGCGCCATGAGACTCTTTGGATGTGATATGTGCGCGTTACAAATGCCTTGACTTGACTTGACTTGACTTTGGTGAAGAATGCAATGGCTTCCATGTGCTCCTGGGTGGTGTGGGGGGAGGGCTCCATCTTGCTGGGGTGTGGGACAGGGGGCATGGTGGGAGTAGTGGTACAGGCCTCCCTCCCCCAAACAGGCCTCCAGGCAAGATGGCTACCTACCTGTTAAGTGAAGGTGAACAATGCAATGGTGTTTGGGTTGTGCAAGAAAGTACATATCAGTGTGTTGGTTAACATTTGTTTGTACTTACCAGCTTCCACTCCCCCGGATACTCCTGTGAGATATCAGGATGCATGATGGCAAGCACCTTCTCCTCCCATGATGTGAATGTCTCCTGTGGGATCGGAGGACCACTGCCAGTCCGGTTAGCCAGATCCCAGTTCTTGCTCCTCCTCTCTTCAACAACCCTCTTGAGACCATGCCACCGCTTCATGATCTCCTTCTTGGATCCCGGGGTGGACCCTACTGCATTGACCCTTTGTAATATCCTTTCCCACATTTGAGTCCTTGTGGCTAATGGGTCTGTTGGACCAGGCTACCAAACAGTTATGGTTCCACTCTGACTATCTCATTTATCATGACTGTCAACTCACTGTCTATGAATATGGGCATTTTCTGTGATGTCATGGTGTGTGGTGTTTGAAGTGTTCATGGGTGCAGGGGTGTGGGTTGTGGGTGTGGTGTTTTTGTGTGAGGTGTGTTATGTGCTTGGGTATTGTTAGTGCTGGTGTGATGGTGGTGGTGGTGGTGGTTGTGCTGTGTTATCTTGCCTCTCCTGTCAGATCTGGTGTATGCCCTTCTCTTCTGGAGTGTTGCAAAGGATTGTGGTCAGTGAAGGGGATGGTTTTATACACAGCTGTGTGGGTGTGTACACATGGGATTGTGCTGTCAGGTGTGTTGTGGGGGTTGTCCTGGGAATTGTATGTTTCTGTTTGGCATTTTTTCTTTTCATTTGTTTGTGTCTTGTGTATTTGGGGGGCATGGCTACTTTGGTTTGTGCAATTTTTGGCATTGCAGCAGTGCTTTTGCTTTGGACCGCCATGTTTTTCCTGTATCGTCCGCTGCGGTAGCTATGCTGCAGCTCTACCGCTGTCTCTCACATTCACTCCTGTATGCGACCGCGGCGTTCGGAAACAGCTGATCGTACAGCGGAACTGGTACTAATTTCCCATGCGGTGTCTCCACTATTCTTGCGGTGGATTGTAGCTTTTCCTCTGCGTTTCCGACCGCCCTGGTCGGTTTTTGGACGCCACCGCCCGCGTCAGGTGGTTTTGCTTAGCCCGGTACCGCTGCGGTTGTTCTTTTTTGGCGGTTGTTCCTAATTTGACTGCTGGTTTCTCCACGGTCCCGCCGGCTGGTTGTTCCCCGCCTCCATGGCGGTCGGGGTGGTTTTCCGCCTGTCATCCCTAAGCATTAACTTGACATTTCATTTTTAGCTTGTGTTGGTGGGTCTTTTGTGTTCTGAATATCTGACCCCCATCACCTCCCTGAGGAATCCTTTGACTGTTTGACTTTGCTCACCAAAGGTGCTAAAGGATGCAATTGGCTGTGTTTTTGGTCCATTAGTGAGGTTCTGCCCCAGGAAACTGGCAAACAGCTATGATTGACATTTTAGTCCAGTATTTCTTTGTGGCCTGGTGCTCCCGAAAATGTTTCCACAGTGTGCCTGTTCAATTTACCCTTCTAGACCTATGTTGGACATCCTGGTCCAGAATAAGCATACAAACTACTCTATGATGAAGTATTGATTGCTTAATTGTAAAAGTGGTATTGATCTTTTACTGCTGAAGGTCTCTGTGAATTGGGTGGCTAACATAGATATAGGAGGACTGGATCAAAGGAAGATGTTCATGACAGTGTTGGAAGGTGGATTATTAGTAATGGTAAGTATGCACCTACCACTACCAATAAGGCCACCAACACAATATAAGGCTAAGATAGGGTCTCAATAAATTATTACCTTGCTCAACCCTTGGTAGCTGGCAACAAACAGGCTGGATTAACTTAGGAGACAAATGTGTAAAGCATCTTAAAACACAAATGTGTTAAATAAGTATGACACAACACACACTAAAAAACCAACACCAACTTATAAAATTAGGAAATACTTTTCTCTTAAATGACATAAAAACATCAAAAATCCAATGTAGGGAACCAGAGATATTAAATTTTAAAGAATAAACACTTTCTAGTGCTTAAAAGTCAATAGTGCCAAATCAGGACAGCTGGTTGAGCTTGACCAGGGCAAAGTCAAAGTTTGAAGCTGACCGCGATGGAGCCCTGGTCAGATACACTAAGCGGGGTGCCTGGGTCAAAATTGTACCATCACACAAAAATACTTTTCTGAAGGATTTTCTCTCTACGTCAAGCAGGCCGTTCGAGCATGCCGGATTCCCTGCAGCTTCTTAGGCTTGTTTCAGCGGGAGCCCCTGGCCAACTCGTGGAAGTCTTGAGCTCTGGAGATTTCAGTGGGATGAACCTGAAATCCAGGCCGGGTTGCAGTTCAACATAGTCGGGTTGATTTTTAACGTCGGGTTAGTCACCCTATGGAGCTGTTTCCAAAAGCTGCTCCAAACTTGTCGAAACTCCTGAAGTTACTCTTGAGGGTTCAAAGCGACCAAAACACAAATCCAAGGGTCTAGAAGCTTTGAGATGGTCTTTGGAAGTTTGGGACTACAATTCCCACAATGCACCTTGCCAAATCCTTAAAAGCCCACTGAGTGCACGCCAGACTGGGGACTTCTCGGTGGAGATACAGGAGATGAGCTCTGTTAACTTGTTGCTTTCAGGGAGTCCACTCCTCTTTTTGCGGGAAGGCAAATTCCTTAGGGTTGTAGTTCCTTATTATACAACAAGTGCTGATATTTAGAGTGCAGGCCCTTTGGTGCCAGCCAGGGTTCCAGCAGGGCAGTCATTGTATTTTCAGGCAGGAAATTCGAATTTGCAGTGCTCCCATATTTTTCCCAGTGTTCTGGGGCAACACGCGGGCAACATCCCTGACCAATAATGGTATAGGGTGCCAACCAAAAGTATCACAGCTTCCTCCAAAGTGTGGCATATTCTTGTCCCACAAAGCACTTTACTGTAAAATTCAAGATGGAGAAACTTTCTCCATGGGCTTAAGATCTGGCTAAGCTCTCCTGT
Source organism: Lissotriton vulgaris (assembly GCF_964263255.1). Lineage (NCBI taxonomy): Eukaryota > Metazoa > Chordata > Amphibia > Caudata > Salamandridae > Lissotriton > Lissotriton vulgaris. Next base: position 257,779 of record NW_028252992.1, read on the forward strand.
ACGGATCTACAACAGCAATACTATCTAGCAGATATCGAGTTTTATGATTTTTAAAACCTAAATCCAGCCTCTCAAAGTCAAAAATCTCTAATACGGACCCCTCACTCCCTACAGTCATTTCCTCTTTTAACAAATCCGGGCACCAAGCTTCGAAATTATATCTTTTATATCAAAATAACCCCCTCTCTATCTCAAAGAAATTACTGGCTCCTTCATAGAAAATTTTGGACCCCTTCACGTCTCAATAAATTATTGCTTTGAGAAGACTCTATATGCTGGAACTGCAAAAAAAAAAGACTGGAGATCTCCCACATCTCTTATTTCACTGTAACTCCGTCTCTCATTTTTGGAATGAAGTATTTGATTTTATTCCGTCCCTACTTGGGATTCAGCTGAAATATGATTTCACTGCCCTCATTCAAGGATTCTTAGATCCACATCTCAGATCACCCAAGGATTGGCTTCTGGTAGACATTTTATTGACCACGGCCTGTAAATCTGTTCTAGCTTATTGGAATTCTACTGCAGCTACTTCTATCAATTCCTGGCTAAATTGGGTATTTTGTCTGAGAGGGGCCGATAACATTAGCCTCCAAAACTCACACTGGAAGCTTCAATCTAGACTCTTTCGAAGACACTAAATGACTATTTTGCCTATACTAAACCCCAGTGATTCAAATATTGAAACACTCTGCAACATCATAATTAGTTACTATCATGGTATTGACACTCTCTGCCACCTGTCTGCAATCTCTTCAGATGGTAATTACCCTAACCCTATCTCCCGAATTGTCATGCCTTCTGTCATCTACAATTTTATATTAGTTGTCTGAGTTGGTGTATTGTATCATATTATATTATATTATATTATATTATATTATATTATATTATATTATATTATATTATATTATATTATATTATATTATATTATATTATATTATATTTCACTGTTGCGTGTCATTCAGGCTCTGATGTAACTCATGACCATATTTTTTTGTTCAATTTTTGTGTTACTTCTTATAATGTGCCATGTATATCAATACAAATATATGGTACACTTTACCTACTTGTCCCACCTGCGTTCTGTATTACTGTAACATGCAACTCTTCTGTTTGTTGTTTGTCATGAAAACCAGTAACGTTTTTTCTTTTAATAAAAAAAAATAAGATCTGGCTAAGGCAACCTTCTGGTGTGGCTCATTTCTCTTAACAACTTAACACTCCTCTTCCAGACCTCCTGCAAATTTCATTCCTGGGGCTCCCATCTGGCTAGAGGTTAGAGGAAGAGGGGGTAGGCTTGGCTTGCATCCTTATGTAATGTTAAGGTAAATAAACTTGATATAGCGCACAAATCACCCGGGGCCATCTTTGCGCTGTCGCAGAAACAAGATCGAGGAACGGGGAGGATGTTCAGAGTAGATAAGCTTTGAGTTGTTTCCTGAGTTTACTGTACTTTGAACAGGAGCAAACGTCAAGAGGAAGCTTATTCCAGTACATGGGGTTGAGATAGGAAAAAACCTTTCCACCGCGCACATTCCACGAATGCGGGGAACACGCAGTGAGGCTTTATCGCAGGATCTTAGATTACGGCAGGGTGTGTATACTTTTATCTTTTTTCCAAAGATATAGTGAGCCTTTGCTTTTTAAGGCATTATAAGTAAGGTAGCAAATCATACAATAAGGATTGTTTCTTCACTGGCAGCTAGTGTAGTTCTTTCAGCAGAGGGGCTGAGGAAGTGCCAGAAGGACGATTAAGAATGAGCCTGGCTGCAGTATTTTGAATGACCGGAAGTCTGGAAACTAACGTTTCACTGATATATGCCAAAAGGGCATTGCCATAGTCTAGTCTGCTTTTTACTATGGCCTGGACCAGACTTCTACGGGCAGAGGTAGGGAGGTAGGGGGAAATTCTGCGCAAAAGGCCTAAGTTGTAGTAGCATGTGCCAATGGTAGTCAAAAGGTGCTCTTTCATCATTAAGGTTTGGTCCAGTTTTATCCCCAAATCTTTACTGCTTTTTTAGGCACAGGAGTGGCACCCAGTTGGTGAGGCCACCAGTCATCCGTAAAGATAGAGATGGCTTTGCCAAAGAGGATGATCCCTGTCTTATCTGCATTCAATTGGAGATAACTCTCATTCATCCAGTCGGAGATAGCTAACATTCCTTAGGCAAAACATTTTTTTGCCGCTATCACGTCATGGCCAAGTGTAAATCATCTGGGTATCATCCGCGTATGAGATTGTATCAAAGCCAAAACGCTCTGCAATCCCAGCCAGGGGAGCCATGTAGATATTAAACAAGGTGGGGCTCAAGCATGAGCCCTGCGGAACACCCTTGTCTAAGATTATCTTGCGTGCAGAGTAAGGGCCCAGGATGACAGTTTGACGTCTGTCTGCCAAAAAATGGTAGAGCCATTTGAATGCCAGGCCCTGTATGCTGATTGCTTGTAGCCCTTCCATCAACCTCGTATGATTGATGGTATCAAAGGCTGTAGAAAGGTCTAATAATACAAGTACCACTGGGTTGCCTGCATCCTCCCCCAGGAGCAGCAAGTCAGTCACAGCCAGGAGCGCCATCTCCTTGCTATGCCCTGGGTGAAAGCCGGATTGAGAGGGATCAAGGATGTGGTTAAGTTTGAGGTAGGAGCCCAATTATTTGTTACTTAGACCTTCAAGCTGTTTGCCTAGAAGAAGTAACAAGGAAATAGGGCGGTAATTACCCAGAGATTTTTGATCCAAAGTCGTTTTGTTTTTTAATGGGCTGTACACATGCCGCCTTCTACTCTGGGTTGATAGTGCTTGTTTTGATTGAACAATTAAAGATCTCTAGAATCACTGGGGCACAGAGGGTGGCCAGCAAGGACATTATCTTGGGTGGGCAAATGTCCAGGGGAGAGCCAGACTTCGCTGACACCAAAGAACTATGGATTTCCTCCATAGTGAAAGACTCAAAGCTGTCTAATGTATAGAGAATAGCTTTTGACTGGTCTGCCTCGAAGGTAATGATCTCTGTGCCCTGAAGGGGCGGGGGGTGTAGGGGGCAGTATGACATTTTGTGTAAATGTGGGAGAATTTCCCCTGGAAGAAATTGGCCAGAGAATCGCAGAATGTCTGGGATTCCGAGGGAGACTGAGTGCACACCTGAGGGGTGTTAAAATTATGAACTATATTAAAAGGAGCTTTGGGGGAATTGCCTGCCTGTTCGATTTGGTTGATAATAAAACTACGCCTAGCAGATTTGATGTTATGGTGATAGCAGAACAGAGCTTGTTCATACAGATCCTTATCTTGAGGCTCTTTGCTTATGCACCAACACCTCTCTAGGGGGCATATTACCAAGCAATAGCGATAATTATCGCTATTGCTTGGTTAGAGATAAAAAATTATCGCCGAGCTGCGGCGATTTTTATCGCAGATAAACCTTGGTTTTACCAAGGTTTATCGCAAATGCGATAAAAATCGGCAATAATGCATGAATATCGCTGAAAAGTCAGCGATATTCATGCATTACCGAGCTAATGTTCTTAGCCATGTTATCCACCTACCATTGGATAACATGGCTAATAACTGCTCAGGGGCAGGTGTTAGCTTTTGGAGATATTCGCGCTTAGCGCGAATATCTCCAAAAGTTGGTAATAGGAGATAGCGATGTTAGCGACTGTTTCCAGTCGCTAACATCTTGGCACGCCCACTTTGCATGTCATTACTGATAAATATCACTGACATGCAAAGCGGGGCCCAAGATGGTCGCTATCTCCTACTAGCTGTCGCTAACTGGTGTTAGCGACAGCTAGGTAATAGGGAGATAATTTTATCTCCGCTTTCTTGGCTTTTAAAGCCAAAAAAGCGGAGATAAACCCTCTGATAATATGCCCCTAGATTCTTGCACTTTGATTTTTCTATTTTTAACCCTCGTGAGAACCACGGAGGCCAATGATAAGTGGCACAGTAATTTTTATGAGGTACGGTTGCGTCCGGTGCGACAGTTCGAGCAGCGTTAAAGGACTCCAATAGCTTAGAGAAATCAGGATGTGGCAAGGAATGGTGAAAAAATTCCTGGAAAGCTTCAGGAGTGAGTGTATGCCACAGTCTACAGGAATCATGTGGTAATCTGCTATTCCTTATTGTTATTGGGGGATGAAAGGACTGAACATCAAAAGTGATTAAAAAAAAAGATCAGTTCATGTAAGGGGAAGTGGTACCTTACAGTCCATACATTCAATGTTAAAGAATATTAAATCAATTGAGTGGTCAGCTGTGTGCTTAGGGCCTCTGACTCCTTGGGAGAATCCTATGGGGTCATTAGGATGGCAGGCGGATTCGCCCGCCATCAGCACCTAAATTCCCCCTGCCATATTAGGATGGTGGGGGGGACCGCCTGGGACGGAAAGACCGTCCGCCGCTTTACCGCCCCGGTCGCCTTGCAGCCAGGGCGGAAAAGGTTTAATATGGTGGCGGTGTCTATTAGACATCGCCAGCCATATTAGCATGGCCCCAAACAGATGCCTTTCAGAAAGGCATGCAGTCTTCACTTCGGGGGCTCCCTGTGCGCCCCCGGAGTGAAGGACCGGTGGGGGGTGCACACGGGGTGTACCTGTGGTACCCCCCTGAATTTGCATTAACAAAGCAGCAGGCACAGCGCGGTGCCTGCCGCTTTGTTAATGCAAATGCATATATGCATTTTTAGCATTGTGGCGGGCAGTGCTGAGAGCACCGCCCGCCACAACGCTAAAAATGCAGTATGCGCCCGCCACAGTGGCGGGCGCATCCTAATCCCCCCCACGGCACTCCCGCCCTTATGGCGGGCGGTCCCAAACACCAATAGGATGGCAGGCGGACTAAGTCCGCCCGCCATCCTAATGACCCCCCTAGTGTTTCTAGGTCTGTTAATAGCTTCATTACTTCCAATTTAGTGTGATCTTCCCCGTGGAAATTGAAGTCGCCTAGGAGAAGAAATGTATTTGAGGCTTAGACATGCATGGCTATCTGTTCCACCAGCTGTTGACTGATATTGGCCTTTCGGTCCCGGCAGGGGGTGGGGGGGGGGGGGGTGGCGTTAGATTAAATCTCCATTCCAGCTATCGGTTGTGGAAACTTTTATCTTAAAGATGACTCACTCCATAAAGTCGGTGATGGTAGTTGTGGTCCATGTCACATTGATTTGTGTTTTAAAAACTATGGCAATACCTTCACCCGTTATTAAACCTCTGTTGAGTTTAATGAGTTTATAATTATCTGGAATAGCTAGCGTGATAGTGGGAAGGTGGGGTTTAACCATGTTTCTGTCAAGAAACTGAGAAGTGATTACATCCCCTATCTTACGTCGCATGCTTAGCTAATGACCTTACGCTGTAAATAATCTTTTTTAGGTCATACTTGATTGGAGTGGGGCTGGGTTCCTTCCCAGTAAAGTTCCCTGAATGGTTGTTACTTTGAAAATGACAATTATAACAGGCCACCGGGACCTCTAGGGTATGGGAATAACAATGGTTCTGTGCTCTCAGTTGGTGTAAGGTAGCCACTGAGTAATAGTGACGGAGGATAATATTATTTTTTACCTTCAAAGAGCCGGTAGTCCTGACTCATGGAGACGTCCAGGGGCAGACGGGCGCAGACAGGCACAGACCGGTTTGCCTTTGGTGCACCCAATGTGCGCTACCGCTGGGCGTCCGTACCAGCATCGCTTTTATGGCCACATGTACTAAAACACTAGAGCGCTAACCGAGTTTCACCGGAAGTAGGGCCAAAATGCTTCCTCTGCTCAATCAGCATAGAGCTGCGGCAGACCGGAAATCAATGGCTCCGTAGCTAACAGTGCAGGGAACAATGCGTCCCAGAGCAATTATTTAAAAAAGGTAAGCAGAAAGACTAAAATCAATAAAAGTATAGGAGTAGCAGAAAATACTGCGTAACAGCGCATACTGTGCAAACAATTAAGAGGAGTATTCAATTGTCCTGGACTTCAGTTTAGCAAGGGTAGCATAAAAACATCTAGCATCTAAATATGATCAGTTACAACAAGCAAATCCTGGTCTTGATCCGCTGCGCGCCCGTCCCGACCTTGGTTTTATGGCCGCGTGTACTAAAACACTAGAGGGCTAACCGAGTATTACCGGAAGTCAAGCCAAAAGGCTTTCTCTGCACAATCAGCACAGAGCTGCGGCCGCCGGGAAGCAATGGATCAATGGGTAACAGTGCGGGGAACAAGGCGTCGCACAGCAATTATTTAAAAGCTGTAGGTGGTAAGAGTAAATCAATGAAAGTAGAAAGTAGAAAATACTAGCAGAAAATAGCGCGTAACAGCGCATACTGTGCAAACAATTAAGAGGATTATTCAACTGTCCTGGACTTCAGTATTGCATGGCTAGCATAAAAACATCTAGCATTTAAATATGACCAGTTGCAACAAGCGAATCCTGATCTTGATCCCTTACTGTCCTGTTGTCTTTGAAGGCCAGTTTGTTTACTCGGATGTATGACGATACAACGCATGCTATTACAACGCGTACTTTTACAACACATTTTTACAACGCATAGTCTGTTACAACGAAAAATTTTACAACGATAATCTTTACAACGCAATATATATATAAAATGCATTATGAGTGCCATTACAATGCAAGACAATACTACGCATTCCATTACAACACAAAAATATATAAAAAAAAAAATTTGTAAAATACCTCCTGGAACGGGATGCAGGGAAAATAGGGGTTTTGGGTGGGTAAGTGCATTAAAATGTGGTCCGAAACTGCACACATATTTTTAGAAAAAGACTAATTTACAAAATTAATACTCGGGTATTAATTTTAATACTCTAGTATTTATTGAATATTAAAATATCGAGAGAAAAATAATCATTCCACAAATGTGCAAATTAGAGAAAAAAATAATATAATAAATTCATTGAAATATCGACAAAAAAACATATTTTAAAAGGAAGACTTCCGAAAAGAAAACTAGCGGACCACCATTTTATGAGCTTGGGTCAAACACAAGTCCTACAACAGTTTCCATGACATAAAATACAGCCTCTAGCACCCAAAATGGTGGAGAAAACAGACACAATCCAATTAAACGGGCAATTACGAAAACGAAAATTAAAATATATGTTTTCACATGATATTAACAAGAAAAAATTAAGACGCACAATACTTATTTTCAGAAAAATAATGGTGGTACCCAAAAAAAGGCATAAAAAGAAGACGGCCACCATTTAGAAAACAGTGGTCAACTGACTACCATTGAGAGCACACGCTTTTTAAGCTGCCTTTCTCCCTCTCACAGAAAAACTCACTGTGAAATCATATAACAGCCTCTGAAAACAAGCAAGTAAGTAAAATAAATTGCTAATGAACATCTTGCTAACAATTTTAAATCCACAAAACATTAATTTAAAAAATGTTCATTAATTTGCAGTTTAATCAAAACATGTTCACAGAATTTAGAGACTCGAGAAAAATATTGTTTTTTGCTGACTAAACTCGAAATTAAATTTAAAAAAATACAATATTTTAACGTTTTAATAACCATTTAACAATGTGTTTGATACATTTTTAAAAAAAATAATGTCAAATGTTTAAATGAGCCAGTCTCCGGTGAAAAGATAGATACTGGATGTGAAAATGAAATTATCTAAAAATTGATATTCTTTCAACCTTGTTCAATATTAAGCAAAAACATGAAATGTGCAGTTCATAAAAATATTTAGAAACCTCTATGGTCTAACTATGTGTGAGATTAAAATGTCAAATGCAGCTATACGATGTTAAAAAGTTAATTACTTGTAAAACCTATTGTTTTGAAAAGAAATGCTAACAATTTCTATTCATAATAATTTCAGCAGACAGACAATTCAGAACCCAAATTATTTAAAGAAAGGGAATTTCAACCATGCATCCAAATTCATTAAACCTTCTTACTTTTTTTTTAAACAGTTTTTTTTATTGATAACACAAGCAGCAGAGAAAAAAATAAGGGAAAACGTTACAGAAGTCAATCATTAGATCAGTTTGTAATAAAGCATAAAAACATATAATTTGACCTGAATAAAAAAAGAAAAAAAAAACAAAAGCAGAGTAAACATACGAAAAGAAAGAACAATTATATAAGACAACTCAAATGACAAGTAGCAACTAAATCAAATCATATCAAGTCAGACCTGGGAAAAGAAATCCCCAGATCTTGTCAATTTTCTTTAATGACCAAACCCCCCTTGTTCTGGCTAAAGAAAGTTCCATATCATGTATTTCATTCACCAAGAACCACCATTCATTTACGTGAGGTGGTTGATCTGATATCCATGCCCTTGCAATAATCAGTCTAGCACATGATAACAAAATAAATACAAGGTCCTTATATGGAGCAATAGTTGGTTGCATACCTAAGAGTATCATCTAGGCTGATAATGAAGTGAAAATTAACTGTTTCTGTTTCAAAATATTTTCTTAAATGTTCCCAGAATAAACGCAATTTTGGACATGAAACAATCATGTGTTCTAAATTAGCTGCCTGCAAGTTGCATTTCGGGCATTTTGTACGATCATTAAGTGCATTGTTAGCGGATCATTTAGAAATTTGTAGCAGAGTATAATACAGCTGGCAAATAGTCTTATAGGCTTGAAGTTTTAAACTGGATGAATGAACAAGAGTATTAATGTTATTTAAGAATGTGGAGATGTTGTTCGATGATATACCAGTCCCCAGTAAGGGGGCCCATTTCTGCGCCAGCTTAGGGCAGTCATCTGTTTTATATTGGCTAAGACATTTATAGCCTACACTAATTAGAGCTTTATTTTTTTCACCCCTATACATGCATACCCAAAAGTCTGAATCTGAAATATCTTTAAGCTTCATTTTGCCGATTAAAAAATCACGGATCTGTATATATTTAAATGGCATATGTTTGGGTAATTTGTAAAGTAGCCTAAGCGTTTCAAACTCTAAAAAACCAGAAGAACCATATAAATCTCCCAGCTTAGTAATGCCTAAGTTGGCCCACATTCTCCACCCTGGTTCACTAAAAATACCCGGTAGACCCGGGTTATTCCACAGTGTTAGATTAGGTTGAAATATAGAAGTCTTATTAATAGTCAATATTATAGTCCATATATGAATCGTATCTTTAGCGGTCTTGAACCTAACTCTCTTAAAGTAGTTCGAGTCATTAGTTCTTGCAAGAAATTGTGTAGCATTAGTGCCCAACATAAATTGATGAAAATAATACAGATTACTGGAGTTGAAAAGACTGTGTAATCGCCCCTGAAAGGAAGCATAAAAATAAATTCGGAAATCAGGAAAATTAAGACCACCTTTAATAAATGGTAACTTCAAGAAATAGAGTGCTCTTCGTTTTTTTTAAAGCCCCATATGAAACTTCCTAAGATACCATCCAGCTTTGTGAAAAATACGTTATTGATAATCAAGGGGATACACCTAAATAAATACAAGAATTTAGGCAAAATGTTCATTTTAATAAGATTTATCCGTCCAAAGAGATTTAGGGGGACCTTATGCCAATTTTTAAGAAGAGTGGCTGTGTCTTTTAATAGAATATCATAATTAAGTGCCTTAGTGTCCCTGATATTGGACGTCATTTTAATGCCTAAATAGGTAGCTGTGTGGCAAATACCCATGATTGGTATCCGTGGTTTATGGTTCACTATAATTTGTGTTTTATTCAAATTTAATTTATATCCCGAAACGAAGCCAAAATCATCAGCTTCTTCGATAATTCCAGCCATAGCTTCTGTCACATCAGTTGTATATATTGCCAAGTCGTCAGCATAAGCTGTAATTTTAAGTGAATTACTGCCATAAACAAATGGTTTAATACGTTCTTGGGACTGTATAGCGTTAATAAATGGCTCCATTGCTAAAGCAAATAAGAGTGGTGATAGGGGGCACCCTTGGCGAGTGCCTCTCAAAATAGGAAAAGTAGGGGATAGCAAATTAACATATCCTATTTTTGCATTTGGGCAATCGTAGAGAGCTTGTATTCTAGTTAAAAACTGTAATTTAAAGCCAATTTCTTTAAGAGTGGCCCAAAGATAATCCCACCCCACTCGGTCGAATGCTTTTTCAGCATCGAGTAATACCATACCGAGTGGGGAGGAACAGTGGCTGCAACGTCAAACGCTGTAATGGCCATATTGACATGTAAAGTCGTATCTCTGCCTACCACAAAGCCATGTTGATGTTGACTGACTAGCTTGGGCATAAGAGGTGACAGTCTTGTGGCAATTAATTTGGCATATGCTTTAGCGTCTGCATTAATCAGAGAGATGGGCATATAGGACCCACACTCTACCAGTGTTTTATTCTTTTTTAAGAAAAAAATTATCTTTGCAGTTTTCCAAGAAGCAGGAGCTCTACCAGTTTCACCTATCTGATTAATGACTGAACAAAAAAGAGGAAGCAATTCCTCACTGTAGATCTTATATATTTCGATAGGAAGTGTGTCATCTCCTGCTGCTTTCCCAGAAGGAAGAGAGAAAATAGCTAATTTTAGTTCAGTAAGATTATAATCTTTTTCTAATTCTTCCATCATATCTGTATCTTTTTCTAGTACCAAATTCTTTCTAATATAGCTCTGCAAAGTTTCTATCGCCGGAAAATGTTCGGGACTATAAAGTTTGCTATAGTACATAACAAATTGTTGCAAAATCTGTTCTGGTTGGGTATAGTTAACTCCATCAGCCCCTCTTATGCTCTTAATTAAAGAACTCGCTCTGTCCTCCACAACCTTACATGCAAGGATCTTTCCAATTCAATCACCGCTCTCATATTGTGATAGCTTATATTTATGGAGTTTGGAGCTAATTCTGTCTTTAAGAAATTTTTTAGTCTTAGAGAGTAAAGTGATTAGTTTAAATTCTAATTGAGATTTATTTGATGTAATAGTTACCCCTGTACCCTCTTGCTGGATAATTTCAGCCAAATGTTCTTCCAGAGACCGGATATTTGATGTAACTTCCTTGATGTCATTGTCCCGTTTTGCATTCTGCCTAATAACAAACTGCTGAGCAAACCCTCTAATACTCGCATTACAAGCATCCCACACATAAATAAGTTGGCCGGAGTTAATATTAAACTCCAGAAAGTCGTTAATATGCTCTTTCAGTTGATTAATGAATGTTAAATCCGATAGCAAATATCTGGGGAATGAAAATAACCTAGCATCCTGTTTCTTAGATGTAATATTAAACCGTAGAATGATGGGTTTATGGTCCGAAGTTATTCTTGGACAAATCTCCATTTTACAGCCTAAAAAAACATTATCAGAAGCCCAAGCCATGTCAATACGCGAGCACATTTTATGTGGTGTCGAGTAGTATGTGTATCCTGCCAGTGTAGGATGTAGATTCCTCCAGACATCTTTTAAATTATGAATACATGCAAGTTCTAGGATTGCAGCTCTTGTTTTGCGCATACGTTGAGAAGGAATACGTTTTGTAGTATCTTTTACATAGTTAATGACACAATTAAAATCGCACATTAATATTAGCTCTCCTTCCCAATCTAATAATTCTATATTTAGTCGGTCGAAAACTGCCGCATCATCATAGTTTGAACCATACACTGCACAAAAAACGTATTTGCAGTTAAACAAATTAACTTGTACAATTGCCCAGCGACCAGCTTTATCAGAAGCTGCTCTAAGAACTTCTACCTTGAATAATTTTTTCTTAAGTATGGCCACTCCCCGTTTTGAAGCATTTAAGGACGTGCATGTTATTAGTTCATATCCTCCTTGTTCCATCATCTTCCTGTCTTGAAAGCGAATATGGGTTTCGTTTAGAAGCGCGAAATGAGGATTGTACATTTTAAGGTCGTCGAAAACGAGTTGCCTTTTACTTTTATTATTAAGACCTGAAACATTCCAGGATAAGCAATTCATTTGAAACATATCTTACTTCAAATATGTTAAGATTTCCTAACTTAGGGGCACATTACGATCGGGAACGGACTTGCGCCCGTCCGCGAGACCTGAGTAGGAGGGAACGTCCGCATGTGCTGCGGCGTTCCCTCCTGTGCAATTAGGATGTGACCAGCACCCTGGCGGTCACATCCTCTATTTTTAACATTGCGGCGGGTGCGGCTTCAAGCTGCACCCGCCGCAATGTTAAAAACGCATGCCTTGCATTTACATGCACAAAGCGGCAGGCACCGCGCGGTGGCTGCGCTTTCAGCATGTAAATGCAGGGGGGTACCATAGGTACCCCCCATGTGCACCCCTCAGCCCCCCTTCACCCAGGGGGCCCACAACGGGCCCCCGAAGTGAAGATCCGTATGCTTTTGCACAGGGGTGAACCAGCTGTGGAAAAGCATGTCTGGGAAGCCATCCTAATATGTCTGGCGGTGTCTGAGAGACACCGCCACCATATTAGAGCTTTTCCGCCGCGGTTGTAAGCCGACCGCGGTGGAAAAGCGGCAGACTGAAACCAAGACCCACCAGCCATCTTAATGTGGCGGTGGGTCTTTGGTGGGTCCGCAGCGGATTTTCTGCATCCTCCGGGCCGGCGGAGGCTTCCGCCTGCCCGGAGGATGCGGAAAATCCGCAATCCTAATAGACCCCCTAATCTCTAAAAAAATAATTTTTCTCAATCTGTTTTTTAAGTCTTTCATGCTTGTGTTATCTGTTTTCCCCTTTAACTCCCCCTACCTCTTCCCCTGAGCCTATCCTCCAGCCCCTGCCGTCCCCCCAGAAGTACCTACCAGGAAGCCTCCCTCTATCAACTGCTGCCATTGTAGGGGCAGCCAACCAGAGAGGTCTCCCCAAGAACCCCCGTCCTTCCGTATTGAACTCATAAACCCATTACACTAAAGAAGACGCCCTGGTGATCAACAAAGTGAACAATGAAAATAAACAAAGAAAGTAAACACTAAACATGTAAGTGTTTGACCCCATCTTGCAAAGAAATTGTTCCGTTTCTTTAACATCATTAAATAAATAAGTATGGCCAGATTTCATCACTTTTAGGCGAGCAGGTTCCTGAAGATACACCACCGCCCCCCGGGCCTTAAAATGGTCGATCAATTTACGCAGCTCCCAACGTTTATCCATAGTGACTTTGCTAAGATCAGACTTTACAAAAAAAGTTACATTGTCCACAGTCACAGGATTATTTGGCCTAGCTTTGATGGAAACTGCTTGTTTTAAAAGAAAATTGGCAAAGTAAATTAGAATAGGTCGCAGGAATTTACTCTCCTTGTTCCGAGTAAACATAGGTAGTCTGTGGGCTTGTTGGAGCTGCGAGTCCCAATCCCAGTCGGAGAGGTCCGGAAATGCCCTTTGAAACAGCTTGACCATGTAGGCTCGGACATCAGAGCCCTCTGATCCTTCGGGTACCCCAAAAAGTCTCAGGTTCTGGCGCCTTTGTCTATTTTCTAAGTCCTCAACTTTACTCTGTAAAGCCATGATGTCTTTGTCATGTTGATTAGTAGTGGTCACTGTGGTAGTTAAGGATTCTTCCACTGCGACCACCCGTTGCTGCAGTTCTTCAATCTCTTCATTAACTCTATTTAATTTACTTGTGACCTCAAGCAAGCAATTCTGCATTTTACTATTGTCTTCCCTTAACTGAAGGAAGTGATGTTGGGCCTCCTGTCGGTGTTCCATTAATGTTTTCAGAATTAAATCCAAGGAGGATATTGCCTGAGGGGCCGGAGAGCCATGATGAGGAGTGGTGGATATATCTTTCCCTCTATCGGTGGATGGGGGTAGGGATTCGCTGCTCTCACACAAAGTAATAGGGCTAGTAATAAGGCCAGTAGAAGGTGAATTGTCAGACCGAGTTCCTATTATGGGTGCCTCCAAAGGCTCTGGGGAGATAGATTTATTGAGAGAAGTATTTTTAGAATTCTTCAAACTGTCTCCATCTGTGGGACTAGTGCCAGATAACCGCATGGCCATGCTTTTCACACCACCTTTGGCTTGTATCCATTTACACAAAGGGCTCTGGTCTTTAATAAACTTCTCTAAAACACTTGTAGAGGCCAGTGTAGTCGATAAGGTCGTATGATTCAAATATTTTCCTCTCTTAAGTTTGTTCTTTGTGTTCGCCTTCTCTTTTTTGTGGCTGGAGAATTTACCCACATTTGCTAAAGTGGAATTGTGCTCTATTTCCTCTGTTTCCGAATCTCCTACCTCCACTAATTCAATCACTTCCTCATATTCATCGTTAGATTCTTCTACTGGTGCATCTACATTGTCCAAATCATCACCTCCAGATGTTGAGGTTCCAGGATCTGAGGTTACTGTTGTGAGAGCTTGCAGAATTTGTGGGGTTGGTGGAGCAGGTGCAGTACCACTCACCCCATCCGATGCAAAAATAGCAGGCTTCAAAATGACAATTACCGAGGTATTATCCGTTCTTAGACAAGGGGCTGGAGCAGTCGACTCCTCCTCACTGCCTTCAACATCAATCCCGTATTGTCTTTGAGGTGAGCTCTGTAGTGCACATGGTTCTGTACAGCCAGTCAACTGGGCATCCTCTTTGGCTGTATCTGCCTCTGACTCATTGTTACTCCCCCCCTGAACAATCGTGTCAGCAGTTGTTTTTTTAGCTGGTATGACATTATTAGTAGACTTTGCTAAAGTATTTTTATCCTCAGGGGCCAAGAAAAGAGGGGGGCGGATAACCTGTTGCTTACCGCTTGTCTGTCCTTTTCTTCCCTTGTTGCTGGGAGAGTTTGCCACCGCAGGTGCAGGTGCAGTCATAGTCACTGCTATCACCACAGTTAGCATATCAGGGGCTGCAGCCACAGCCCCATCCACCACTTCATCATCTGGGGAGACATCTTTTGTTGTTTTATTCGAGCCTGACACATTTTTAGGTACATTTTTAGGCGCCATCTGCTCGGTACTTTTCTGTTTCTTATTACTCCTGGTTCTCGCCACCGTGATTCCTGCAGATGTTGACCGTACCAGCCGGCCAGTCTCTCCGGTCAGACCCGGTGAATCTAGATCAAAGTGTGCGAGTATGCATGTGTCTCCTAACGTTCGTTTTTTGCTCCGCCAGCCTCGTTCAAATGCCTCCAAGCCTCACTCCGGTCAAGTGACTCAAGTAATCAGGAGAGCACTTTATTTATAATCAATTAACAGAGCAGCTACTCACTATCTAGCAAGCTCCGTCGTCCGTCTCAGTCTCGGTCACGCTTCAGGCCCCAGAGAATCAACACATAATCTAGAATCCGGTGTCTCAATCAGTATCTTGGAATCAATGCCGTCGGAACAGTGCACCGCTCCGCCGCCGTCTCCCTTCACCTCGGTCAAACAAAAAAAAATCAGCAGCAGAGGAGCCGTTTGCTAGCACGCAGGCTCCGACGTCTCAAACCACAGCTGCTCGTTATCTCACGGGCTCCCGCGCCTCAGTCCCTCAGCCTCGGTCCAGGAGCCTCGCTCCAGCGCCTCCAGCAAAACCAAAGATCAGCTAACAGATCCGCGCTTGAAGGGCTCCGAAGTGTCTGCCTCCGTCTCAGCCTAGCAGCCTCCAGGAATCGGAATTTGCCGGGTCAGTGCAGCGGGTCAATGCAACACTCCTCTCCGTCCATTAAACCTTCTTCCAAGTAGCACATAACTTTTTAAGGTGAGTTCTATTATTCAAAAATACATTATCTTCAAATAAAAGTCACTTTATAACCAGAGAAAAGTTTCGAAACTTTTTTAATTACTCTAGCAGATCTTAAGAATAAATAAACACTTGATACGAACAAGAAGGAAGATACATCATTTAAAAAAGGTACATTTAACAAAAAAATCATACTTAGGGGCTGATTCTGATGTGGGTTGGAAATGGTTTCCAACCCACTCGGATCGGGACAGTCCGACTGACGGAGTACAATGCATCCGGATGCTTCCCGATACGATTTGGTTGGACTCCCATTGACTTCAATGGGAGCATATGTTCCTAAGCGCATCATGATTGGGCCCTGGGTTATTCTCGATCTGATTTGGAAGGAGCAAATGCCATTTGGAGGCCTTCCTAACCGCATCAGAATCAGGCCCTAGGTGGGAAAGCTTTCCAACCCGCATCAGAATCAGGCCCTAAATGTAATCAGTCATTTTTGAACATGAACATGATTTCTTATAATGATAGGTTACTATTTTTTGTTGAAAATGGATCGTACTCATACCTCATATTAGAAACAGAAAACAGAAGAATAACCACTTTGTAAACCAATTAATTAATAATCATGAGCAAGGTAAATAAAAGTATCATGGAGGAGTAATTCCTAATTTTATAGATGCCTATCTCTTTTTGAGAAGTTGTCAATTTATGGATGAAGGAGAATAATGAAAAGATTCATATTAAAATCATGAACATATCAGCAAGTGTTTTAAAAACTCACAAGTCGAATGTTTTTTTGAAAATATTGTTTAATAATATTTGCATCAATATTTGCATATCGATAACATTGTTTAACTTGTTCCCCTTAAAAAATGCAATAATTATTTTCAAAAAAGGTTATCTCTATTAAAAAAATAATTAAAAAGGTATGTAACATAACTTTCAACAGATATCAACAATCAGTAAAGAGCTCACACAAAATACATAGAACACCAGCTTTGCCAGACCTTCAAAAGAAAATTAAGATCATCTTCAGAACCTTATAAAATATTGTAAAGGTAAGTTCTTTTTAAAAATGATTTTAAAAAATTAAACCAACATCTTTTTCTCCAAAACGACCAACATACCTAAAAAAACAATATAAATAAACCAAAGCTATATCCTTTTCTCTTCCAGCATAAAATAATCAACACTACAAAGACCAACTTGAAGAATAACAGAGACCAACTTGAAGCAAAAACATCCAATCCAAAAGGTAATATAAACTGAAACAAATTCACAAATGTATACATTTTTTTTTCTTAAAGAATTTAACATTTTATAACGAAGCAAACAAATCAGTTAATCTTCAATCAATACTTTTAGAACATAAAAATAATAATAATAATAATAAAAATAAACCAATACCAAAAAAAAACAATCATCTATAAAAATAGATTCAAACTTACAATTTTTCCTACATTTTCTTATCATTTCAGATAATGTCAACGCACAACACAGCACATTACATTACATCAAGCAAGGGAAACCGCCTCCTAAAGCGTGCAGGGTACATTTATTGCAAGGAGAGACTAACAGAACCAAGGTGTCATTGGAGGTGTGTGCAATACTACTCAACCCATTGCACAAGCAGAGCGGTTAGTCTGGGTGACTCTGTTTTAAAAACCACAGAACATAACCACTCTGCCTCTGTAAAGGAGATTGAGGTGAGAGAAACAATTAATGAAATGAAGGATATTTCAAGCACCTCCAATGACTCCTGTGGTTCAATTTTAAGGGAGGTTGCACAACATGTCCCAAATCATGTTGCCAGCAGTATGCCCATTATACCCAATCTGAGACCAATTATACAACGCAAAAAACAGGCAAGTAACCCACAAAGAGTTACACCACAAACCTTCTCTGACATTCTTAATCCTCCTGAACTTTCTGTATCTGTTTCTAATGAACCTTTTTACTACATGACAACCAAAACCCTCAGAAACGAATCCTCATCTTTAGCACACCACGTAAACTAGTTAAGTTGGAGAATAGTGATGTTTGGATGATGGATGGGACATTTAAAAGCACTCCCCATCCTTTCACCCAAATATACACTATTCATGCCAAAATTAACAATACAGTAGGCCCCTTGGTATACAGTTTGCTATCTGATAAACAAACCACAACTTACACTGAACTTTTAACAGTGTTAAAATCCAAAACATCCAACTAAAGTCCTAGGAAAGTTATTATTGATTTTGAATTTGCAATGATTAATGTTATTTCAAAAACGTACGTGGATACCCAAATTCAAGGATGTTTTTTCCACTTTTACCAGACATTTTGGCAGAAGATACAAAAAACATCCTTAGTTGTGGATTACGTATTGGATAGCAAACTGCAAATCTAACTAAAAAAACTAACTGCACTTTGCTTTGTTCCTCCTGATAGTGTAGACGAGTACTACACTGCAATTACTGAATCTGACTTTAAAACAAACGAAGAAAAATTGGCACCCTTACTAAATTATTTTAAAGACACATGGATTGGGCATCTAAGCAGGTCAGGTTACAGGAGGAAGCCACGTTTCCATGTGGAGTGTTGGAACTGCTACTCGAGCTGCTTAGAAGGAGGAGCAAAGACAAGCGATGCCATAGAAGGATGGTACAACTCCTTCAACCACACAATTGGCAAAGCTCAACTAAAATGTTATCATTTTTTGGAAACTTTGAGGAAGGAGAAAATTTTCCAAGAAATGAGAATGTCTCAAGCATTAACAGGTAGTCTAAACCCACGAATTCGCAAAAAATCTAAAGAAATGTCTGAAAGACTATTGGCAACTTTACAACAATTTTCGTTGTGTGTGGCTTCAGACTACCTGGATAATGTTGCTCACATTCTACATTACCAATACTCACTACACTTTTACTTTCCTGTTTTGTCCTAAATTGAACAACTCGATAAAATTGGCATTTAAACAATACATAAAATGTGTAAGTTGGGTCACCTTACCTTAGATTTTTTTTTTCAAGTCTTTAACTTTTAAATTCATACATTTTTTATTGATGATTGTTTTTTTTCCAAAAACAAATCCACATGCGAAAATCCCTTGTAAAAATGTGGTTTTATACAACTCATTTTCCATTATATTGTTTTTTTCTAAAAAATAAATCTTCTATAATGTCCTTTTTTTAATAAAACAAAGCCATGTTGGTAGTCCATTCCAAAAATCCATTGAAAAGAAAAAGGTTGATTTCCAAAGTTCCAATTCAAAAGTGTTTCTTCTCCTGCTCCACCATGTTTGTATTCCAAAATTTCCCCGATAACGAACCTTCTCCAATCTTTATACAAAAACCCAATCCTTCAGATACGACTATCCAAAATAAGAGTATAGCAATCCAAAAATGCATTGAAGTCATCTTTTTGATATCCAAAATGTCCATCCGGAAACACAAAAAATAATCCATATGACGAAAATTGATCTTCGTCTTTGACCACATTTAAAAATTCAAATACATTTTGCATTTTTTCAAATAATTAACAAATTTACAATTAGATATTCTTTCTAAATCCTAATTTTTAAACTCAAACATTTTTTAAAGGTAAACACGGGACCCGACGTGTGCATTCACTAACAACATGGTTGGTGACATGTTACGATTTAACATTTTAAACACATTATTGACTTCTGAAAACCTCCCTCGTCTCTCCTTGCAATAAAAGTCACTCATGCACTATTGAATTTAACTTCTTACCTGAGCGCAGGCCTCCCAAGCTTCTGCTCTGTCCGGCCATGCTCCTCAAAATGGCTGCCTTTAAGTATGACGTTTACGCGTAAACGTCATCTGGAGCAACAAAAAATGAAAACGGACAATTTTCATAAACTTATGTTTCACATACTATTATTAATACATTGTTTTTTAATCAATGGAAAGTTTTATGTACATTATGAATACATTATAAAGTTATATTAAAAAATATTTACCATAAAAACATTATTATTATTAAAAAAAGAAAAACAGTCTTGCATTATTATTACTCTTTTTTAAGTAATATATTATTCTTTAACTACTACTTTATATACTATGTTATTTAGATTAATAACATTTTCTCACCTTTTAACTGCTCCATCAGGCTTGTATTCACTGCCGCGATCCACTCAAAATTAACTTGAATAACATAGAAGCGGGAATCTCCTTGTGAACTATTGAAATAAAAGAAGGACATTTTTTCCCTTTCACTTCAATGTGAAATCGTGGGAAAATATATCTTTATTCCTATTTATATGAATTTACTAAAATGTATATTTTTTTAAATAATGTAAAACACTGTTAAAATTAACATTGCAAATTTAAAGGCAAATAAAATGTTTTTAAATGCATTATAATTTTTAAATAATATTTCTTATCATTTTATTAATGTTAATATTTTTTAGATTATAGTTTAAAAAAATTATAAACCTCAAACATTTTTTTTATTTACAAATAAAATATAAATTTGTAAATAAATTAAAATGTATTTTATTTGCGTTTTATATATATTTTTTAATTTAAACATGTAAGGGTAAGTGCAGGATAGTGTAGTTGTATACATTACTATTATTACTCTAAGACAGGTGCATCTATAGGTTAACTGCTGGATAGTGAAGGGGTGATAATTACTAATCAGGGGAGTGAATCTATAGGGTAAGTGCAGGATAGTGTAGAAGTATTAATTACTATTCTAACTCCAGGGGGTTGCATCTCTTGGATTAGTGCTGGATAGTGTAGGAGTAATGATGACTATTTTAACTCTAGGGGGTGCATCTGTAGGGTAAGTGCTGGATAGTGAAGGGGTAATAATTACTATTCTAACTCCAGGGGGGTGTATCTGTAGGGTAAGTGCTGGATAGTGAAGGGGTAATAATTACTATTCTAACTCCAGGTGGGTGGATCTGAAGGGTAAGTGCTGGATAGTGTAGGAGTAATAATTACTATTCCAACTCCAGGGGGGTGCATCGGTAGGGTAAGTGCTGGATAGTGAAGGGGTAATAATTACTACTTTAACTCCAGGGGGGTGCATCTGTAGGGTAATTGCTGGATAGTGAAGGGGTGATAAATACTATTCTAACTCAAAGGGGGGTGCATATGTACGGTAAGTGCTGGAAAGTGTAGTGGTAATAATTACTATTCTAACTCGAGGGGAGTGCACCTGTAGGATAATTGCTGGATAGTGTAGTATTAATAATTACTATTCTAACTCCAGGGGGTGCATCTATAGGGTAAGTGCTGGATATTGTAGGAGTAATAATTACTATTCTAACCCCAGGGGGTGCATCTGTAGGGTAAGTGCTGAATAGTGTAGGAGTTCCATGGGGTGCATCTGTAGGGTGAGTGCTGGATAGAGTAGTGATAATAATTACTATTCTAACTCCAGGGGGGTGCATCTTGAGGGTAAGTACTGGATAGTGTAGGAGTAATAATTACTATTCGAACTTCAGAGGGGTGCATCTGTAGGGTAAGTGCTGGATAGTGTAGGGGCAATAATTACTATTCTAACTCCATTGGTGTGCATCTGTAGGGTAAGTGCTGGATAGTGTAGGAGTAATAATTACTATTCTAGCTCCAGGGGGGTGCATCTGTAGGGTAAATGCTGGATAGTGTAGGAGTAATAATTACTATTCTAACTCCATGATGGTGCATCTGTAGGGTAAGTGCTGGATAGTGTAGTGGTAATATTTACTATTCTAACTATAGGGGGGTGCATCTGTAGGGTAATTGCTGGATAGTGTAGGAGTAATAATTACTATTCTAACTCCAGGGGGGTGCATCTGTAGGGTAGGTCCTGGATAGTGTAGGTGTAATAATTACTATTCTAACTCCATGGGGGTGCATCTGAAGGGTAAGTGCTGGAGAGTGTTGGAGTAATAATTACTATTCTAACTCCATGGGCATGCATCTGTAGGGTAAGTGCTGGATAGTGTAGGAGTAACAATTTTTAAAAATACAAAATAAAATAAAATACTTACCCATACTTACGTTGTAATGGCATGCGTTGTAATAGCATCTGCGTTGTAAAAAGTTTCATTGTAAAGGTATTGCGTTGTAATTCCTGCGTAGTGATGGTTGTTCCCGTTTACTTATCATTATGTCTGGCCTGTTCTCTACAGCTGCAGATCTCCCCCACTCCATATCCTTTCTCTGTGGGCAGGTGATTTATTAACCTCATCAAAGCAATTTTGCTCCGCCTGTCAAGGGCAGGCCAATCAGGAGAGGCTGCTAGTAGTCTGGATTTGGCTCACAGAAAAAGTTCTATAACATATTTTCTGTACTAGTTGTGATTAAACTCAACAGTGGCAAGTTTATTATTACCAATCATTTAAGTACTTGAAATATTATTTTCGCTCACTCCTGTCAATCGTTATAATTTATTACAGTATTCCTATATTAGCCTATAAAGCTAAAATGCTACAATGGTGAAAAACGAAATCAGTAGTTTTTCCCTCACCAAACTTTATAAGACATCTTTTAACATGTCACTGCTTACTTTTACTTGATACCCTACTCTAGGAGCACCTAGGGTAGGGCTTAGGGGTGACTAATATGTACAAATAAGGTAGTTTAATCCTTGGAAGTACCTTTGAATCCAAAGTCGAATTTGCATATTATTTTAATTTGTAGACAGTTTGCAAAAAATGGGGGCCATGGGCCAAAAAGGATGAGTTTCTCACAAACACTGAATGTTAACATGAGTGCTATTTAGTTTAAGTATATGGAAGCACCTATGGTGTGGATACCATAACCTTCTGGCTTAGATGCATCCCTTCTCAGCCTAACTGAACCCTCTACTCTGTGACAGAATCAGTATTAGGTTTCTATATTCCTCAACTATACCTTGATGATTACTCAAGCTATTTATTGACTCTACTGAAGATCCTTCCAATAGAATTTAAGAGCGCTGGGGTGTAAGGGGGAAAGGCAGAGTGGTGCACCTATACTATGACAACACTATCTGTATTCCTCTCTTCTTTAGCCCCTTCCCTGCGGGGGTAATTCCCCCAGGGTGCGGGGGGAAGGAGGGGTGAGCACTGCGCTGCAGTGCTCGTGGCGAGACCAGCTCGTCATGAGTCATGGTTGAGGTGTGCTCATGACGAGCTGGTCTCATCACGACCCCGCCCACTGATTAATTCACCCGCACAGGGGGGATATCAATCGCGTGTGGGGGGCGCAGGGCCGTTATGATGATACTAGCTCGTCATGAGTACAGCTCCATTGTGACTCATGACGAGCTGGTCTCGTAATGAGCACCGTAGAGGTTTGTTTCTCCTTTCCAAGCTTTCTGTCCCAATCCTACCTGTTGGCAAGTAGTGTTATGTTTGGTTTTAAATGACTGTTTATAACAATGTTTGGCTTTAAGGGTGTCAGTAATACCTTTGGGCTAGAGACTTTGCATGTATTACTGAGCAGAGGGGAAGTTGATTATTGGTGATCCTGTTAGACTACACGTGGGTGATGTTTTGAGAGGAAAATAATTGTAGAGGTTCATGTGAGATAAGAATGGTAGGAAGTTGTAGCTATGGAAGGACATGGATGAGAGGAGAATGAGGTGGTGTGAAAACAAGATGTAAGGTAGGGCGATTTCAAAGCATCTGATGGAAGAGGGTGGATTTCTTACTTTTATATATATATATATTCAATGAAAAAACCATTGGTTTTAGGCCATATATAGTTAGGAATTAGCATTTACAAAACCTTATTTTACTCGCATAAAACCATTGAAATTCCATATATAGTTAGAAGCGCTAACTATATATCGCGCACCCGCAATCCACTGCTGATGATGTCACATATTACATCATTCATGACATGGTCAGTGACATCACTGATGACATCACTGATGACATCTCAAATGACATCACTGATGACATCACTGATGACAACATCCAGTGATTGTATGTGTCTGTAAAGTTTAAATATGTTTTACATATTGAAGAATGAGTGGATGTATAAGTGTCTGGATGAAGAATTTAGTAGGTGCATGACTGACTGTATGAAAGAGTGATTAAATGTGTCTCACTGAGTGCATGGGTTAGTGACTAAACTGTCTTAATTTGTGCATCAGTATGTTTGTTGTTGTGTAAGCTGCTGCATGTGTTGATCAGTAGCTATAAGAGTGGCCATATGGGTTATTGATTGGTTGCCCAAGTATTTGAATGGGAGGCTGAGTGTGTGTGTGGGTGGCTGGGAGGTGCGTGACTCTGTGCATAGATGTGTAAGCAGTTGATTCACTAGGAGTATGAGTTCAAGAGTGCATGTGGAAACAGCTATATGGGCGGTTGACTGTGCATGGGTCTGTTGGTGAGTGAATGGATTTCTCATTGCTACATGTGCAAGTAAGTACGTATGTAAAACACAATACATGTGAGAGTTGAGATATATAAATAACTGAACATAAGAGCCAGTGAATGTGTGAGTGGCTGTATCGATCACTGTGAGCTTGTATCAGGGATTATATAAGAGAGTAAATATGTGTTATTATATGTTTGAATAAGTAAGATGTGTATAACTGTATAGTTGAGGAAATGGAGGTGTGATTGATTCTTTGCATGACTGACTAGGTGTGTGAGTAACTCCATGGATGAGTGACAGTCTGTGAGTGTCTGTTTATACTGAGTGTATGTAAGGTTATATTAGAGTCTGAAGAGGTTCATTGTATTATCACATGAGTGATGTGATCAGTGATGACAAATGAGATGTCATCAGTGATGTCATTTGAGTTGTCATCAGTGATGTCATCAGTGATGTCATTTGAGATGTCATCAGTGATGTCATTTGAGTTGTCATCAGTGATGTCATCAGTGATGTCATTTGAGATGTCATCAGTGATGTCACTGACCATGTCATGAATGATGTAATATGTGACATCATCAGCAGTGGATTGCGGGTGCGCGATATATAGTTAGCGCTTCTAACTATATATGGAATTTCAATGGTTTTATGCGAGTAAAATAAGGTTTTGTAAATGCTAATTCCTAACTATATATGGCCTAAAACCAATGGTTTTTTCATTGAATTTTCAAGGTTTTGTAAATGCAAATTCCTAACTATATATCCACTATAACCTATGGTTTTTTCTATGAATTTCATTGGTTTTTTAATAGCAAATATGAAAAGCTTTAAAATGTCAAGTACGTGATAGATAAAAACATTTTCGTATTTATGCACGCTGATGTGCTTTGAACGCTGCACCCCCCCCCTCCCCTCTTTTGTCTTAGTAGTACTCTCTCTTTGCAGATACTGAAGGGTAGTTAACGCAGGCCTTTACCCCCGTTGTAATCCGTCGTGCCTCCTTGTCTCTCCATTTGATTGATTGTTGTCCAAGCATTTACTGTTTTAGAATTGGTTCTCTTTGAATCATTCTCTATTTACAAACAAGCACAAAGTCGCAATACTCTGTTTAGTCTTTGCAGATAGTGAAAAATCGTGTAAAAAAATAAAAGTAATCGAGCAAAATCAGTAGGCCACTAATTGGATCTCTTTTTGACCTCGCTAAAATAGAAATATTAGGAACAACCCTTCATGAGAAATACGAAAATAGTGAGATGAACTGAGCTCCACACCATGAGGGCTGCAAGACAGCTCGGCTCCATCACCCATCCCGCACAAAATAACGACAAACCCTATGCAAATATTAAAAATATAGACAACACACCAGCAAAGAAACAGGGTAAAACATTTTATTAAAAAACTATTTACATAACGTTGGTTTATAAGATGATGTCAGTAGTGGACCGATGTGTGAATAGATCGAAAGCAGCACAAGGCTCCAAGATCCGGATGGCAAGCTCCTGGATGTTGGGTGCCATAGTTTAGAGTTCTGAATTTCAGCCTTTTTCAATGCCTGTGCTTTGTTGAATCAAAATGGCGGCTTGACACAAAGCTGACTCAAGCGTTGCTACTGATGCTATGCAGACCAAAACTGGTTTTCAGTTTGTACATTTTTCTAGATTTTTCAATCCAAGTTTGGTTGACTTTGTAGAACGATGGCTTCAGATTTTCAACATACGGTGTGGTGGCGCTGACTGGGAGGGGGCGCTTCGCTCCTGCCCCCTCCCCAAGTAAGATTTTCATACGTGAAAGTACGTTAATGGTTTTGGTCCCTGAGATGCTTCGATGTCACTGCCATTCTCAAATAGCATAAGTTCTGGATGTTGGGTGCCATAGTTAAGAGTTCTGAGCAGTGCTTGTAACACTGTCTAAAGCTTATTTCCACCTACTGCAGCTTCACTATTCTCAAAGTAAGTGAGTGTCGTTTGTAGACCTGACTGCATTAGAAAACAATGTGATATGTTACCTTCCTAAACAGCTTGACGGAGGCCCCTGAGGGGCGGTGTGATGGCCATGGACTCGGAGAAGACGCATGGCTCCGACACCCTCCCCAAGTCTTATAGCACTGGTGTAGCCTGAGATCGCCCCCGACATAGGCGGCCGGCTCCCGGGGTCCGGCGGAACTTTTTGCCTTTTGATGACTCTTCAATTCTGGACCTTGTCCCACAATCCGTTTGACCTGAAGACAAGCTGTAGTGGGGCGCCCCTTTATCGTTTTAGTTGCCATTCCGCCCGCTTTTGCTACACTGTGCCTCTTCCGCCATTCAGCTGTTTACCGCCCGCTCTTGCGACTACAGCGTCTCGCTCACCATGTAGTTGAGTTGCGCCCGCTCTTGCGGTGCAGCGATAGGCGGCTGCCACAGGACTCTCAAAATGGCGGCCGGCTCTTCGGTTTTGGGCCTGGTCCACTAAAATGGCCCTGGGACACCTTGGAACTCGGACGCTTCCCTGATAGGGCTTGGGTCCCATTCTCGAAAAGCGTCCCCTCAGCCGTGAAGATTCTACAAAAGTCTTGGGGGCCTCCGACTCCCGCAGGCTTCTGGTGGGGAGCGGCTGCCATGATTGCTCGTGGAATGGCCACGACGGAGCTACGAGATGGTAGTGGTCTCATGCTGATGCCTGCTTAAGTCTGAAACATCCAGAAACACTATAGACTACCAATTCGATCAGTTCCGGTAGCGCCCCAACATGACCCGGAAGAGAAGAACTTGCCCTCCCCTCTTTGACTGATGGTTCTTGTTGCCTGTCCCCTCTGTTCTCATTTAACAGAACTTTTTGGACTGCTGAAAGGGGTTGTGTTCTGAACGCTGGTTGGTGGAGACATTTAGACTATATTCTTGACCTACGTTGTCGCGTAATGCGCTTTATGACACGCCGCGTTAGCGCACCCGGAAGTGATCCGAGGCGCGGCACGCAGCGCGTAACGTAAGCATAACAGGTCATGTGACTTGTTAATAAAACTTTTCATTGGTTCATTTTACTTTTGTTAATTTAATGATGAAAAGCTTGGTCATATGACCTAAAAATTACGCTTTTTATTATTTTCGAACAATATTTTTTTTTCAAACATATGTTATAATATTCCAGGCTAATGTACTTTCCCGGAAAATTTACAACTGTCTTGCAAGTAAAATATATTCCTTTTTCGAGAAAAAGTGCGTTTCTTCCTTCCATGACGGAGCCGTTGAGTAAAAGAGATTCGGCCTGCTGTCTTAGTCGCCGATACGCCTGATTATCAGATTCTTATCGATCACTTTATGTTGCAGACATGAAAAACACAACTGCCCTTGACCATTTATCTTTACTGCGTTCCTACATATAAAACCTTTTATCCGTCATGTAATTGGACTGCTTTATTTCACTTGCCTTTTACTGATTCGAAAACAGTGACTAAAAGTAAAAACTTTACCAATGTAAATACTACTACCGTGTTTTGTTTTAAAAACCTTTATTGTGAAAATGTCAGTATACAAATACGGGCCTATAACCACGTGGGCCGGCCACGGAGCAAACTGAAATCGTATATGATGAGGAGACATTTACACTGTAGAGGAACGTAACGAGCGGGCCATTAGGTTGCAAGAACTAAGGTGTCTAACAGTTGCGGAATCGGTGGACATACATTTTGTAATTAAAATAGAACAGGGCCACTTACAATAACATTTTCTAGATATACATTTGCGGGCAAGGAGTTACGAGTCCCATTTATACCGGCGCCATTTTGGGCGAGGCCGGGCAGGTCCAAGATATAGTCAAAATGTCTCCACCAACCATCGGCCAGACCAGAACCCCTTTCGGCCCTTTATGCTACAAGATGGTGTCTTCCATTCAGAAAATATTGTTGGCAGCATTTTGAAAGGAAACAGAAACAGCCGTTCTCCTAGTGAGTTTCACATTGTTACATTTAGGAAGAATGTTGAAGAGTAGTATGTGGAAAATCTGAAGCCATTTTTCTACAAACTCTCAATCAGACTTGGATGGAAAAAAAAAACCTGAAGAATGTACAAACTGAAAACCAATTTTTGTCTGTATAGCACCAACAGTAACGCTTGAGTCAGCTTTGTGTCAAGCCGCCATTTTCATTCAATCAATAGCGTCCCCCTGCACACATTCAGGGACCTGATCGTGTCTTCAGATGAAACGGATTGTAGGAAAAGAAGCAGAAAGGAAAAGGCAAAAAGTTCCGCCGGACCTAGTGAAGCTGCAGCAGGTGCAAATAAGCTTCAGACAGTCTTACAAGCACTGCTCAGAACTCTCAACTGAGGCACTCAACATCCAGGACTTGCCATTCGGATCTTGGCGCCTTGTGCTGGTTCCGACCTATTCACACATCGGTCCACTACTGACATCACCTCATAAGCCAACGGGGCACCCCACGCCGACTTTCGGCGCAGCATTGTAGGATGGCCACACCAGTGCGGCAACTTGCTGGACACAACATCGGGGCCATCCAGATCTCGGCGCGTTCGACTCACTGTACCGCAACAGTGACCGCAACTCAGCTGGACACGCCGTCTTTCGGCGCAGCATTGTAGGATGGCCACACCAGTGCGGCAATTTGCTGGACACCACCTCAGTGCCATCCGGATCTCGGCGCGTTCGAGTCACTGTACCGCAACAGTGACCGCAATTCAGCTGGACACGCCGTCTTTCGGCGCAGCATTGTAGGATGGCCACACCAGTGCGGCAATTTGCTGGACACCACCTCGGTGCCATCCGGATCTCGGCGCGTTCGAGCCACTGTACCGCAACAGTGACCGCAACTCAGCTGGACACGCCGTCTTTCGGCGCAGCATTGTAGGATGGCCACACCAGTGCGGCAATTTGCTGGACACCACCTCGGTGCCATCCGGATCTCGGCGCGTTCGAGTCACTGTACCGCAACAGTGACCGCAACTCAGCTGGACACGCCGTCTTTCGGCGCAGCATTGTAGGATGGCCACACCAGTGCGGCAATTTGCTGGACACCACCTCGGTACCATCCGGATCTCGGCCCGTTGTGCTGCCTTCGGCCTATTCGCACATCGGTCCGCTACTGACGCCGCCTCACGTGCCAACGGATTTTCTACGCTTTTTGTAGCCCTATGCCGCATAACAGGTCATGTGACTTGTTTATAAAACTTTTCATTGGTTCATTTTACTTTTGGTTTCCTAAAGATGGAAGGCTTGGTCATATGACCTAAAAATAACACTTTTCATTGGTTTAGAACTTTTTTTTTCCCAAACGATGAAAGCCCCACCTTGTTTCTGGATCATTCAGACTGAAGCTGGCGTCAGCATGAGAGCACCACCATCTCGTGGCTCCGTCGTGGTCATTCCGCGAGCAATCATGGCAGCCGCTCCCCACCGGAAGCCTGCGGGAGTCGGGGCCCCCCAAGACTTTTGTACAATCTTCACGGCTGAGGGGACGCTTTTCGAGAATGGAGCCCAAACCCTAGCAGGCAAGCGTCCGAGTTCCAAAGTGTCCCAGGGCCATTTCAGTGGACCAGGCCCAAAACCGAGGAGCCGTCCGCCATTTTAAGAGCCATGTGGCAGCCGCCTATCGCTGCACTGCAAGAGTGGGAGCAACTCAACAACATGGTGAGCGAGACGCTGTAACCGCAAGAGCGGGCGCAACTCAGCTGGATGGCCGCCACCTGGGGAGGCCCGTTCACGCCGCCTCCCCCACGCCCCCCCCCCCCCAGGCCGCCGCACGCCAATTTTCGGAGCAGCATTGTAGGATACCAAAACCAGTGCGGCAGTTTACTGGACATCACCTGGGTGCCTGTCGTACATGTTGTGTCAGCCATGTGACACTGGACACAGACCGCTACTGACGAGGCCTCCCCCCGCACCACCCGGGACGCCCCACGCTGTTTTTCTGTGCTGCATTGTAGGATATCAACAAGAAGAAATACAGAGTTCCCCGGTAGCAGTCAGCTAAAGGACTGTCATAGGTCTCTCTCTTGTCGGGTCAAACAGTAAAAAAGTGAGTGTAGTGAACCCTCTCTTGGAATTTTTGGGGTATCTCACACAAGTCGCCGGTTGGACTACACTTGTAATCCCACCCGGTGATTGTTCAGTGTCATCATCGATACCCTGCCCCTGCGCCAGGCTGGCAGTGCAATGCCTGTCGGGCAACAATAATTGTTGCTCTTTGGCGGGGATCTTCTATTCCTTCGCCAAAGGGTGTGTGGATGTAAGGGGACCATGCAAGGAGGTAACAAGTGAATGTGCAAAAGTGAGCGTGGGTGAAATAAAAAGAGTCAGTAGAGTCCAAAAATTAGGATTTTAATGATATGGCTCACTGCTCTATTAAAAAAACAAGGGGTATAGAGGCAGAACTATCAAGGTAGTAAGCCTCATTCAACCCTTTGGTGAGTGGATGGTCAACATGTTTCTTGCTTATAGAGCAATTCGTCAGGACCAAGGGGTGCTCATATGATTTGCAAGGGCTCCCCCGTGGTCAGGGGGCCCAGTATACGACCTGGTAGGTGTCGTATGGCAGTCCTTTCCTCAGGACCCTTCCCAGGACTAAATGGGAGAGAGAAGAGAGAAGTATACTGTCAAGGAGAGACCAGAGAGACATCATAGACAAACGTGGAAACATTCGCGTTTTGTGACTGTCATAATGTACAGTGGGTGAGCATGCCTTTGGTTTGTTCAAGGCAGATCGCATGCTTAGTGGTATCCAACAAGGTTGGTTGGAAGCTTGTCATGCAGTAAAAACCTGTAAAAATCAAGGGCTATTACTGTGCTATCAGCATGCGCGATAGCTAGTGGTAATTGAGACAACATTTGTGGGGAGAAAAACAGTCTTCAAAACTCTTTCTTAGTGAAGTTTCAGAAAAGAACACTAGATGGAGTCAGTGTATGGGTAACTAACCCTTGGAGTGAACCATAACAACCGCCGAAATAATACAGTGATGGTAAAATTTAGAACAACCTTACCCGTATGTTATACTACGGAGGCTTCCTCGAGCTGACCGGGTGGGGCCAGGACTTGGTGGAGACCACCTGTTAAGAGGAAGTATCCCCGCCATGTTATCGATTGGCGGTCAATGCGTCTCCCCATTCAACTGCTTAAGGCTTGATCCCACCGTGGCGCTCAGAAAGAGGCGCACACGGGGGCGCAGAACGGAGCATATCTGCCTTACCTCGGAGTTCCTGGCGTGCCGTCCAGAACTCTGCACGTTGTGCTGCCTTGGGACTATTCGCACAAAAGACAGCTTCTAACCATTGTTGCTTTTTGTGTTGAGAAATGTTTAAATGTTTTTAGTTTTTGTTCCGTTCGTTAAAGTTAATAGTTAATAAAGTTTTATAACCTTACTTTGTTGGAGTGTTATCTATTTTTTTTAAAACGGGTGAATGGGGCCTTGAATCGGGTTATTGTCATGTGTGGGCTTTGGAAGTGTGCTGCTGCAGGATCGGACATTTCAAACTCAAATGCACGTTCTTTTTCTTACCTTTCCGAAGCATGGAGCGCAATAGCAAGCAGAGAAAGGGTGATGCACGTGTTGAACACTACCTGACCTGGCAAGTTGCTGGCAGTGCCCCCCCGCCCGCTCCTGAAAGAGGAAACACACACACCGCCGCCCCGAGTACTTCACAAATCTTTAAAAGACCATGCGCTTGTTCATGAGGCTTAAATGGTTTATCACCTCTTCTAGAACCCCTGCATCGACCCTCTGACGTTTCCTGGAAAAATTACCATGTAACACAATACCAAGCCCTGTCAGCTGAAACCCCCAAGGAATCGTGGGGCATATTATCAAGGGGGTTTATCTCCGCTTTTTTGGCTTTAAAAGCCTTGAAAGCGGAGATAAAATTATCTCCCTATTACCAAGCTGTCGCTAACACCAGTTAGTGACAGCTAAAAGGAGATAGCGACCATCTTGGGCCCCGCTTTGCATGTCAGTGATACTTATCACTAATGACATGCAAAGTGGCGTGCCAAGATGTTAGCGACTGGAAACAGTCCCTAACATCGCTACCTTCTATTACCAACTTTTGGAGATATCTCCAAAATCTAACACCTGCCCTGAGCAGTTCTTAGCCATGTTATCCAATGGGAGGTGGATAACATGGCTAAGAGCATTTGCTCGATAATACATGAATATCGCTGACTTTTCTGCGATAATAGCAAGGTTTATCTGCGATAAAAATCGCCGATGTACGGCGATAATTTTTGTCTCTAAACAAGTTAGAGACAAAAATTATCGCTAGTTGTTCGTAATATGCCCCCGGGTTTTTGCTTGCAGAAATCGGGAGGCGGGAGACTAGCACTGAAATCAGTAGTCACACGCCTGAATCGGGAGGGTTGGCATGTCTGAATTCTCTACAGCTGGGGCCATAAACTACATCCGCAGGGTTAGGTGATAGCATGGGACCAGCCTGGCATCTAAAATGGCTGCCGTGCACGACAAAATTGTGGCATTGGAAAAAAGGCAAGATGGCGCAGCCGCTGGAAGAGATGTATCAACATATATCAGCCTCCTCAGCCACCCTCAGGAAACATAGGGGATTAGGATACGTCTCCCGCACCCCCTTATACCTAGTAATTTAATTAACGAAGCACAAAATGGCGAATTCCCGTTTCGCTACCAGTTTGCGGCCCAGTTCGCGGCCCGTGAAGCGCTTCTACCGTGAAAAATCATTTTTTTTAATTTTCCCCACGGGACCCTTTAATAACCCCAACAACATTCCTAGGGGGTCAAGAGGGGGATACCTTGCCCCCTTTCATTAAATTCCCCTTTCGTTTTTCACCTCTTCTTCTCTCTCGATCCTACCGAGAGACAAGATGGCGGCCGCTCCGGACTGTTTAGAATGTTGACAGACACCGGAGAGCCAATCAGCTTTCTGCGCGCAAAGTTCCGATAAGCGAAAAGTAAGCGGACCGGATCGCTGCCCGGAGCGCTGTTACAGATATATATCTTGATTTAAACGTTAATTTCTCAAAATCCACTGAAGCACATATATTGAGACCTAGCAAAGGCACATCGGGCTAACAGTCCCTACAATTTTGCCAAGTTTCGTGCAAATCCATTCAGCCGTTCGAGCTAAAAGTGAGTCCAACCGCCCTATGGAAAAATGAATGGGAAAAACGCGTTTTGGGACCCCCCTTTTTTCTCAGGCCCCCCTTGACGAACCCCCCCCAAATTT
This sequence comes from Lissotriton vulgaris, assembly GCF_964263255.1. NCBI lineage: Eukaryota > Metazoa > Chordata > Amphibia > Caudata > Salamandridae > Lissotriton > Lissotriton vulgaris. The sequence continues at coordinate 290,838 of NW_028252992.1, forward strand.
TTAGGGGCTGCTCAGAAACAACAAAAATGTGCCATTTTCCTGAAAATTTCAGCCGATTCCGTCCACAAACGCCAAAGTTATTAGGCATAGAATTTTCAGAAATCCCATAGGGAAAAAATCCTAACTATATATACCTACTGGCGATAGCCAGTAGGTAATATATATATATATATATATATATATATATATATATATTGGCACGCTTAAACTTTGCACATGGTGTGTGAATAAAGTAAAACTTTCTACAAACTGACCTGTTGCTGTGTATGGGGTGAGAAGAAACGTAGCAATATATATATATATATATATATATATATATATATATATATATATATATATATATATATATATATATATATATATATATATATATATATATATATATATATATATATATATATATATATATATATATATATGAACATGTTAAATATTGGATGCGTTTCATCGATGACATTTTCTGTGTGTGGGAGGGTGACATCAGTAGTGCTCGGATTTTTGTTGATGATCTCAACAAAAATCGTTTCAATCTATTTTTCACTTCTAATATCAGTGTAAGCACTGCTGAGTTTCTGGATGTGTCCATTAATATCATCAATGACCAAATCATTACTGCCCTCCACAGAAAGTGTACTGCTGGCAACAGTATACTACATGCCAGTAGTGGCCATCCTAAACATGTGATTATGAGCATTCCGCTGGGGGAACTGCTACGCCTTAAACGAATTTGTAACACCCAGGCGAAATTTGAGGAAGGGGCATCAACAATGCTTACGAGACTGCAGGCCAGAGGATACAGTAAATCCTGTCTCGATATTGCATTGAGGAAGAGTGGTGAGAGAACCAGGGACTCTCTCTTATCACCCAAACCCCTTGATACTGACAACTCCTCTAATTCATGCAGACTCATAACAACTTTTAGCCAGCAGCACCGCAAAATCAAATCCATTATTAGTAAACATTGGGCAGTCCTTAAAACCGATGCAGTACTACGTGATTTAACTCCCGATAAGCCTACTATCACTTTTAGGCGCGCATTCAGTATGCGGAGTAAATTAGCACGACCTAGCCCTGAACTACCTGTGTTGGATCAGTGGTTTGGGAGAAGGGGCTTCCACAAGTGTTCCTCCTGCCGAGCGTGCAAGTTTGGACAGAATACCACGCATTACCGCACTCCTTTTGATGACATTGATTGTTTAATCAAAGGCAATTACAACTGCCGCACTGAGTTTGCGGTATACGTCCTAACTTGCACATGCGGCCTACGTTATGTGGGCAGCACCGGTGCACAGGTGCATGTTAGAATACTTCAGCACCTTAGAGCCATAGTTAACCACGACGGAGCATATCCGGTGGCGCGTCATTTTAACATCAGGCATAATAGGGATCTGTCATGCTTAAACTATTATGTTATTGACGCCGTGGCCCCCCTCAGACGAGGAGGTGACCGTGAAAAACGGCTGCGCCGGTTGGAAACCCAATATATCATAAAGCTCGACAGCAAACAACCAAACGGGTTGAACGCAACAGAGGATTTGCACAACTTTCTGTAAGGAAGACACGTTCCTGCACCTACACTCTGCACCAAATTTTTGGGTATACAGTAGACAAAACGTGAGCACTATCAATAGAATTGTATATAGTGTGTAGATATATGAAATCCTGTACAACAGCATCTAATTTTAGATACCCTGTAGTTTTGTTCTGTTTAAAGTCTGGCTGCGCCTGTCTTTTTGTCAGCGCAGTTTTTTTAAAACAAACACTTGGGACTTTTTCTTCTTTTGGTATTTTATGTGACAATGGTTATTACTTTCTAGCACTTTTAATTATATTTTTGTATATATACTTACAACACGTTGATATAAATAGTTCCTATATACTTAAAGTTCGTGGACATATGAAGTAGGTATGGACATACACACATAGTGCCACGCATAGGAAATTACAATCACGATATTGTTGTAAGTGCACATCACACTTAGGTGCTGTTTTGGTGTTTTAAGTCAACATGAGACATGGTTTGAACAACTAAATGCGGTGCATTGCTGTAATTCAAATGAAATATTGTATGCTGGTCTAACATATATTTTGTTGGTAAAGATGCATGGATTTAATGTTCCTTCTGTTCGCATTCATGCGGGTATTTTTAGATCCAATGTTTATAACATAATTGTCAATGATGCAATTACACAACATCATTCATGTAGAATGAAGTGCTACAATGAAATATTCACGCATTCATGCGGTCATACATTGTTTTAAATATCCAGGTATACTGGTATTGCATATTTAGTCATGTATATGAAGTGACCAATGTATATATGTAAATAGACAAATATATGTGTCATTACTGGTATTCCAACATGGCGCTACAATGCACCGGTCTTTGAATTAAGGCTCTGTTGTTTTAAATGTTTCACCATGTGACTCACGGTTGGAGGTGGGACCCGGATGGGTGTGTCCACACTGCAAAGAATATATAAAAAAGTTTCCACTTGTGCAATGTGGTGTGTGAACAAGACTACGTCAGTAGTCGAAACGTTGCATTTGGAAGGCACAAGAACGAAATAAAACATCTTGCCTGGAAAAAGCGTGGGGTCTGTCTCTTCTCTCGCCGCCGTGTAGTGGAGGTCTGAAGATTTGTGCTGATATATATATATATATATATATATATATATATATATATATATATATATATATATATATATATATATATATATATGTTATCTTTCGTGCTTTCGTGTGGAAATACTGTTGTGCCGCCGCTGTCTCCAAACATCAAACAAAACTTGTTGGGACCAGGATCGGTCCGATACTAATACTTCATTCCAGGATTTCCCATGGAGACAAGAGCAGCAGGGTGAGGGCTTGTGGGATCAGCAGTAGTGATGCCCTAAACAGTGATGTAACTGACAGGAACGTGAGCACTATCCACATGGGGGAGGTACTTACCGCAGGTGCTCCAATCCTTGCCAAGCCCCCTGCATGTTCTTCGCCTATCACAGCGATGCAGGCATTATTTTAAAACTGAACTCCGACAGCACTGTTTGTTTGGGGAAAGGCGTCTGAAGAAAGAAACTCTCCGAAATGCATTATGCCGTCCAAATAAATCCAATGGTCCAATTAAGCCCGTGTGTGTGCCGGTTCTTTCATTGAAGAGGCCTTGGTTGTTATATTTCGGTGCATGGCCACTAAAGCACCTTTGGCACCCCACCCTAAAGCAGTGCAGCAGGACAAGTGGCAACTTTTGTTCTCTTTCATGTGGAAATACTGCTGCACCGCCACTGTCTCCAAACATCAAACAACACTTGTTGGGACCAGGATCGGTCCGATACTCCATTCTGGGATTGCCTGTGGAGACAAGAGTGGCAGGGTGAGAGCTTGTGGGATAAGCAGTAGTGATGCCCTAATCAGTGGTGTAACTGACAGGAACATGAGCACTATCCACATGAGGGAAGGTACTTACCGCAGGTGCTCAAATCTTTGCCACGCCCACGCCCTGCTGGCCCAAACAAGCCTGTGTGTTTGCCAGTTCTTTCGTTGGAGAGGCCTTGGTTACACCAAATTTGGCAGAGAGGTAGTCCTCAGTTCTGACTTGTGCCTTTTGCATATCTGGTGTCAATCTGTTCAGTAGTTTCTTTGAAAATTACGGTTAAAGTCATTTATATATCTATGGGCGCAGAGGAACCGCGGATTGTGCGAGGATTGGCCTCGCAAGATAAGCGCACTGTCCCGATCACGCGCTCAATTCTAATTGGCTGTCAAGCGGTTGTGAACATTCAAAATCAGGAACTGTTGGCAGCCATTTTGTGCCTCAGTAGAAGAGAGGCTGAGGAAGTCATTGAAATATGTGTGCAACGTGTGAAAAGGGGGCAGGCTAGACACACCCTGACTCCCTAGACCTGATCAGGGGGTCACATAAGGACCCGTAGGGACAAAAAAGTAAGATAGTATTTTTTTTTTTAATTTGTGGAATGCGCATAGGATCCACGCGGTGCACAGACATATCGACTCCAAAATATCGATTGGACATAATATCGAGTTGTAAATATAGAGAGGACAAAATATCGACAGGACAGAATATAGAAAACCAAAATATCGTTTTTAAGGTAAGTGATTAATATCGACTGTTAAAAATATAGAAAGTTAAAATATCGAAGTATATAATATAGATAGTTAAAAATATCGATTTTTTAATAATATCTAATTTTTTATAGTGTCTTTTTATGTTATATTATGTGTGAAAAGTGTGTATTTATGTTATAATTAATTTTAATTAATGAATTTTGTTTTTATAATTATTGCGTAATTTAATTCTGTAGCAGGTTGTTGGTTTATAGGGGAATAGGGTGGGAAGTAATTTAATTATAATTAATTAAATATGTAAATTTATTATTGATAGTAATTTTTAATTAATTGTTAATTAATTTATATTTGTTAATTAATTAAATTGTAATTGGTAATTAATTTTAATTAATTGATTAATTGGTAATTATGTAAATTTTACTAATTTATTTTCTGTAGCGGGTTGTGGGTTTATAGGGGAATTGGGTGGGAAGTAATTAAATTATAATTAATTAAATATGTAAAATTATTCATTGGTATTTATTTAGAAATAATTATTAGTTAAGTATTTATGGGTAATTATAAATTTTTTATTTGCCAATTAATTTAATGTAATTTATTAATTGTTAATTAGGTTAATTTTAATAATTTATTTTCTGTAGCGGGTTGTGGGTTTATAGGGGAATAGGGTGGGAAGTAATTTATTAATAATTAATTAAATAATTAAATGTATTTAAATTTATTTATTTGGAAATAATTGTTAAATAATTTTTAATTATTAAATAATTAATTGTTAATTTTTAATTAATTTGTATTAACAGGTGATCAATTGAAATAATTATTGTTAATTAGTAATTGTAATATATTAATTATTATATTAGATAAAATGTATAATTATTTTTAATTAATTATTTATTGATATTCACTTTTACATTTTTAAATAATATATGAAGTATTTACTTTCCCTAATGTTGTATTCTCTGGAGTGGGAATAGTAATTTTAACCCTTACGCTATCTAAAGCTTTCCCTACTGTTGCACTCTTTGGAGTGGGAATAGTAATTTTAACCCCTACACTATCCAACGTTTTCCCTACTGTTGCACCCACTGGAGTGGGAATAGTAATTTTAACCCCTACGCTATCCAACGCTTTCCCTACTGTTGCACTCTTTGGAGTGGGAATAGTAATTTTAGCCCCTACGCTATCCAACGCTTTCCCTACTGTTGCACCCACTGGAGTGGGAATAGTACTTTTTACCCCTACGCTATCCAATGCTTTCCCAACTGTTGCACTCTTTGGAGTGGGAATAGTAATTTTTACCCTTACGCTATCCAACGCTTTCCCTACTGTTGCACTCTTTGGAGTGGGAATAGTAATTTTTACCCTTACGCTATCCAACGCTTTCCCTACTGTTGCACCCACTGGAGTGGGAATAGTAATTTTTACCCCTACGCTATCCAACGCTTTCCCTACTGTTGCACCCACTGGAGTGGGAATAGTACATTTTACCTCTACGCTATCCAATGTTTTCCCTACTGTTGCACCCAATGGAGTGGGAATAGTAATTTTAACCCCTACGCTATCCAACGCTTTCCCTACTGTTGCACTCACTGGAGTGGGAATAGTAATTTTAACTCCTACACTATCCAACGCTTTCCCTACTGTTGCACCCACTGGAGTGGGAATAGTAAATTTTACCTCTACGCTATCCAACGTTTTCCCTATTGTTGCACCCACTGGAGTGGGAATAGTAATTTAAACCCCTACGCTATCCAACCCTTTCCCTACTGTTGCATTCACTGGAGTGGGAATAGTAATTTTAACCCCTACGCTATCCAACCCTTTCCCTACTGTTGCACTCTTTGGAGTGGGAATAGTAATTTTTACCCTTACGCTATCCAACGCTTTCCCTACTGTTGCACTCTTTGGAGTGGGAATAGTAATTTTTACCCATACGCTATCCAACGCTTTCCCTACTGTTGCACCCACTGGAGTGGGAATATTATTTTTTACCCCTACGCTATCCAACGCTTTCCCTACTGTTGCACCCACTGGAGTGGGAATAGTAATTTTAACCCCTAAGCTATCCAACGCTTTCCCTACGCTTGCACTCTTTGGAGTGGGAATAGTAATTTTTACACTTTTGTTATTGTACGTTAATAATATTGGCTATTATTTAATTATGTTTTGTTACTATATATATATATGTTTTAACAAATATGAATAAAAAAAACAAAATCATTAATTATTATAAGTTAATTTAAGTATTTTTAAGTATATTTTAGTAATTTATTTTTAATAATAATTTATCATTGTTTTTAGTAAAGTCGATATTTTTTAAAACTATATTTTACAAAACTATATTTTTAACTCGATATTTTTGTACTTACCTGTTTGTAGATAGAAACTCGATATTTTGACTGTCGATATTTTGTCAACGATATTCTTGATGGTCGATATTCTGTCCCTCGATATTATGTCAGTGATCTGATCCACGCATTTTGCCCCCGAAAAAAAAGAATCATGTATTTTTGAGATATACATCAAGCTTATGTGTATAGATGTTGGGTGGCTTTAAAAAGAGCCCTTGTGTTTATGGAGAGATTTTAGTACTTACAAGTAAGTAACGATGCAGAGTCTAAAGTTCATGAGAAAGACTCTGTTGCCTTCATCTGTAAAATGTATAGCATCTCTCCTATAGATGCCATGCATATTCAAACGCAGACTCATTCTATAGTCTCGGAGAAAAGTAGAAACAGATTTATTCACATTTTTTCCTAGTTTTCTCAATCTGTGGACAAAATAGATTGGAGCAGTTTCATTTCTGCCTTTAGCATATGTTACAATAGACAAAGGGAGTTTGGGGAAAAAGTGAAATTAAAACAGAAAAGAAATGATTGGTTGTTTGACAACATTCTACACAGAAAACTAGGGTGCATGTTTCTGTTTTTAAAAGCATGATTCTTATTGGTTATCAGAATGTGATTGAATATAACATTACATAGGATAAGGTAGTATATTAAGAAGTCGAGTATACTTGCTGTTTTTTATAGCAACGTTGTGTGGTGAACTTTTGCCCCCCAGCCAGTTTTCCTATAAGGAAAACAGGATGCATTTTTAAAAATAAAATGAAAAGCAACCTTTTCTTTTTTTAAGAGTAGGCAGTGGTCCCTGGGACCTATGCCGACTCTTAAAAAATGTTGGCACACACATTCACAAACAGGACCCTTTCTCATTTGTGAATGGATTATCACCTCCTTCACGGAGTCGGAAACATATGAATGTTTTGCAACAGCATTTCTGTCGTAAAACATTCATACAAGCCCCTGAGACTCAGTATTAAGAAGGGACAAATACCAACTCGCAAACCCTATTTTGCGAGTCGGTAATAGTTTACTGAGTCGCAAAATAGGGTTAGTACATGTTGGAAGCTCATCGGAAACGGCCCGATTCTCCGTTTGCGACTGGTAAAAATGGTCGTACATGTGGCCGTATGTGCCTAAGAGCTCTTAGTAGACAATCGTTGTTAAAAGGAATACAAAGCATAAGCAGTGATGTACATGAGGGTAAACGAACAAAGAAACAATATACAGTTTATATAGTTAGTGGATTAAAAGTACTGAGACCAAGGATCAAGTATTTGTGAATCTAAGTCTATAAACAAGATGAGCACAAATGATATTCCAAGTCAATGTTTTATAGGCAGGTAAACCACAAGAAGACTGTGATTAAGGAGGAACATGCCTCCTGAAAAGTAGTAATGTCATCTCTCTTTTGAAGGATGAATGCTGTGAATGGATTGCTTTATAGAGTTCCAGTCAAGAATCTGATTTAAGGTGCGTTGTTTAATTAAAGATGGGTATCTCCAGTAAGAGGTTGTCAGTGCTGCATAGTTGGTGGAATACTTCTGCTTTTTAGCCAAGAAGAGGTGTGTGCTATCGGATTGTATGATTTGTTTGTTTGATACACCAACTTCTAGGGGGCTTTACCTCCCTTGGCAACCCACCTCAGATGAAGAACCCCATTTCGACCAGCCTCTTGATCCAGAGTGGGTTGGTAACAGCTGTTGCTGTCCAGCTTAGATCCGCAAGATCAGTGTTGTTCTTATTAGTTTCACACAAGAATTTCGCCTGCTGAAAACACCTGAAACCTCCTTGTGAAAGTATAGGAGAAAATGAGGAATTACCAAGGAAAGCAGACCCTGAATTACTGATTCCACAACTATTCCTTATTTCTTAGTGGACCCTCAGATTCTAATATGTAATGAACCAGATTTTCCTCAACTCTGGAGTTAACTACCCCCTGCATGGATAACTTCAGCAATAGGGAAAATCAACCCCATTTAAAGGGTCAGACCGAACTGATATGTTCATATCGATAATTCCAAGATATAACGAGCAGCATAATGGAGTGTGGATTTGAGAGGAGTAAGGTTAATTTTAGGAATACTACAATGAAAGGTTTTAAGGTAGTTGGTTCTGGATCTGGAAAGTATTAGGGCTTGTACAACTTATTTGTTCCTGTAAAAATTATTTGAGTCAAGTCAGCAACTAATATATAAAAATCCTTTGCTATATTTGACAGGCAAAAAACCTTTAGGAAACAACTGGGCCTACCTGAGGGGTATGTGGGGGAAGGCAGAGAGGTGCACCAATACAATGACAGTAGATATGCAATATTATAGCAGGATAACTACTACCCTCATACTCTTTTGCACTCGGGCTGTCATCTAAGCATCATTTATGCAGGTACTTTGTTAAAAATCAAATGATAGGATGAAAGAAGTCAGAGGTCAGTAATAGGCATTTAATACAACATAGGGTCTAAAGACACACTGGGCCATCATGCTAGGTCCATGCAGGTGCTGGCATCTGCCACCCTGAAGCAGGATTGATCACCTTTTTGAGGATTGTCTGCCTTTCTGGCATGGGTCTCTCTACCTTAACTGCATCTGCGAATGTGGCAGATTCATTTTGGGCCAGGGCTGAATGCTAAATGTATGTAGTGTTTTGTTTTTCCGCTCTCCATTCATTCTTATACAATACAAACAGCATAATAGCCAATGTTTTCTTTCCCTGCGGGGACCACAGTAGAAGAACTGTTTAAGGCTTCAGCAGCGGAAAACCTGTGGTTTCCACACTGATAAATGGAGAAGGGTTAATGGACAGGGTGACTACTGTCATTAGTGGACTCGCTTCCTCTGCAAACTACTAAATGACCCCCTCAGTTTTGTTGAATTTAAATTACAGTTTAGAGTTACAAACCAAGGTCTCGGTTTGCTGTAGATTCATTCCTCCAGCAAGACGGCTACAAGAGTTAAGGATCTAATTTATATGATTTTCGCATAGGACAGCACAGCAAGGCGCCTTGCTGCTCTGCCCTACGCCAAAGTGGAAGGGCAGTAATGCACCGTATTTATCCAATAGGGTGCATTATTGTCCTTTCTCTCTACCAAGGGGCACGGGTGCCTCTGTTGCATGAAGGATTGCTTTTGTGCGGGAAGGGGCACCTTCCTGCACAAAAAAATCCTAAGAGGTGCTTACCTCTTTCTCTGTGTGCTACAGAGCCCAGCGCACAAGAAAAGAGGAAAGAAATGAGGCAAAATAAACATATTTCTCCTCATTATGTCTCACCTCGACAGGCGGAAGGGTTTGGCGATTCCGCAGGTTTACATCACTTTGTAAATCTGGGTCAGTGTCAAATTTCCACTGCAACTCCCATGTAACTCTTCCTGGGCGCAGAGTAAGGCGATGCAGTGATTTGCGCTTCGTCAGCTTACTCAAAGCCATGCAGTGTGGCTTCTTAAATCAAAATGAGAGCCTTGAGTCACATATGTATCACTTTACGTGGTGTGAAAATTATGCAGGGCTCTCATAAATAAGCCCCTAAGTTCACATACAAGAAGGGTATCTAAAGTCATCACCTACATTTTGTTAGAAATTAGCTTAAGGCCTTCATTAAGCGTGTCTGGAAATTTGATAGGGCAGTTAATGGGAGATAATGGCTGTGTCAAAATTACAAGATAACTCGGCAGGTCCTTGTTTTTAACCCAGAGACTGCTAAAAGCAACCTCATTCTCTGGATGAAACTGTTCGGGAAATGAAGAAAGATCTGTGAAATTGGGTTTAAGCTTTCCAATTCTACCTGCTATTCCTCATTTTGTTACAGGTCCCCCTGGTATCAGTAACTCCTGGAGACAAAGTTATCACACTTCATATCAAGGCCCAGAGACCGCTAACACTCATCTACTCAATTACAGTAGCTTACTACTACCCTAATAGTCATGCTCTATCTAGGCATCACCTCTGCAGGCACTCTTTTTAAAAATCAGATGGAAAGAAGTCAGAGGTCAGTCATGGGCATTTAACACGACTCAGAGAGTAGCACTGAGTAAAGCCTTTGCTCAATGATCAGAAAGAAGAGGTGGCAGGTGGGTCAGAAACTGTCCACACGAGTTTGAGAGAAAAGAGAAGGCTGACCCTGGCCAGAGTGAGAAAGGAGATGCAAGCAAAAGCTGTTCTCCAAATCTCCAATGAAGAGGGATGAGTCCAAATAACAGCTTTTCAATGGAAAGTCAGTCCTAATCAAAATTACAAAGATGGTATCAGCTCTGTAAATATTTTTTATTGTGAATTTTTCACAAGTGCACAAGTCTGGAAAGGCAGCTGGTTATGGCCCAAATCTAAAAATAGAGGAATGACAAGAAAATCAGAATTGGGCAGGATCCGGGAAATACTGAGACACCAGTTCACAAAAATGAAACAATTGACAAGAAAAGGGATACAAAAAATAAATCGCAATCACAATTTGAAAAAGAAAGTACATCATGGAGAACATAAGTTAAACATAGGAAAAAATAAGAAATGAGGGGCAGCCAAGACCTAAAATAATAATAATGGAGGTTTATGCCTACTAATAAATCCTCCTGTTTGTTGAACTGTCTCCCGTTTCTTTGGCCTGAGTTCACGCTACAGTAAACTTTTTTTGAATCAATAGCCGGTTGTCTCCACTGGCAAACGCGCCACCTTTCACTGGAATGAGTTCCCAGTAAGGAGTCTTCTTGATGTGGATATATATATATAGATATATATATATATATATATACTTTTTTCAACAATAACTCGTGCCCTAAGGTCACTAAAACTCTCCCCCCTCCATGCACAGTTTCCTCACCAATAATTTCACTGCAAATGTTGCAGTGATATCATCAATTATGTCATTGAAGACGTCATGAGTGATGTAATATGTGGAGTAATTAGCAGTACATGGTGAGGGAGGGAGCTATAGTTACCTTAGGGCAGCGATACTCAAAGTATGGCCCAGGGGTCACATGCTGGCCACCTGACCTATAAATGCGGGCCTGTTGTTCAAAGAATCACTGGGATGCAGTTTACTCGACTCCACTAAACTTTAAAAACAATTAAATAAATGTGCAAGCATTTTTTTAATGTTCATTGAATCTTGCAGCAAAAGTGTTAAATATAATAAAGTGAATTCAAAAAGTGTATTTCATTAAACTGCAGACCCGTTTCACTTTAGTATGTCAGTTTATATCAGTGCATTGAAAAATATTTTTTTAAAGTGATAGTTTTCAAACAGGAATTTAGAAACTTTAATGCTTCCACCCACCCTGACAATAATGCCAGTAGTGAACTAAGAGGCAAATCAGTTGTTATGTGCACCCTTTAGGCAGACTGTTTTTCTGTTACACAGAAACGCATTATACTTTATTAAATTAAACACAGAAGGTTTTTTACAGTGAAAATCCTGAAGTCTTGTATTTGGAGGTCTTCTTATATGTGATAATGAGGTAAAAGGAAGGAAAATGAAATCAAACAATTGCCTCGGATCATACTGTTTGATCAGGTGGGGAAGCTGGGGTTGAACCAGATTTTATGGTTTCACATTGTGCAATTCAGCCACTAAATGAACATGCTTTGCTTCCCCTACACGCACCTTACCTCACCCTTCCCCCTCGACAGCCACCCTGCTGGCTTCAATGCGGCTAATCAGTCCCATCACAGGCCAAATATTTTGACCCCTTGGAAACTGTTTTTGAGGTGCTGTGCTTTTTAGGGTTTAAAACATTGCATCGTTACTGAACATTTCACCTAACTATAACATTATTTTAATCTTTGTTCTTTTAGTGATTTTTTTTAACATAAAGTAATATTTAATCATCATAGGTAAATCTAACCCCCAGCTCTGCACTGCCTTTGGCCATGGGTGATTGTGGGGGTGGTGGAGGGTGTTGGCTGCAGGGCCTGGCCTGTGTCCGCTGTACCGTCATTAGTTGAAAAAACGTATTTGATCTTTGTTGATGACAATTGGGTATGCCTTTCTTGAGCCAATGCAATTTTCTCCATAATCCACCAGTGGGCTAATATTGGGTAAGCTAGGGAAAATCTTAAAACAGAAACAGAGTGATCAGAAAAAGCCTATACATGATTTCTAGAAGAAAGTTTAGAAACAGTTGCAGGGCCTAAACATAAATCTATACATAAGACTGATCTAATTTTCTTTGAATAACACAAATACTTTCTGAGAGATGGGTTTAGTTTATGCCATATGTATTGTACCCCTAACATGGTGCATACATCATTAAGAATGTGTTCTGTGCACTTCTTATACTGCGCACAGCGAGGATTAGATGAATTCATACTTGAAGAAGAAAGGGAAGTAAAGTCTCTTCCCAAAATAGGTATCCCTGGGAGATTGCATGGCTCTCGCTGCAGTGATTGAAGTGATTGGACATTATCATGAATAGAACCATAAGCGGAGGCAGTATTGTATCTCAAATGGTTTGGCACCAAGGGGCCAATAACCCAGAACCCCCTTCATCTTTCAACGGTGGCATACAGCTGACGACGGCAGTGACTTAATGAGTGCTCGCTGATGAAAACAAACATTGTTTGGCCCAGTGGTAGTTCCATTTATTTCCATCTTTACTCCGGGTAAAAGGTGCATCTTGAAACAGAATAATTGATGTATCATATTGTTGCAAGCTTAAAAGGAGAGCATCCTGAATACGTCTGTTATTCAAGCCATTAACATTATGGCTAACTATTAATAGTTCCATATCACTTCGCCCTTCTTCCCTGTTTTTCCCCCTAAATAAGACAAAGCAAAGCACTTTTGAAATTGGAAGCAAAGGTCTCGCCTTTTGCTTTTCTATGATTAAAATTGCCGTATCTTTTGGCTGCATCCACGAAATTGTTCCCCCATGCAGTGACCTACCCCTCCCTAAAACCCCCTTCATCAACCTCCCTCAACCAAAACCCACCACCATCCACCTTCCCTCCTCTCTCCTGGCTTGTAACCCCTGGAGGTTAAGTGTGTCCTCCCTGCACCAATGACGGCATGACGTTACCATTCTTCACCATTCACTCCATCTAAACAGGAAACTCTCAGCATCAGCTGTATTAGTAAAGATATTGAACATATAGAACACCACCACACACACAAAACCATCAGCTTGGCTAATGTAACAGGTGTGCTTGGGCACCCCAAGCTCTTAAAGTCTCAGATAAATGTTTCAATTCCCATCTTTTCCTTGAGGATTCAAGTGTCATGACCAGGAAAACCTTAAAGATGAAATCACATACTGTTTTTACAGATTTCAAATGGATAGCTTTTTCTAAAATCTTGGAAACATACCAGGATATCTCGAGGTTTGATTCCGTCCTTTGGGGCCATCGAGGGCACCCTTTGTGCCCTTGCAATTAAGTGATCCAATTGGGATATGGACAAAACACATTTAGATAATAGTTTACTGACTTCTTCAGATAAGTCCTTGTTTTTACCAAACGTGTCATGAATTTCCAAAGTCTTAAATTGGATCGCTTGGATCTATTTTCTTGCCCCCATACTTTATCCTTAACTTGCTGCATATCCTTAAGAAGTCGGTAAAAGGTGTCCAAACAGGACTTTCAAATCACGTATGCCACAAGATTAAGGGTCCATCCAATGAATGAATAGTTGGTTGACATCAAGTCAGTGATTCGACTCTAAGCAAGGGATTTTGAGAGGGTCTACATCAGCACAAATTAAGCTACCTGGCTTTAATTCAAAGTTATATCTCCCATTAAGAAGAAATGAGGGCAGTAGCAGGATTGTCTACATGGTCCATAAATGATGAAGCATTAACCCGATTACCAAGGAGAACGGTACAAAAAATATTTATGTGCATGCATCCGTGTCCAACAGTGAGTAAGAAGGAAGTTCCAGGTTGTGTGTTCCCATTGGCAATTGTACTAACACCAAAAGAAGAGTGTCAGTCAAGCTCTGCAAAAGTCAGTCTGACAGACACTATTCTTCTCCAAAAAAGGTGATGTGCATGGCCCCTTCTCCCATATAGACAGGCCAGTGCTGTGTAAAATTGGCTTGGATTGGGAAAAGGCATGGAAACGTTTCTCACTCCTGTTGGAATAATACTACAAGGTTAGTGATCTCATTCCAGTCTGCTTGTTAGGTGATGGTTTGATATCAATTCAGACACAAAACTGTGATCTAACCAATGTATTATCTGTCCTACTCATTCGTATGATATGATAGTAGCTAGTCCAGGGTAAGCTCTAAATTATGTGTGGTTTGCTTATACTTTACTTGAAGCCAAGTCCCTGAATGGAATTCCACAGGTCTGTCCCCAGGGTTTCCTTATTGTTCCCGAACAATTTCCAAACCATGGTATTGTCTGTACCCAATAGTTTTGGATATGGGGGTGTATGATATGAAAGTGTTGTTACATTCCATATAGGTGCCATAATATAGGCCTCAGCAATCTCATTACCCTTCACCTATATCCTCTCCCTATGTTACACTTGTCATGGTTTACAGGGACTGATCTTTTACCTAAATATTACACTGCATTCAAAACGAGGGTTATCCCTAGTTCTAATTCTCATACATTATACATTTGGATTCTTGGAAGCACAGCAGGCCTACCCTCTCCTGCATAAAATCTATGTATAAAGTTCAAGCCCGATGTCATCCTTAGGCCAACACAGTAATACAGCAAGAGAGGACCCCTGGGGATACCTATGTGTATTTATACATCACATCTTGCAAAGATAGACAGAGGAGACCGAGACTTACCGGCCGACACAAGGACCAAAGCCGCTGATGTTCCTGCATGCAGATACTCCAGCTCACAGTGGTCTAACATCCCTCGCTGGGTGTCCAACTCGAGACCAGGATGGGGCTCCATATTCTCCCGCTTCAGGTGATGTGTTTGACTAAATCCTAGAGGGATTCTTGGCTTAACACCTACTTCCATGATAGGTACACTTAGGTACTTCTAGTTAGGGAGGCATCGTAGGAGTACGCATCTTTTATCATTTGTTTTATATACTTGAATATATTCATGATTATAGTAAGATGATAGAACTATACCAACCATTTACCTTTATAGTACTGTTAATCATTTATATCTTATACTGCTAGGTGTTGTTGCAGCACATCTATTCTACACCAGAATAACAACTTTTCAATAAATGCTTATTGAAAAAGCCCAGCCTGTTTATTCGGTGTATCTCTCTGAGACAGACTAAGTAAGCATGAGTGACTGAGCGAAAGGTAATATATTTTTTCCGCAGTCCTGAGAGATAAGGTCTGTCATGTTCGATGGTTGCCGGAAACTATTCTTTCACTTGTTGGAGGAGATTCTAGTGGCACTGTGAGTTAATTGGTACAAAAAGAGCCAACATACCCGGTGGGGGTGATCAAAGTTCGTCTGACACCAATCCTACAGTGTATGTTGTCTAAACGTGCAGATCCTGTATACTTTTTATAGGAACTACACAACAGTGTTCACTAGCAAAGGACTTATTTCATGTTGGTGGATGGTATACCAAAGCAACATGTATAATTTCTATTGGTTAAACTGAAATGTTTGCATGAGTTATTCAAATGAGACCGGTTTTATAGTCTGTACTTCATGTATTGCTAGTATTCATCTGTAGAAAGTAGCAACCCCTCCATGTTTACTTTTGATCTTTTTTGCCATAAGTATTCTGTAATCATCTAAAATTTATAAAAGCAAGATTGGGCCTGGTGCATTATTATTCTATGTCCCATTATAAAATGTAGAGCTAGTCTTTGTTTACAGATGGGATTAGTAAGGAGCACTCTGTGTTCCTTCATGGACCTCGAATTGATCAGGGTGAGTTTAATTTCCAGCTAAACCTACCCCTTTGTCTTATATATTTCTCTGGTGCCCCAACCTCCTCCAGCACTCCTGCCCTTGACTGCCTAGATATTAGGAACCTCTCCCGGCCTTGTTCCCCATTCTTCCTTATTCTCCTGGCTCCATTAAGAGAGTTGTCTTGATTTGTGTTCCTTCCTATTGTGTACTCCTCCTCGGCTAAGTCCTATTTAGTGCAATCCACTCCTTACCCAATGAAGTCATTGTAAAGGGTTCCCTATTGCTGAAAACACTCTCTTGTGTTTGCATTAGCTTCCTACCATTCACAAGATGGGTCGGTCATCATTTCTCAGCAGCTGCTGCTAGGTTAATAGCAGCAGTATATTCTGGATCAGGTAGTTTGCTTGGGAAGCCTGGCACTGAGGCAGAGTGAGGGCGAATTAGTAAGAACAGAGACTCAGATTGTACAATACTTGCTTATTACTATTAACTGATTAGTGATTATGTGATTTGTCCCATTGCAGCTCCTTTGGTGTCCCTGATATCTATTTCCATACCCTTGTGCGGGACAGCCTGCTGCCTATACTGTTATACTGAGGACCTTGAGGAGATAGAAAGATGCCTCTTTGGATCCACTCCTGAGGGCACATCAGTCTACTGCCAAAATAAAACAGATGCTCAGCATGAAGTGGGCACACCAGCTCTCAGAGCCGGTCCTAGGCCTTCTGAGACCTTCTGAGGCCCCGGGCGAAAGGGAAGATGTGAGGCCCCTCTAAGTGCCTTACTGCAACTCTGCGGGGCCGGCAGTGGGCCCCCTGAGCGCGAGGCCCTGGGCAGCTGCCCATACCGCCCATGCCTAGGACCGGCCCTGCCAGCTCTCATTACTTATAAACTTTAATTAGGTCTGCTATCCTAATTTTGGGCAAAAACAGCAAATACACAACCCTATGATGACACCAAAAAGAACTGAGTCTGCATTTTAAACTAATCGACTCCAATATTGTCAGGGTTCTTTTTACGTTTGTGCCCATGGAGGGGAATCTGTGCCCTTTCAAGTTGGACTGGGCTGCTCTTTTTCATCGTTTTATAGGTTTGTTAAATGAGCCTTTGCTTGTACATGTACCAGACTATACACAGTACATTAAATAACGCTTTGTGTGTACCCTTCCTGGGCCCTTGGAGTCCGCAGTTTGAGATGACTGATTGCAAATTCTTGTAAAAGAAAAACAATGTAATTTTTAGACTTATATAGCATGGCTTATCACCTGTGAGGGTATGCAGGGACTCCCCATGGGCATGGGAGATTAAATGATTTGCCCAGAATCACAGGATATTTAGCTGATGCCAAGATCAGAACCTAAATCCCCAACTCCGGAGCCGGCAGCACCGGTTGCTGCACCACAACCTGTGAAACTTACAGGCCCTTTCCTTCTGCATGAAACAGGCTTATACCCCTGCTAGGTTGGAGAAGATGGAAAGGTGGTTGGCTGATTTCTCCGACTGAGAATGGTTAAAGAAGATTAAGAAGGGTTTAATGTTTGGGCTTAGGGTACCTTAATGTAGCCCTATAGCCCGCCGTAGAGGGCTATACCGGCTTTTAAAGGCCCTCTCCAGCGTTAAAGGCCTGACCCGAAGGCGAGGGCCTTTAACAATGGTGGGGGACTCTAATAGCTGGTATAGCCAAGCTACGAAGGGCTGTAAGGCTATTAGAACATTCTGCCACTAGAGGACAGAATGTTCTAACAAATTAAACAAAGGGTTCTTGAAGCTCGAGGGGATATAAATCCCCTCGAGCTTCGAGAAGCCTTTGAAGAACATTAGAATATTGCTCTGCGGGCCTTTACCGGCCCGTAGGAGCAGGGAGCACTCCATTGTATGCAATGGAGATCCCAACATTCCAATGTTCTAATAAAGGTTGAGAAACAGGCAGAAATGTAGAGGACGACAAGTGGTCATGCTACAATTAGACAAGGAGGTTGAGGAAGAGAGGACAGCAGGCCTGTTTGTGGATTCAGGACTAAACACTTGATTATCTTACAAAGGAGGCATTCTGTGAGTTTGGAATTAGAAACTACTTGACATTACTGCATGTGCCATCCATGACTGATCACATAGATCAAACGTGGATGAGGTTCCAAGTAAAGTACACAGTTACTTTGGGTTTTATCTGCCGCACCCAAATGAAGCAACAAAAAATACGTTCTTAGCCCCACTCTCTCAGTAGCCCTCAGAAAAAAGACACCCCTTTTTTCTTCCTGATTTTGTCTGCCTCCTGGACAGGCTATGTATCATGTACAGTGTTTGGCAATACATTACAATTGGGACACTGCAGTGGTAATATAGGGTAGATGTAGGTTAGGTGCCAAAGTGGAGACATTTTAAATAAACATAAAGTCAATCTTTTGAATTCTGCAGTCTATCATCAAGATTTCTATCTATTGGATACACAATTTGAAGGGCATTTTTATGCAGAAAGGGTCATGGCCATAGGTTGTTCTCTAGCATGTACAATCTTTCTGATAATCAGGCCGGGTCTGAGCATGTGCTGCACTACCGTAACAATGATCGACTTGTTGGCAAGGCATGAGAAAAAGACTCTTGAGGAATTTTGTGAAATTAACTGAGAAATACTAGCTCACTGAATGAGAGGAGGCATGGAAATAACTCAGACTTTCTGGGGGTCGGTTTGGACTTCTTACCAGTAATTTAAATCCGAAAGCTGGATCTCTTCACAGACTACACTGGATCCCAGTTAGCGGATTAGGTTAAAAGCCTGTTTTACTTCTTATAAAGCGCTACATGATTCTGGCCAGATTTCCTGAAACATAGGTATAACTGATGTGAGCCAACCCAAAATCTTCTCTAATCAGGGCCAAAAAGACTTAGGGGCAGATTTACAAGCCCCTTGCGCCTCTTTTACGCCACAGTTGCATCACAAAAGATGCGCCATGGAGCGGGGTATTTACGTGACGCATCTCCCAGATGCGTCACGTCTTAAAGCCCTGCGCCAGAAGGAGGTGTTCCATTGCAGGGGGGCGTTCCGGTGCATGAATGCCTCCCAAAAGAGGCTGAGTGAAATCTACAAGATTTCACCTAGTCACTTTTGGGCCCATCCTGCGTCAAAACTCTGCGCCTGCTTGAAGCAGGCGTAAGGATTGACACAGCATTGTGGAGATAGAGCCCCCCAAGCCTTGCTGGAGCTGCATCACGCTTGCGAGGCAACTCCAGCAATGTGCTGCTTTTACGGCACAGATGCGTGACGCATCTGTGCCGTTTTTGCCCCACGGTGCACCGCATTGTAAATGCGCCTCATCCAGGGTGGCTGATATGCAGGGATGCGCCAGTAATTGTAAATCTGCCCCTTAGAGTTCCTAATTTCAAACTTGCTTCCTGGGAAGGCTGACAATTTTTGACAGGTACAGCTAAATTCCAGAATCTGCTAGCACTTTACATCAAGTCCATGCCAAATCTTATCTCTTACAGGAAAGCATTGAAAACTTGGCGTTTTTCTAATTAATAAAGCAGTTTTTTTACTCCTATTCAGTAGAGCTAGTGCAAAGACACCTACAGGTAATCGTGCGGTCTACAAGTACTGTTAACATAACAGTAAGGAAAGTGATATGGAAGATCATGTGTAAGGCTAGCACAACAGCTCTTGGGGAATTTGAACTCAACATGTATAGTTGCAGTGCTATACAGTGAATTCCACTGACAGACAGCACTATCACAGCTTGATGCAACAAAACCCCACCAAGGAAGGTTCCAAACAGGGGGGCATGGTCAAGATGGCGACTGAAGTGGATATGTTGATGTAAAGCTTCTGCAGCGGCCCTCGCGTGTCCTTAATCATCCTGCCTTGATCGCCTGATTGTTCCCTGTGTCCCTTGTCCCGTGTCTTTTTGGATGAAAATGAGGCCGGAGGGTGTGGCCCGACCACAATCAACTTCCCGAGGCTGTGTTATGGGCCACTCCGAACTGCAGTTGCTCACCAACGTGTAAGGGGAAGATGACTCAGGGGTTCCGTGACTGATGGCTTCCCCCACCTGGAGCGCGGGCTGGGGCGGCAGCCCCTCTTTCATTCCAACAGTACGTGAAGGATGCCTGGGATACCGACTGGACTGCCCTGGCGGCATCGAGACTGCTGTTGAGGCAGCCCGCATCATGAACATCCTTCTCTGATTGAGGCCACGTAGCGAATGCCCTGCAGTAGGAAGCCCTGCACTCACTGCCGGACCTTGCAGGGCACAACTTTTCTGGCATCTCTTGGAATATCAGCTAATGAACAGGACTACGTGTGGTTGCACGTGGGCTGCCACACTTTGAGGCTGGAGTGACTGCTGAGGAGCTTTTAGAGCTCCCCCCCAACTGGAGGCCTCCTTTTGTCACGCACAATGGTGAAGCCCAAGAGAATCAAGCCACCAGCGAATCTGACCACGGGCATACTGGACCACCTAGGGGCATCATCGCACAGAGGTACCCTACTGACCCCACTGAAGGCTACACTGACGAAGCATTTGGAGCAGTTTGATAAAATTTTGTCATCAATTCAGGACACCAAGACCTCTCTGTAGCCCAAGATCAACACTGTCTCTTTGGAGGTCTCCTAGGGTGACCAACTGGCATAGGTGCAAATTCTGGACAGTGAGTGCAAAAATTCAGGACCAATGGTCAAAATTCAGGACAAAAATTCAGGACAGAAGGTCAGAATTCAGGACGAAAATTCCGGACAAATGGCACGTTTTGCATACACATAAGAGGAGGTCCCGCAATAGTGCATAAGTAAATAGACAACCAACACAAGCACAAGTCAAAATAAGTTTGTTTTAGGTTGAAAGAACCTTGCACTCACTGCATCTGTTGTGTATGCGAGTGAAACATACCTGCGTTTGCATATTCAAAAAAACTAAAAGTGAAGAAAAAGATCACAGCTGAAGACTTCTCAGATCTTACATTCCCATAGCTGCCAAGGTTTCAGGTTGCTTACGCGTGACATTTTCATAATTTCAGTGTCATTTTGAGTGACATTCCATGACTATGAGTGACACTTTCTCAGGAGGAGCAAAATCAAGCAATGAAGACAAGGAAAACATATAAATATCAGAAATTACACCCAGCACTAGAAATGGAAGAGCAGTAGGATGTGTGAGAGGCCCCCGAGTGGAGCCTGAACCAGCCTCACTGACGCTAAACTCAACTTTGTGCAGACTGTGACTGAAGTGCAGAGCTCAGCTCAGGCACTTACTTAACTCATCCATTCTCTCACCTGCTTGCACACTCATTTGTCCATCAATACAATCGCTTAATCTATTCATCCATCGATCTGTTCATGCTCTTAGTAATCACTACATGCACACAGTTATTGCTTGATTGTTGTATTATACTATTCATTCACTAATCTATCCAAGTAGCACTCATTCACACATGCACTCACTCATCCATTGACTCAGCCACCATGTCATTCATCTGTGCACTCACCCACAGACCTCATCTTCTCTTGCATTCATTCATCCACCCACCAATAAACTTGTTCATCTATCTATCCTCACCCACTAATACATTCTTGCAACCATTCACATATCCCCCATAGAGACTTCCATGCAGAAACTCACCAATGAAAAAAACACTAAACAAAAAGCTATTACCCATATTTTAGCTTGTTTGAAGTGTTTACTCACATATCTGCCAAGTTTTCAGTTTCGTTATGAGTAACATTTCCATTTCTGCAGCTTGCTTATGTGTGACATTTCAATACATTCTCTGTGACACGTTAAGGGACACTTTATAATGTACTGAATAAAGCAGTTAATTTCTCTTTGGTTCAACGTATTTGCCAGAGGGGGCCTTGAAACAGGTACAGCACTCACTCACCTACTTCATGCTTCTAACATTGCAGCCCTAAAAGCGTATGATGTCATAAAAACAGCACAAGTCATTTGTGACAAGACCTCCAAGGACACCCGCCTTACCTCTCCCACTTTGCAGAGTCCCCTGTGACCGTGCCTTTGCACGGATCCTTTGTCACACAGTCTGTTCTTTTTTTGGAGAGACCTTGGCCCCTTCCACGTTATTGCTTTACCAACACTTGACATTCTTATCATGCCAAAGACACATTGAGCATTATACTGTTACTCACTCCATACAGAGATGCCCGTCACACCATAGACGTCTACCATTTTCAAGGACTCATGACAAATCTCTTCAGAAGCCCCTATTAAAGCACTAACGTTGTTTCCAGCAGGCATGTGATAGTTAAAACCTCAGAGATGCTGAAAGCGTTTTATTTATTTATTTTATCAGGACGTTTCGATTTCCCCTCACCCCCACTGGAAAAAAACACTGGACCCGAAATGTGGTCACTGGGCAGAGAGGCCCATTATCATTCTGTATGTGATAATTAGGGCCACATACAGAATGATAATGGGCCTGATAGCAGACTGTGCCAGGTCACGGAGGGGCTGCTGCAGGCCACTGATCACAGCAGGAGCATGAGCTGCCCCCTGCAGTGAGAGTTACAGGCTGCTTGCAGGGGGCAGCTGAAATTAGGGACAAAAGGCGTCCGTGAAAGAATCCCTCACGGACAACGGACAAGAGGCCCAAATTACGGGCAGTCCGTGAAATTTACGGTTGGTCACCCTAAGGTCTCCCTGCTGTGTGCCGATCATAGTAAGTTATTCAACAGGGTCGACGATACAGATTCTGCCATAACCATGAGACAACCCACGCTTAGCGAGGGACATTCCCAGTTGCACGCAATAAAATCTGAAACTAAGCGCCTGCAACTAAGGGCTGAGGACTCCGATGGACGGTCATGATGCAATAGCGTGCGCCTCATGGGATTCCCAGAATGGGCGGAGATACTGAACACAGAGTTGTTTCTAGAGCGCTGCTGGATACTGTGCTGCTGGGGAAGGAGCCAAAACTCTCCTCTATTGAGTGGGAGAACCAAGTCCCGGGGCATTCATGGCCATTTTGAGGTGGCACAGTAACCAATAATTGTGCATGTATTGAACTACAGCTCTTAAGAATGAAAGGGCCATGGACCCAGGAGGGCTCCACCTTCACAGTCTATCCTAACTGCACATTGACACGCACTGTGGGAGGCGCAGGGGCAGAGGCGCTACTAGAGACAAATTTTGGGGGGCTAAGAAAACATTTCGGGGGGGGCTGAACCTTTTTCAATTCAAATAAGTTTTTATTGGATGTTTCAGTAGCAAATAAAATAAAATACAAGTAGTACAGACTTAAAGACATACATAGTTACAGAAGAACAGTGGAGTACAATAGAGCGAAAGGGGTAAAACGTAATGAACAGTAGGTTACACAATAATAATACATACATCATCATATATACCTCATTGGTCATACAGACAACATTAGTCGGCCTATCCAGTAGATTATAGGTAGAGTGCAATGAGTATCTAAGGCGGTTTATGGGTGGTGAAATAACTGTCAAGGGTAGACCACATCCTTCTCATAGGGGTGCACCAAGTTGATTGTTGGAGGGCTATGTTATCCGCAAACCTGAGGCTAATTATCCAGTTGAGCCTTCAGGCAAAGGTAGCTTTGCTAGAGTCCTTCCAATTACTAAGGAAGATTTTAATAGCTGCAGTGAGCATGAGATCAAGTAGTGCCCTGTCGTCGGTGTGGAGGGAAGGCTCTAGAGTGAATCCGAAGGCTAGGTACGGCAGTTTTCTAGATGGGGAGATGGGGAAAAGTTTACCGATAAAGTCAAATATCTTGTCCGAGAAGGGGGTTACACAGTCGCAATGCAAGATGTTGTGTGCTAAGTCGCCTTCCGCCCGTTTACAGTTCCAGCAGAAGGCGTCTTGGGTGATGTTATGAGCATAAAGACGCGCCGGAGTCCAGAAAGTTTTATGGAGGAACCAATATTTGGTCTGGGATAAAGTCGGGCTAATTTTGTGTCGCATGCAAGACTCCCAGGTATTGGTCCAGTCCTCTTCTGAAATTGGTCCAGATGACAATTCAGTCCAGAACTGTGTGAGTGGTGCGGTGAGGTTGATCTGTTGGGGGCGGATACGTTTGTAGAGATGGGACACTTGATGTCCTAGTCTGTTTAACCTACTAAGGTAAGATGGGAGGGAGGGTGGTGTTAGAGAGAGTTTCGCTTTAGAGAGAGCGGTTTTTATATTTAAGAAGGTGTAGAACTCAAGAGGCGCAAGACTATACGTAGTTTGTAGGTCTCTAAACGGGATAGGGTAAGACCCCTTGAATAGATGGTGAGGGAAAAAGATGCCTTTCTTAATCCACTGCGAGTTCTGCAGGGGTTTGCCCTTGTATAGTATGGATCGGTTATACCATAAAGACTCCCAATCTGAGTGGCTGATATTATGATCTAGAAATTTGTCGATTTTAAGAAGTGCTGCTTTGGTGTTACGAAAGATGGATTTCGAGTGGGGTAGTATGTTTAGATTGAGTGAGAGGGCTGCAGCGGGGGTGATACCGTTTAGGATTGCTTGTTCGACTTCCATCCAAACCGTGGTGTAGTTCCCATCGGGGGCTAGCCAGTGGGCACCTTGTCTCACAAGGAAAGCGGTCTCATAGCACCTGCAGTCCGGTAGGTTGACCCCTCCTAACGACTTGTCTAATCGTAATTGTTTAATGCTGATACTCGCTTTCTTCCCTTTCCATAAGAAGTTGGCGAGAGTTTGATCAAGTTTGTGGAAGAAGTCTTGGTTGAGGGTTAGGGGAAGCATTGAAATAAGGTAGTTCACCAGGGGGGAGATCATCATTTTGATGGTCTCTATTCTGCCCCACACCACTTGATGAAGCGGGGGGACCATTCTTCCAGCAGGTTTTTTATTTTAGTTAAGGTAGTCTTCTCATTTTGTTGAAGGGTTTCCAAAAGGGAGTCCCCAAATTCAATCCCCAGGTACTTGACGAATCCTGATTGCCAGCAGAGCCCAGAGATCCCCAGCATGTCTTTAGTGGTAAGGATGTTTAAAGGTTTGACCTCCGATTTCTCCCGGTTGAGTTTATAACCTGAATGGGTGTAGTATGATTCAATGGTGGACATCAAGGCGGCGATGGAGGGCTCCGGGGATTCAGATACTATCAGGATATCATCCGTGTACGCGGCTAGTTTAACGCGGGTATCACCAAAGCTTACTCCTTTAATGTTGTCGTTCTTTTTAATGTCAGCAATAAGGGGTTCCAAAGCAAGGAGGAAGAGTGGGAGAGGGGGCAGCCCTGTCTGGTCCCCTGTTCCAGGTCGAATGGGTCTGACAGTGAGCCATTTATGGCAATGCGAGCGGATGGGGAGAGATATAAGGCCATAACCATGTCTATGAAGGTGTCACCTAGGTTGAAGGTGGACATACAATGTTTAAGAAAGAGCCAAGATACTCTGTCAAACGCTTTCTCCGCGTCCAGGGTAATAGCTACGGAGGGTGCCTCAAGCGCCCTGGCTCTTTCTATCGCAAAAACACACAGTGCCCACACCACAATTACTTAGTCAATGCTTTGATAGGGAGAGAAACCAATTTATTGTGACTTCCCTAAGACAATATTTACTTTGTGTCCATTATTTTATACTTTTTATCTTTTTCGAGAACTTATAACAGAATGAAGGACAATACATGCACGATATATTACAAGACTAAATGCACTTTGTACAAACTTCAAACATAAACATTATGTACAATTTAAAACATTTTTGCATCAAACATTTATACACAAACAACAAAATATATTACATTCAAACCATGAGGAAAACAAATTTTGAGAGGGAATATGAAACAACTTAATGACTTGTAAGCGTTTGAGTACTGGACAGCTTTCTGGTGTATACAGCTGTACCAAGACCCGGTGACAGGGAGGCCGC
Source organism: Lissotriton vulgaris (assembly GCF_964263255.1). Classification (NCBI taxonomy): domain Eukaryota; kingdom Metazoa; phylum Chordata; class Amphibia; order Caudata; family Salamandridae; genus Lissotriton; species Lissotriton vulgaris. The sequence continues at coordinate 316,886 of NW_028252992.1, forward strand.
TGTTTTAAAAGAAGATTTAAAGCCGCGATATGGCAGAAGGAAGCAATTACTAAGACGTTTCCTAACTTTATTGATCCTACAGTCGCAAGACTTCATTGACAAAGTGACTCCGGGATGGGATTGCATCCAATTTATTGTTTAACAAAAAGCACAATTGTGTCGGAACTCATACGGTGGTCACCCTTGGTACAGCAACTATCCTGCTAGTGCAATACTTGGATTCAGGTGGAAAATTTAACAAAATCCACTACCAAAACTGCAAGATACGTCAATAAAAGAATAAGAAGCCGTATCATCTAGGTTTAATCTGTTACCTAAAATCTCTCAAATTTCGAGTGATTTAAAAAAAAAACATCCTGAAGAAGGTGTACCTATCCACAAAAGACACCGAAACGCGAGTCGACTTTTGTTTTTTTTTATTGTTGTGTAATTATGAAATGTTTTGAATCATGTACTGTGTATTTCAGATACGTTATTAATTTTTATGAAATAAATTGATGGTTTTAACTGTTTTCTTATAGTAGTTGATTTTTAATTATTGTATGGTTTTCACAGAGTTCCTAAACTGATGTTAATCACTATTTAGTGAAAAAATATAGTTCTAACTGGATTATGTGGTTATTCTTTGAGTCGAGTACTGCCATCCATAATAGCTTTTGGCTGGTTGTATGACGGCATAAGGGATATCCTTAAACTCAGGGACTTCTTTTCTTTTAATCTTGTTCACCCTGTCCCATATTGGTTCAGAGGGTACCTCCCTTTTGGTTTTTGGTTTTGCTACCATGGGTGCAGACATGACCTTCTTCTTAATACGGGATCTATGCTGGCTAATTCGTTGATTTACTTGTTGACAAGTTTTGCCTACATAGATTGGCTGGCAAGGACATTGCACCACGTATACAAAATTTTTTGTTCTACAATTGGAGAAATCTTTGTGTCTCCACTTTGAACCGAGGTGAATGAACTCATCACCTTCAATTGTGCTGGAACAAGCTACGCAATTACCACACTTGTGGTGTCCTTCGATCGGCTTAAGGTTCCATTGCGACAAAAGATCACTTTTAGGCTTCAAGGTGGCAATGTCAGCGCGAATAAGTTCATCTCCAATACTGCAATTTCTTTTAAAGGCAAAAATAGGCTTGGGGAACGGACAGTTCAACCCCTCCAATAGGTGCCAGTTTTTTAACACAGCTTGTCGTAGCTTGTGTGTGTCCGGACAAAAGGTTGTAACGCACACTAGTTTGTTTAAAGGTGTGCGTTGTTTGCTTTGCAGGAGGCATTCCCTCGGTGTGTATTTTGCACGTTTGAGCGAATGCTTTAGGAGCTTCTTAGGGTAGCCCCTTTCTTGCATATCTGATCAAAACTTACGAGCATGTCGCTCGTATTCCTGTAATTCCGAACAGTTCCGCCTAATTCTAAGTAGCTGACCATAAGGCAGATTAGCTTTTAAACTACGTGGGTGCGAACTCTTGTGGTGTAAAATAGTGTTCCTGTCAGTGTCTTTCTTATATAGTGAAGTTGTTAACTGTCCGTCCTCACATTTCAACTCAATGTCCAGAAATGTCATGTGGGTGGAGCTACTCTCAATCTAGAATTTTATGTCTTGGTGCCTTGTGTTGAGCCACCCGTGGAAGGCCATTAGATCGGTCTGGCTCCCCTGCCACAGGAGCCAGACGTCATCTATGTACCGGTACCACTGTTTGATTTGTTGTTTAAAAGGGTTGTTGGTGTCAACAAACTTTTGCTCACACTGTGCCATGAAGAGCACTGCCATTTCTGGGACATAAGGACACCCCATGGCAGTGCCCTTCACTTGCATGTAATACTGGCCGTTGAAAGTAAAGTAATTTTTCTTCAGGGCTATCTATGCCAGTTCTAAGATAAAGCTAGTGGGCACCCGATGTGGTCTTTCTCTTAGGTCAAGGTATAGCTGCATTACTTCTAAAGCTTCCTCCTGAGGGATCTGGGTGTACAAGGACGTAACGTCCATTGACACCATGATGTCTGTCTGAGGGTCAAAGCTTGTGCCTTCCACTTTAAGCAAAAAGTCGGTTGTGTCACGTAGGTATGATTTAACCTGACACAAAAATGGTTTCAGGAAGAAGTCTACGTATTGTGCTATTGGCTCTAAACAAGAGTCACAACCGTAAACGATGGGACATCCCGGGGGCTCCTGTAGGCTCTTGTGGATCTTCGGAAGAAGATAGAGGACTGGAGTCCTCGGACATTTCTTGTTAAGCTAATCGTATTCTTTGTTACCCAAGAAACCACTCTCCTTTCCAAAATCCAAAATCTGCACAATTTGGCCCTGGATTTGCTTGGTAGGGTCCTCTGTTAATTCACGATACCAAATGGTGTTTTTCACTTGCTTCTCTCCCTCTGCCAGATACATGGGGCGGGCCAGATGACTATCGCCCCGCCCTTGTCAGCTTGCTTAATAACAATAGAAGGGTCATTCTTGAGCGAACAAATTATCTCTCTCTGGTGTTTGCTCATATTTTGTTGAGTAAAAGTCTTGGATTTCTCCATCTTGGTAATGAAAGAAAGTAGTACTTGTTCAAAAGCTTGAACTTGTTTTAGAATATTGGTATAGGGAACAAACTTAGACTTGTTCCTAAGACCAGTTGTTTCTGTACTTTCAGTAAATGGAGTATTGGCAAAAAACGCCTTCAGCCTCACCTTGCGGCAAAACTCTATTGCCTCCATTTTAAGTTTGGTGTAATCCGTGTTTTTGCTAGGTACACATTTTAATCCAAGATTCAGTACAGCTTCTTCTTCCATAGATAACACTCTGGATGACACATTTACTACAGTTGTGGATCTTTCTATGACTTGTAGTTGTTGTTCCTGGTTCGCATTTCCCAAGGTACCTTGTACCTGGGTTTTGTTTGTTTGCCCTTCTCTAAAAAAGACACACCCTTCTTTTGATTTCTATTGTCAGATCCCGTGGAATCCGAAGAGGACGTACTTGAAAAGGTGGTGAATCTATTTCTGGATCTCCCTTGATAGGTTGACAAGGCTTGTCGAGAGTCAAGCTGTGAATAATAGTCCTCTCGTAGGAATGGGTATACCAGCTCTATTTTAAATGCCTTGACGTCACATTCGTATCTGTTAGTTTTTTCAGTGATGGTAGTGTCCCTAAAGGATTGGATATCTTTTTCTATTTTTTCTAAAAGCGACTTTGCATTGGTGACCACCTGGCTGGTCGCTATAGTCTTAGTCAGTTCTTCTATTTCTTCTGCCTCCTTGTTGCATAATCTTTGTGCCGTTTCGATGGTGTGGACCATATGGTCACGGCTGCACTTGGTGTTAATGTAGCTAAAATCTTTTCTATACTCTAAGTCTTCTGTAAAGATAACAGGGACGTTCTTGACCTGGAGACCCCAAGGAATGGTACCACCCTTGAGGTGTCTCAGGAGGAAGTGCCCGTGTAGCTCTGTTCTTACGTGCTTTTTGTCTGAGATAGCGCATATATAAGCACCGTGAGTGCTCTGACTTGGATCGGTTTGACATCCCTGGTAGGCACTATGTCTCCCTACCCACTAGTATGGTCCATGGCCCCTTTGATGTCGCCAGTTCGATAGATTTAACATATGTTTTATAAGTACCTATTTGATGGTAATAGTGTATGCGTGACCAATACGCTCTTCAAATTTAGTAGCGTTTACATCTTCAAAAATTTCTGCTATAGTACAAATACTTGAGCACATCATCACGATAAATAAGGATAATTGGACAGCGTCCACATTACGAGTGATGCCGGTCTCTTGACTACAAGTCCCAGAATGCAATAGTTTGATTACGTACATAAAACAAACACACAATTGCGTCAGCCATCTTCATCGAGAGAAAACAAATCTCATTAACGGCGTGCGGTGGCAAGGGAGTTGGTAAGTGTGTAAACCGCTCCAATGCATTTCTAACTCGGACTTACGTGCTCTGAATTGGTGATCTTAAAGTACTACGTTCTGTTTGCTTTACAGGACGGAGACTTTTGGCCCCCGGCTCCCCAGGTTTAGCACTAGGAGATTCCGATAAGGTAGGCTCACTTGTCGTTCTATGAGACCGCATCCATTAGTTCAAGTTCTTTTTGTAATTTCCACACGTACCAAACAACTCACCTTATTGTTTTAGAAAACGAACTTGATGTACGAGCGATTCCGCCGTGCTTCGGCACTCCAATAATATCAACGTACGCAATCACCCCCTTCTTTTCCTGGTTTTTAAACATGTTAAATTAAGACCCGAACGGTTTATATTTACACACATTCTAAAAACTTTTTAGCCATCCACTTGGGCCACTACAAATAGTGAACTGGACTATTCGAAGAGTCATGTCCTCGATTTCACTCTAACGAAAACTTGGTATGTAGCCTTAATTTTCTGTAGCCTCGATTGAAAAAAGGAACCCCCTGCTATTAAGCCTGATAAAGCAAAACAATGTTTTTGCATTTTTCAGAAATTCAGAATCTACAGCCCTGATGAAAGACCAGTGATGCCACCCCTGGTCTAGAAACGCGTCGGCAGTTTTGTTTGGGTAGAATAAACTGACATATGCAACATACTAGGACCGGCTGGTCCAGTATTCAAACGCTTACAAGTCATTAAGTTGTTTCATATTCCCCCTCAAAATTTGTTTTCCTCATGGTTTGAATGTAATATATTTTGTTGTTTGTGTATAAATGTTTGATGCAAAAGTGTTTTAAATTGTACATAATGTTTATGTTTGAAGTTTGTACAAAGTGCATTTAGTCTTGTAACCTATTGTGCATGTATTGTCCTTCTTTCTGTTATAAGTTCTCGAAAAAGATAAAAAAGTATAAAATAATGGACACAAAGTAAATATTGTCTTAGGGAAGTCACAATAAATTGGTTTCTTTCCCTATCAAAGCATTGACTAAGTAATTGTGGTGTGGGCACTGTGTGTTTTTGCGATTTAAAAGAAGGTCTAGCCCTCACCGCCAGTTCACGGACCTATCCCCTGTTGTTGCCACTGGCTCTTTCTATAGCATGGCAGAGGAGTTGCGTGTTGTCATTGTATTTGAGCTTATATAGCGCACAGCTACCCACAAAGGGTTTCCCGGCGCTTGCTTAGGGAACCCGTCCTGGTATTCCCCTGTGAGATAACCCCGGCAGGGTATCCACAAGGTGAAAGCCAGGCATCCCGCCGCGAGGGGCCGTTGTGGAGATTAAGCAAGCTATTGCCCAGAGTCGCAGAGTGTGAACCCATGAGTCAAGAAGGCACCGGAGCGAGAATTATCGAGTCCGTGGAATTTTTGAGCACAAGACCCGCCGAGGCGGGGAATTGAACCCTGGTCAAGGGCCGATATCAGCTTCCGGGTCTGCCGCCTCTAACCCCTGAGCCACACTTCTCCACAACCCCTGAACCACACTTCTCCATGTGATGTTTTAGGAACCCAACCTGTGATGTACTGATTAATTTAGGGAGGAGTGAGTTCAGTCTGGCCGCGAGGATTTTGGCGTAGATCTTGCAGTCTAAATTTATCAATGATATAGGTCTATAGTTTTTTGTCAGTAGCGGGTCTTTCCCCTCTTTGGGTATAATAATAATGGTGGCCTCACTCATGGATTTTGTTACTCCTTTTTTTGAGGCAAAAGATTGGAACAGTTTTAGTAGGGTTGGGCTTAAAGAGGACCCGAGCTCTTTGTAAAAACCGGCTGAGAAACCGTCGGGCCGGGTGCCTTATTGCGTTTGAGGGTTTTAATGGAAGCCGAGACTTCTTGTAGGGTGAGCGGAGACTTCAACGACAAGTTATCCGCGACATTGAGTTTTGGAAGGCCTAAGGAGTTCAAGTAGTTGGAGCATGCTTGGGAGTTGAAGTCTAATTTCTTTTTGTAAAGATCCTCGTAAAAGGACTTGAAGGTGTGTAGAATGAGGTTTTGTTTAGTTTGGACAGTATTATTTTGATCCTTGATTGAGGCAATGTTGAATTGCTTATTCTTATGTTATAGGTAGGATGCCAGTAATCAGTAGGCAGAGCGGAGCTGCAGGGCCTCCAACAAGGGGTGAAACAGCAGCAAGGCCTAATTAACATTCAAATGGTCGTTTAAAGACCTGTGAAACATTCAGGTGTGGCTGTGTGTGTGCCCGGGATCTGTCTCATCCCGGGCTGCCACACACGATGGGGAGGGGGTGAGGGGGGGGGGGGGCTGAAGCCCGGTGAGTCCAATGGGTGTTGCACGCCTGCGCAGGGGGATACCTTTGATTGATACATTGTGGAACTGCCTCGCAGAATGGGGGCTGGCATTGGTTGGGGGAAATGGCAGACACCACACACATACTAACTTCAGTTTATAGTTTTCTGACCTGGAACATTCGGGTCATGGCTACCCCAGGGAAAAGGCATGTGTGTACACATATCTCAGATGTCACCACATATATATTGCTTTCTTACGGGAAATGCATCTAGTGGCCACTAAGGTACAGCTGCTGTCAAAGAGATGGAGGGGAAAGATGTTGTGTGGGGTTTATATTGCCTATGCTGGGGGGTGTTGATTTGCATCACCCCAAGCGCCCCCTATTTCGAGCAGCCAGCTAGGTGGATCCTGAGGGCTGGTATGTGGTATTGGAGGGACACCTGGATGGGGCTGTCCTATTCCTGGGGCAATTTGCGGCCTGAACGTAAAACACTCAGTCTTCCTGGCTCAGATCACACTAGCCTTTCTGTAGAAATTTCAGGAACCTAGTCTTTGGGATGGTGAATATAATTGTGTTCCGCACATAGACCTACACAGCACCATCCCTTCTGTGGATAGGGCCTCATGCTACAGCCTTGCGCAATATTTACACCAGTGGATGGAGAGTGGGAAGGTGCATGATATATATTGGCAGTTGCACCCAGGGGAAAGAGAGTACTCTTTCTATTTGCCTGTGCATGATGTCCACAATCGGCTGGATTTATTCCTCGTCTGTGAGAAGATGTGCACGCACACCCTCAGAGCGGATTAAATACCCTATTCCATTTCCAATCACTGCCCACTACAGTTTACCATACAGTGGGGCAGGCAGTGGACTAAATTGCCGATGTGGAGGCTCTGAACTGATGCATTGTGGGATTTGCCATACTGAGATGTTATAGCCACTCAGGTTACGCAGTACTTTACTGATAATGAGGGATCACCATGGCACGGGCTGTTAAATGGGACACCTTTAAGGTGGTCATGTGCGGGCACTGCATTTCTACTGTGTGGGGGGTTCAAGCAGACAATATGCTTGGAGCTATCAGAAGGTGAGGGACTCCTCTGGGCAGCTGAAAATCTAGCCCCATTGAACACAGGCAGGCTGCAAAAACTCTGTGACCCCCAACAGGTGCACACGGGACTAACTGACAGGCTGATACCCCTGGATCATCGGGAATACCTGGCTTGCCAACATGGGGAGGGTAATCAGGCTGCAGGTTGCTGCCACGGCTACTCAGGGACGAAATACCCCCTCCCTCCTGAGGGCCATTCGTACTGTGGAGTCCTCCTCAGTTCCCAGATTTACATTAATGCCACATTTGAAGGCTCCTACAGTACCTTGTACATGGCAGACAGGTGACCCTCGAACACCAGATACACACTTTATTATGGGACATTCCCCTGCCGCAACTTAGTTCAACGCACGGAGCTTGATGTCATAGCCCAATAGCCCAAAACAAAACATCAGACTTAGATGAATTTTATGTGGCCTACAGAATGCACCTGATGCCCAAGTTGCTAACAAAGTATGAGGAGGGAAGACATGTAGGTGCCTTGCCGGAATCTCTTAGAAAGGCCCTCAGGGTGTTACTCCACAAGTCAGGCACAACCCTCTCGACGTCTATTCATATCTCCCCCTTGTGCTACTCAACCTAGATTTTAAGATTCCGGAGAAGCTTTTGCCAATTCAGCTGATGCCCAGTCAGTGGCCTTGTACATAATGACAAGAACAGTTTCCTCCTGGAACGTAATACCCTCTTCAACATTCCCAGACTGCTGGGTCCGCTGGGGCATTGCTCGGATGGGCAGGTCAACTGCCTGGCATGTTCCTTGACATGGAAAAGGCATTCAATACGTTGGACTGGGCGTAACTCTGTGTGGTTCTTGAACGGTTGGGGATAGGTCTGGAGTACCTCTGCTGGGTCAGAACGGGAAATGTGATATACAACAGATTCGAGCTTCATTGTGGCACCAGGCAGGGATGCCCACTCTCCTCACTTAGCTTTGTGTTAGCTATGGAGCTGCTGGCCTGTCTGCTGCGTACCAGGAAGTGGGGGTGAAGGTGGCGAGGAGCTGGCATGTAGTGTCCTTGTATGAAGATGACGCTTTAATTTACCTACAGTACCCACATTCGTCCATTGAGGATATTTTGTCTCACCATGAAGCCTGGATATGTACGAAGGTCAGAGTGATTTGTTCTCTTGATGTGCATAACGAGGGTATCTTGGAAACATTTTAGGCTGTGTGTAATGAGCATGGTGTTCCACTGGGCCAGTTCTTGCCCTATTGCACCCTGCAACATGCTATGACCACACATTGGGGACAGAGACGTCCCAAGCCCCCCACATCCCAGCCCCTGCAGGCAATATTGACACACAGGGACTCCAGGAAAGCTCTAATGAATTTGCATGCATCCTTCCACCCGCAGAGGTATACAAAAGAGCTGGCAATCAGGGATAGGTGGGCTGGAGCATTACTCACAGAAATAACTGACAAACAATGGGCAGCTACAGGTGAAGGGAATCTCTAGGAACCCCCAATTTCATTAAACCCAATTTAATTACTTACACCAGACCTACCTGACAGTACACCACATTTTCTGCATGTTCCATGGGGAGTCTTTGTACTGCCTTTGTGGTCATGCAGTGGATACTGGCTTTATGCACATAATCTGGGACTGTGGAATTTTGCAACAGGCTTGGTTGAGGGTCATGGCAATCATTTCCAATATAGTGTGCTGCGCAAATCCACCCACACCGTAGTTCTGTCTCTTACACGTGCACTCAAGAACCAAGGGGGACAGCTAAGGTGCAGGTACATTGATCTAGCATTGGTGCTCTTCGAATGACCGATAGCGATGTTTTCGAAAGCCCCTGTGGCACCTTCTGTTTAGCGCTGGCTGGGGGAGCTTTTGAAATGGGCCAAGGCAGAATTAGATGTCATCATAAGGGCCTGGCTACATAGCGAGAGGTCACTGAGACTGAAGCATTTTTCCTGACACTGGAAGTCAAGAATGATGAGAGATCACCATGAGTGGTGAGCCAATGTGACACGCCCCAGGTCCTGTAAGTTGTATTGAAATTGTTCAGTCTCAAGTAGCTCATGGGTTGTACACGATGCACAAAAGAGGGGTCATGAGCACGAGATGGCCCAGTGTTTGTTTATTGCGTTTTGCCTCTCAATGGTGTCAGCCTGCTACTTCATTCTTTAGATGATGGTAGTGATGTATGTGGGCCTGCAATTCCTACACGATTGTGTGTTTTTGGGAATTCACCCAATTTTGTTGTATTTATAATTTTTCCATTTTTGCTTTTCATTTTTTTCTTTCTCTTTTTTTTTCTTACATTCAAGATTTAAATGCCAATAAAGAAATTGAAAACAAAGAAAAGTAGAGTTCCAAGCAGGAAACTTTGCAAACAAGACCTTCAACGAACTTCCCCTTCACCTCCAACGAAGCCCGACACTGCACCAATTCAGAAAGGACCTCAAGACCTGGCTCTTCGAATGAACCTAACGGAGCTGCCCCACCCCCCACCCCCCACATCCCCAATCAGCACCTTGAGACTCTCACAGGTGAGTAGTGCGCTCTACAAAACCCCGATTGATTGTTTGAGAGACATTAGACCTGTCAGATGTTCGTCAAAGGGTACAATTGAGTGGCAAGATAGCCACCAACCATCTCAGTGACTTGGAGATAGTTTTAGATGCAGCAGGATTAGGTGATTTTGGTGTCTACTAAAAGAAATGCCAGTGTGCCAGAGTGACTATCATCATGTATTGCATGAGACCACAGCAAAGCGTTACTAGAGTTTTTATTCCAAAAGTATCGGCAGTGAGACTGTTGTGGGGTGAAATGTGAGACCAAAACCTTTGATCTCACTCAACATGCGTGTGTTGGTGGTGAATACTGTGACCCTGTTGCCTGCAGAAGGTTGACTCTAGGAGAAAGATGGTACTTTCTAGTGGCGAGGTATCTGTATCCACTAACATGTCATACTTGAAGAGACATTAAAAAATGGTGTAAATAGGTGCAAACGTCCAGAAGAGCTTGTAAAAAGAAGGGACAACATTACCAGTTTCCGTCTAGACCTGATTAATTAAACGTCACCCCCTTTATATTAGGGATATTAGCAGGAACAATGTTACATGGAATATACTTTCAAGGCTCAGTCTGAGCACCCTGATGCAGAAGTCAAGTACCGAATTCTGGAGAGCTGACGAAGAAAGAAAAGGCAGAAGGAATGCAATAATGGTAGACATAATAGGGTGAGCTAAGAACCAGGATATTTATTTACAAGGCTACAGTATGTCGAGGTAGGACTGCGCTCATTTCACTTTGATCTTTTTGATTACTAGAGTTCTTCTACTTAAATTGATAGGTGGATAATGCATGTCAGTTGTGCACTCGCCCAATAACTTCCCATGGTGAGTGCACTTAAAGACAACTTTGCAGGTTTTGAGACTATACATGAGGGACCTTTATTGGAATTTATAAGCAAATGGTGTACTGAAAGCAGTTTATGTCCTTTGAAGAATATTTTGATATATGAGTGGTTGGTGCTGCATTTTAAAGCTCACTGGGCCAGACACATCTTAAAAGGTATTTAATGTGTAAATATAACGTAGTAGGGAAGGTGAGTTATGTTCCTCAAATCATTTCTGAGCCGATGGAACCAGTAAATGCATTTTTCATCGATATTTGTTCGTAAGCGTGGGTACAACTATGAGCTTTAAAGGCAGTTCTAAAGAAGCTTTCACAAAGGTACAACACGCACTGCACATTTACAAGGCAGAAATGCTGGGATCCTATATGCAGGGCCCCTGAATTATGTGGTAGGTGAGAGCCAAGTTATGCAGCAGTGTTGACTTAATTATGCGGCAGGAAAAGTCAAATTATGCAGATATTTTCCCATATTATTTATTATTTTGTCATTTTTATACATGGAAAAACTGTCTGGGCAAAAATGTCACTTAAATAGTAACAGCTTACGACACAACTACAGCAATAAGCAGTTGAGAGATGACCAGTCATCATTTTGCGAAGGACTTTCCACTACGCAGAGACATATGTTGCCACGCTTTCAGTAACTCTTGATCCGTTTGAGCCAGAAACAAATTGTTTTTATTTTAAAACCTGCAGATTACGCAGCAGATATTGAATTATGAGGCAAACGTGGCAAATCCATAATCATGCGAAAACCGTAGCAGACGTAAAATTGCATCATTCCAGTGGCCCTTCATATAAGCGGAAATCTTGCATGGGTAGGCAGCAGCAGAACCGTTATACATGGTAGCAATCCCGGGATGGGTCCATTTGAGGCTACAGCTGGGATGGGACAACTAGCTCTGACTGCAGTTATGGGAGCAGCAGCAGGACAAGCAGAAGCCATGGCTACCAATTGGCGAGTTTAGACAGCTACACAATGCACTCCAGAATGCTATACAGTGCTTCACCACCTTTTCCCAAGGTTTTTGTAATATATAAATAGCACATACATACATGAGTCATTATTTCAGTCACCCACTAGCACTCTCACAATACTACTCAATAACTGTAGAAAATTGGGTTACTGGTTGAGGGGGTTGAAACCCTACTAACGCAGCAACCACAATTCTTGTCAGGATGAAACACAAGCAAATCCCATATTAACCTGTGATTAAGCCTCTGGTAGCGTGGCACAAAAACAGTCAGGTGTAACTTAGAGGCAATGTGTAAAGTATTTATGCCGCTCTTCAAACAGTAATCAAACAAAAACACAACACAAGAAAAATCTCACACCAATTTAGAAAAATAGATTAATTGAACACAGTACCCTAAATCCTGGTTGCAGATTGTTGCAACATCCCACATAGAAGATGCATCGAGCAACAACGATTTCGAGAGGATGAGGGCTGTGATACAAGGTCCTGTGCTGGGGAAGAGTCACACAGAGGGGGTTCCGTTGAGGGGCTTCGAGGAGATTCATTGCGCTGCGTCGTTTCTGCCAACGAGACCACAGCAGGACTCAAAGAGCATCTTCAGGCTCCAGGATTGGGATGGCATCACTTGGGGGCAAGACTCACAGCAGGCAGGGTCCAGACAGTCGGTTTAGGATGGTTTGAGCCTTTGCTCTCCCTGAGGCTCTGCTCATGAGGGTAACCAACTGGCCCTTGGAGTCACTCTGGTGGTCCTGGGTTCAAGATGCAGGTCCAGTCATTCTCACTCAGATAGCAGGACAGCAGGGCAGCAGAGTAAGAGCCCTTCCCGCAGATCAGCACAGCATTCCTTCCGAGTCTTTAACAGGTCCAGACGTGTACTGTAGAGTTGAGTCTGGGGGTCCAATATTTATACTTGGTGCCAGCTTTGAAGTAGGAGAAGGTTCTGAACGTTTTGACCCCAAAGGTGTTTGGAAATACCTGCTTCTCTGCCCTGACCCCAGAGTTTCTGGGGCAAAAAAGACTAGTGTGAAACCCTTTGGGAGTGTGCTGAGGAAAAGGCTTTGTGATGTGCAAGTGTGGTAAGTGACAGCTCCGAAACCATAACAAGTCAGCGATGTCCCTTCCTGTCAAAACCTATTCCCCTTTTCTCTCACTGTCTGCGAGCAATACACAAAGAACAACTGCCACCTACATCTAGTCATCTGACACAGGATACAGACTCTAGGAACAAAGGGGCAGATTTACAATAACTGGCGCATACCCAGGGATGCGCCAGTTATTGTGCGCTGCAGCTCCGCCACCCAGTATGGGGCAAAAACGGCACATATGCGTGACGCATCTGTGACGTAAAGGCGGCACATTGCTGGAGTTGCATTGCAAGCGCAACGCAGCTCCAGCAATGCTCTGAGGGCCCTATCTGTCCATTGCTGCTTCAAGCCTTACGCCTGCTTCAAGCAGGCGCAGGGTTTTGACGCAGCATTGGCCTAAAAGTGACTGAGCGAAATCTTGTAGATTTGGCTCAGCCACTTTTAGGAGGCGTTCATGCACAGGAACGCACCCCCCTGCGCCGGATCGCCTCCTTATTGCGCAGGGCTTTACAACGTGACACATCTCCCAGATGCGTCACGTTGTAAATACCCCGCACATCTTTTGTGCCGCCGCTGCATCACAAAAGTGACACAACGGCGGCGTAAAAGAGATGCAAGGTGCTTGTAAATCTGCCCCTTAATGTCTAGGACAAGATAATGCCAGCTTTCAAACAGTGGCATTTTTAGAGCTGGGACTTAAAACTGACTTTACCATTAAAGAGGTTTTTAAATTACTGTTCTTTAGACACCAAATCCGATATTCCTACCTGCTCCCAATTGAAAGTGTTCCCTTATTAGATGTAATAAGGTAACCCAACATTATCCTATGGGAGAGGTAGGCCTTGCAGTAGTGAAAAACAAATTTAGGAGTTTCTCACTACCAGGACATGTAAAAGTTAAAAGTACATGTACAGCTTTTTAAGTATAATGCACACTGTCCTATAGGCTATATAGGGCCTAACCTAGAGGTGACTTACATGTATTAAAAAGGAAGGTTTAGGCCTGACAAAGGATTTATTTTGCCAGGTCAAAATGGCAGTTTAAAACTGCACATGCTGCAGTGACATGCCAGAGGCATGTTTAAAAAGGCTACTTAAGTGATTAACACAATAAGTACAGCAGGCCCAATAGTAGCATTAAATGTACAGGCCCTGGGTCCAAAGTCAAACCACTTTATTAGGGACTTATAAGTAAAAAAATGTGTGAATTAGGTGTAAGCCTATGCTACCATGTTTTAGTCCTAAGGCCACACAAACTAGATCAGCTGAAATAATGGTGGGTTAAGGCAAAAGGTTGGAGGGAGACCACCCTAAGGCAAACAGGTATAGCACTAACCGATTAATAAAGAGGCACTTTCAGTTACATTCAAGATCTGCTGGCTTTGCAAATACTTGGTTTTCATAATGGAAAGACACATGTAAGTAAACTGAGTTCTTTAATGGTTAACTCTTCAACCAAAGTTTCTCCCATGCACAGATAACCCCCTATCAACGTGAGGGAGACCATTGGTAATGATGCCAAGTGTACACACAAATGACTCTCTGCCAATGTGAGAGCAAGCATTTGAAATGATGCAGATGTCATACAGACCACCCTCTGCCAAGGTGAGAGTAACTACTTGTAATGATGCCACATATTCACGCAGATACTCCTCTGCCAAAGTGAGACCAATCACTTGTGTACGCACAGATAACCCTTAGCTAAAGTGAGAGCAAACTGACATAGCTCTATGCGCAGCTAACACTCTGCCAAAGTGAGACCAAACTTTTATAATGATGCCAAGTGCACACAGATAACCCTCTGCCAAGGTGAGAGCAACCACTTGTAATGATGCAAGTATACACACAGAGAACCCTCCGCCAAAGTGAAAGCAACCACTTGTAATGGTGCCAAGTACACACACAGATAACCCTCTGCCAAGGTGAGAGCAACCACTTGTAATGATGCAAGTATACACACAGATAACCCTCTGCCACGGTGAGCGCAATCACTTGTAATGTTGCCAAGTGTACGTACAGATAGCCCTCTGCCAAGGGGAGAGCAACCACATGTGTACACACAGATAATTAATGATGCAATGTGTGACACCCCAGACATGCCCTGCAACCCCTGACATGACTAGATGGGAAGAATATTCCCATTGATCATGGATCAGGATGATGGAGGACATAAAAGAAATTTAGGAGGAAGGTGAAAGATCTTCTAGTCAATGTGAAAGAACTTGAAAGATATGGGTCATAAGGGTGTATCAACCAATAACAACTAAGCAAAAGGTAGATCAGAGAGCTTAATTCCAGAATGACCCATAAAATAAGAAAGAGTTAATATGATCTTCTCATTTACACTTATTTACATTTGCTCACAAGTATTATGTTTAATGGTGGACGTAAATAGAGTCATTGCACTAGTGAAATCACTTTAAAAGTGGGACTAGGATTACCCTTCAGGGAACGATTGGAAATAGTTGCTGGTAAATGGTGCATTTCAAAGCACGTTGGTCCAGTAAAGCCAGTGAAAACGTGACAGCCTTCTAAACAAAACTGTATGGGGAGTTTGTAGAGTTTTCGTAAATGCTTTTTATCCGGGATTGGATGAATTGTAACCAACTCAAATTCAACCCGGATAAGACTGAGTTAGTCCTGACCGGTGGCAGCGGCAGCCCCTGGTCCCCCATTTTCTGGCCCTCCTCTCTTGGTCCCCCTCCTTCTCCCTCAGTCTCAGTTAAAACACTAGGGGCCAGATGTAGGTAACTCAATTTTACTGATTCTTAAATACCGATTTTTACCGAATCGGTATTTAAGAAAAGGGAAATGAGATGTAGGTCAAAAATTGGTAAAAAATACTCATCCGGTAAAATTCGGAAACCCCGAACCGGTATTTACCGAATCGGTATTTACCGATACGGCAAATACCGATTCGGAAATCCACATGCAATCCTATGGGCCCGGATGCCCATAGGAATGAATAGAATATTCAGAATTGGTATTTACCGATTTGGTATTTACCGAATCGGTAAATACCGAATCGGGAATACAAAACATCAGGCAGTTGAAGTATCAACCAATCACGTGCCTCCACCCCGCCCCTCAGCCAACTAACAGAGCAATCCACCAATCCTGTGCAACCACCCCACCCCACCACCAGGAAGTGGCCACACCCATGCAGGTGCAGAGCAACTGATCACACAGGAGAGCAGTCACACAGAGACAGGCTGTTGTGAAGCAGAGCCATGCAGGACAAACAAATGGATCCCCAAGACTCTCAGAGGGAAGGAGCAGAGAGGAAGAGGAAGATTAAGTTCAGCACTTGTGAACTTCAGGTGTTGGTGGAGGAGGTCGTCAAGCACTACCCAAAAATATTTGGAAAGCAGTCCCTGCAGGTACCAGAGGCTGTCAAGAGAAACACCTGGCTGGGGATCCAGACCAAAATAAACGCCATAGGAGTGACCACCAGGGAAGTGGACGATCTCAAGAAGAGATGGTATGATTTAAGGATCATTACCAAGAAGAAATTGGCAGCAAGAAGTAAGGAGGCCAATGCTACAGGTGGAGGGAAGAACAGGGCACCTGCTCTCACGGACCTGGAGGAGCTCGTGGAGTCCACACTGGAGCCAGAGTGCGTTGTGGGGATAAGTGATGCAGACAGCTCAGCTCAGTAAGGGACATGTCCATCATCCCTCACCCCCTGCCTGTGTCCCTCCCCCAATGTGGCTATGTGTTGAGGAAATCCAGTACAGACTTCAGTACTCACCTGCAATGCATTATGGGAGTGGTAGTCATAAGAATACCCATCAGAGCTGTCACCATGAAATAATGTCAGGCATGCCACACAATACAATCAGAGACATGGGAGGATTAGGAAATAGTGATATTATAATGTGATTTAATAGTGAATTACACGGTGAAAGCACCACTAAGACACTGTCCATATCTGTCCACAGGGGAGACATCACGCAAGTCAGTGCAGGAGAGGGAGAAGACACATCCCCAAAGGGATAGGAGTGAGCAAGAAGGCAGGGATGCAGGGCATAGCACTGCAACACCTACAGTTCCGTGCACACGAGCAGCTGCCACACCAGAGGCAGATGACACCATGCAACTTGAAGCATCTCCAGTGCTCCTTGACTCACCACAACATGAGTCACAACGACACACCAGCAGACACAGAGGTGTCAGACATCTGCAGGCCCAGGAGGCATGACGGTCCCCCGCAAAGGATCCTACAAACATCCTCAGATGAAGAAAGGGAGT
Organism: Lissotriton vulgaris; assembly: GCF_964263255.1. Taxonomy (NCBI): domain Eukaryota; kingdom Metazoa; phylum Chordata; class Amphibia; order Caudata; family Salamandridae; genus Lissotriton; species Lissotriton vulgaris. The sequence continues at coordinate 333,843 of NW_028252992.1, forward strand.
GTGAGGAGTCAATAGATTCAATGGCAGGAAATGCACCAGGCCTTACATCCACTCCTGTCCGCCGATCCGGAGGAAGAAGACGTTGTAGGGTCCGGGAGGCAAGCGTCAGTGGCCGTGATGAGGGTGTCTTCCGTGGCCTTGAGACCACAATGGTCAAGGTACAGCGCCTGCAGGCAAAAGATACTAGTGCAGTGCACAGGCAATTGCGCCATTTAAACACAAATTTCAATACCATGAACAAGGGAATCACATCAATGGCAGACAGCATGAGGGACATGGCCGATGGAGTCAGGGACATGTCACAGTGTGTCATGTGACTCTGTGAGGAACTACATGAGGACCGTGCACAAAGGCGCAGGGAGAGCCATCGCATGCAACAGCAGAAAAGGGGCATGCACCGTCTTGCAACTGCGACTTCACTGCTGTGTCGCCGTTCAGTTGCGATGCAGGAGGGGCTGGTGCACTGCTGTACTGATCTCACAAGGGGGATGGGGAGAGTCACTACAGCAATGGAAGTGCTGCTGACAAACCAGTCAGCCACCACAGGAGCAGAAGGTGTAGGGGACACAGATACCACTAGTAGCAGGAGCAGCACCCATGTCCCTGAAATAAGGAGGAGCAGCAGACGCCAGAGTGCCGGCGCTGGCACAGCAGACTTGGAACTAACCAAACTAAAGCATTACGCTGTGCTGTTCATGACAGCAAGCAGTGAGACTGCCATATTCAGTTGGACATGTGAGGGTGAGGTAACCCCCGTCCACCCAGTAGTGCTAGGCACACTAGTATGTTTCAATTGTGTCTTCTGACATTTAAATGTAGTGCCAAATAAACTACGTGCATTGCAGTACAACCCATGCGTTGTCTCTATACTTACTCAAAAGTAGTTGTGTGTGATTTCTGCCCGTCTCTGTCTTCCGTCTGTGGGTGTTGGTACTCCTACTGTGTTGGTTGCTGGTAGTGCCTGCTCATCGTCATGGTCTTCATAGTCCTCCAATTCCACCTCTGTGCCCTTCTTAGTTGCGAGGTTGTGCAACATTGCACAGGTTGCAATGATCTTACAGCATGTTACAGGTGAGTACTGCCGTGCCCCCCCACTTTTGTGGAGGCAGCGGAACTGACTCTTCAGGAGCCCAAAGGTTCGCTCCACGATGTTCTGGGTGGATTTATGTGCCACATTGTATCGTCTCTGGCTGGGGGTTGTGGGGTTGAGGTAGGGTGTCAGGACGAAGGAACGGAGTGCATATGCACTATCCCCTAATGTGAAAGACAAAAATACATTACTCACAGGCACACTTTGACATACGTCTGCTTCATCTATCAAGGGAGTGTCACCCAGTAATTTACTTAGCAGGTATCCTTCACCGAATTCACCCGCTGTCAGGCGGGTATAGATCCCACTGTTTTGGAATATGTAGGAGTCGTGGGTGCTTCCTGGGTACCTGGCCACTATATCTGTGATAATGTACTTGGTATCATAGATTGCTTGTACATTAATTGTGTGTGATGACTTCCTGTTCCTGTATATGTGCTCAGTGGCAGCTGGGGGCAAATGGGGATGTGGGTCCCATCAATGCAGCCAATCATGTGTGGGAAATTTGCCATGAGGTAAAAGTCAGTCTTGGTCCTGAGCAAGTCCGCATCAGTGTCTGGGAAGTGGATGTAATACTCCATTCTTTGCATCATGGCATCCAGGAACTTTCAGAAAAAACGCGACAGTCAGCTCTGGGACACCCCACCTACCACTGCCACAACACTCTGGTAGCTCCCAGATGCAAGGAGGTGTATGCTACAGAGCACCTGAACATGGGGTGGGATGGCGTGGGCCCTTGGTTTTGGGTGGTCCAGGAGTGGGTGCAGGTCCCTGATCAGGTCCATGATGGTCTGGGGTGCAGTCTGTATCTTTGCAGTATCTCTGGCTCAGTCAATTGGAAGAGTGTTATCCTCTGCCGGTACACCTGCTCCTCCCTTCTCCATTCCCTCTCACCTGCTGCCTGTAGCCGTAAACTTCTTGCTATGACATAGAAAGCCGCCATAGTGGTTCCAGTATTGCATTTTGGGGTCCTTTTTTATAGGCTGCACCTGGTTACCACCTGCTTCCAATCCAAGGTAAAATCTTGATTCATTAATACCGAATTTTCATGAAATTCGGTAATTTATGGGTGACCTACATCTCGATGGTGTTGTTTTTTCCTAGCCGTAGACTTCTTGCTATGACATAGAAAGCCGCCATAGTGGTTCCAGTATTGCATTTTGGGGTCCTTTTTTATAGGCTGCACCTGGTTACCACCTGCTTCCAATCCAAGGTAAAATCTTGATTCATTAATACCGAATTTTCATGAAATTCGGTAATTTATGGGTGACCTACATCTCGATGGTGTTGTTTTTTCCATTTCTTAATTTCCGATTCGGTAATTTTACAGATTCAGTACATTAACCGACTCGGTATAATTTCCGATTCGGAAATTTTACAGATTCGGAACATATACCGACTCGGTATATTTTCCGATTCGGTAAAATTTCCGAATCGTTAATTTTACCGGTTCGGTAATTTTTTCGAGGCGGTAATCTACAGAATCGGAATTTTTACTGATTCTGTATATTTTGGGCGACCTACATCTCACTTTCCAAATACCGCTCGCTAACGGCCGAAATTACCGATTTTCGGCTGTTACTGACCGGTAATGGGCTACCTACATCTGGCCCCATGTATCACATTAAACCAACATCTCACACTTCACTCCCAGATCAGTTCTGTTGTTTCCTCTTGTTTCTTCATTCTTCGCACTATCCGGAAGATTTCCAGGTTTTTTTCTTTCCCGGCCCTTAAGCTGATCCTTATGGCGATGGTTCTATCGCGGTTGGACTACGGGAACATCGTGTATAACGGTGTTCCTGCTTATGCCCTTCAACGCCTTCAGTTAGTGCAGAATCAGGCGGCCCGCCTGATCCATGGTTTACCTAAATTTCACCATGCCACCCCTTTACTCAAAGCACTCTGCACTCTCTTGAGACCATTCTCCCTCTCAAGAAGTCCTCGGCTAAACGTCCCCTTAAAACAGCCCCATGGTATACGGAAGCCCTTAGAGATAAAAAGCGACACTGCCGGAAAGCAGAAAGAAAATGGCGTGCGACCTACGCTACGGAAGACAAAACCCGATATCGGGAAGAAATAAAAACTTACAAAGAGCAGATAAAAACTGCCCAAACAGAATACTTCTCGAACAAAATCCTT